>NW_012267222.1:17691875-17794636 GCF_000151885.1 Dipodomys ordii
CCAGGAGTGCGACACCTGCCCCTGGAAGACGGCCTCCTACGGAGACGTCCTCACGCTCTCCGGGGAGCGCGTGGTGTTCAGCGTGTACGCCGCCGTCTACGCCGTGGCCCACGCCCTGCACCGGCTGCTGGGCTGCAACCGGACCGCGTGCGCCCCGGGGCCCGTGCGCCCCTGGCAGGTGAGGACTGTGCGCCTGCGCGGGGCGGCCAGGCGTCGCCGCGTTGCCACGGAGACCGCAAGGGCCTGCTCTGCCCCGCCCCCTGGCTCAGGAGGGGGGCGGGGCCTGGATGCAGGCCTCCACCTCCAGAACCCCAACTCCTTCCTGGGGTCCACACTCTGTGTGTGTGTGTGTGTGTGTGTGTGTGTGTGTGTGTGTCCTGGGGTCCACACTGTGTGTGTGTGTGTGTGTGTGTGTCCTGGGGTCCACACTCTGTGTGTGTGTGTGTGTGTGTGTGTGTGCGTGCTTGAACTCAGGGTCTGGGGTGTGTGTGTGTGTGTGTGTGTGTGTGTGTGTGTGTGTGTGCGTGTGTGCGTGCTTGAACTCAGGGTCTGGGGTATTTTGCCAAACCTGATGTCCCATCTTTTGAGCTCCAGCTCCCCTTCCGGCTTTCTAGTGGTTCCCTGGAGATCAGGGTCTCGTGGACTTTCCTGTCTGGGCTGGGTTCAAACCATGATCCTTGGATCACAGCCTCCTGAGTAGAGAGGATGACAGGCATGAGCCACCGGTGCCTGACTTCCCTGTTTCTGACAAGCGCTTACCTTAGGAGAGGGGAGAGGGAGGCTGGAGAGGTGAGCTGGGTGGTGGACGTTCACAGCTCTGAGGATGGGGCTTGGTAAGGAGGGAAAATGGGGTCCTGAGTCCCCACATGTGCAGAAGAACCCCAGGGACTGTGCTTTTGGACCCCTGGGAGCAGAGTCCCAGGTTGCTCTGCTGCATTTGGCCAGGTCACTGGTCATTGGACATTGGTCTGTGTGGGGCATGCTGCCCAGGGGCCTCCTGTCTGCTGTCCATCTTCAGGCTGACCCCCTGCGTGGCATCCCCTCCTCTTGTTTCTGGGACCAGTGCCCTCAGGCCCGGTGCCCTGTGTGAGGCCCAGGGACCTCTGGAGTGGAGCTCTGCTCACCCTCTGAGCAGGTCCCAACTCTCTGGATACCTGTCTCTCATCCCTGCAGCACGATGAGCTCTGGGTCCCCAAAGCAAAGTCCAGCGGGTTCTCCTGCGTGTGGAGGGAGAGTGAAGGTGGCGGGGTGACCTACGGGCTTGCAGAATGGAGCCTTTTGACCCATCAGCCCAGGTAGCTTCAGCGACTGTCCCAGTCACATGGTCAATGGAGGGCACAGCTGGGCCAGCTACTCAGGAGCCAGGAGTGCACTTCTCAGGTGTTGTTCTAAACTCCTAAAATATTTCAACCCATGTACGGCTCTGGAGCCCGGAAGACAGAAGAAGGAACAGGTACAGAGAGGGTGAGCAATAGATCCAAGGCACACAGCAGAGCTGAGGCTGGGCCCCTGAACCAGCGCTCTGAGCCACGGGGCTCTGAACTGGGCTGTTTTCCCAGGACTAGGAAGTCCTCCTTTTGCAGGTGGGGAGACCAAGGCTAGTGGGGTGGTGGCCATCCGTCCAGGTCTGGCCCGACCTCTGATGCCAGCCTGCTTCCTTCCCTTTGACCCCCCTCTCCTCTCCAGCTCCTCAGAGAGTTGTGGGATGTCAACTTCACCCTCCTGAACAGCCAGATCTTCTTCGACCAGCAAGGCGACATGCCCCTGTACCTGGACATCATCCAGTGGCAATGGGACCTGAGCCAGAATCCTTTCAAGAGCGTGGCCTTGTACTCTCCCAGGCAGCAGCAGCTGGTGCCCATTGGCAACGTCTCCTGGCACACAGGCGACAACAGTGTCAGCTCCCAGGGGCAGGGCAGAGGGTGGGACCCTTCTCCCCAAGGCGCACCCAGAGACTCACCAGCAACAGCTGTTGGAGTGTCTCTGTTTGGGGTGGAGAGCCTGGGTCCTTGGAAACTGTGGAGTTCAGGCTTTAGCGGCTCCAGGTGGGGGGAGATCAAGGGGTTCCGGAGCCTGTGCCACATAGTTCTTTACGGGACCTGTGTATGTGCGCCAGGCCCTTGGCTAAGGCTTCAATCCCCTATCCAGCCTAGGGGGAAGAGCTGCCCCACCCCCTTTTCCCCCTGGGTTAGGACCCTGGAGGCACAGGCTGGTCATGTGATCCTCTCAGTTTGTCCTCTCGCAGCTTTGGGCAGTTCCTTCCTCAATATCCGGGTGCTTTCGCCAGAGGAAAGTGGAGGTGCTGGCGAAACTTAAGAGGGTGGCAGTCAGGCTGCCTCCTACAGCAGCCTGCTGGCGCCAGCAGGCAGGGCTCCCCCGGAGACGGGGCATGGGGCTCAGAGTCTCTTGCCTTCCTCCCCTCCCGCCAGGTCCCTGTGTCTATGTGTTCCAAAAGCTGCCTGCCTGGGCAGAAGAAGAAGGCCATAGGCCTCCACCCCTGCTGCTTCGAGTGCCACGACTGCCCACCCGGCACCTTTTACAACCAAACAGCAGGTATGGCTCCTGGCCCCGCCCCCGCCCCGCCCAGGCCACACCCCCTACCAGGCCAAGTCCCTCCCCTCCCAGGCCCCGCCCCAGCCACACCCATCCCTACTCCTGCCCTCCCAGGCCATGACCACACCTGTGTTCAACCCTGCCACCTCCCACCCCCTGCCGTGCCCCACCCTGTGCTCTGCCCCACACTGCCAATCTCGGGTCTCATTCCCTCCACCCCTCCTCACCATTCCCTTCCCCCCATCCTGTCTCCTGCTTTGCCCATTCCTTTCTCCTCCCCCTGAGCCTGCAGGTGCACTGTGCCCACCCGCCCTGGGCTCTTCTGGAGGCTCCTCCCTTTGGCAGGGTCTCTGGGGTCTCTCCAAGGGACTGTCAGTGTCCGGGAAGTCCTGTAGCTGCCCAGTAGCTGGTGTGGAGTAAAAGCCCCCGGCTGGTTGGGGGCCAGAGGAAGGAGGGACCTCAGACCCTTGCTACAGGACTTTCCCTGGTCCCCTCCACCCACCCCCCCCACAGCCTAGGCCTGTGTGCTAGGTCACAGAATGAATGTCTGTCCACTGGCTGACACAGGCAAGCGGCAATCCCAGCTCTGAGGGACAGGGACAGGGATAGGCCCGGATCTGCCTACCCAAGTGCCCCGTGCAGTTGGAGCACAGAATGGCTGATCATCACACAAGCGTGCGTGCGTGCATGCGCGTGTGTGTGCATGCAGTGTCTCCTTAATGGGAGAAACACCATCTGTCCCCAACAACACAAACTCCAGGAAGGCAGGGACAGCATCACCTCCCTCTCCAGGCTGGTGCTCAGTGCAGTTCAGAGCTGAGTCATTAAGTGCATGGTTTCATCTGTTGATGAGAGCCCCGGCCTTGTGCCTGGCAGAGCCCTGAGCGTGAGGTTGGGGCTGGGCAAGATTATAGAAGGTTTGTTCTTCCCTAGCTGGTCAGGGGCCAGGGTTTCAGCCATTTCTCCATCACCTTCCACCTTTGCTGTGAGAGCCCGTGCTCAGAGCGTTGCTCATTAAATGGACTCCTGAGGGAGTGGTTGAGAGGAAGGAATGGCAGATGGTAATCTTCAGAGATCTGGGTTCAAATCCTGCTCTGTATCCCACTGGTGTTGGGACTTGGCCGATGAGTTCACCTAGCTGAGTGTGTCCTCCTCCGTGAGATGGGGCAGCGCCGACGGGAGTTCTGTGTGGGCTTTTGCAGATGAATTTGACTGCCAGCCCTGCCCGAGCACCATGTGGTCTCGCGGGAACGCCGCCTCCTGCTTCAGGCGGCGGCTGGCTTTCCTGCAATGGCACGAGGCATCCACCATCATCGTGGTGCTGCTGGCCGCCCTGGGCTTCTTCAGCACGCTGGCCATCCTGGTGGTGTTCTGGAGGCACTTCCGGACGCCCATGGTACGCTCGGCAGGGGGCCCCATGTGCTTCGTGATGCTGGCGCCGCTGCTGCTGGCCTTTGGCATGGTGCCCGTGTACGTGGGGCCGCCCACCGTCTTCACGTGCCTCTGGCGCCAGGCCTTCTTCACCCTCTGCTTCACCGTCTGCATCTCCTGCGTGGCCGTGCGCTCCTTCCAGATCGTCTGTATCTTCCAGATGGCCAGCCGCCTCCCTCGGGCCTACGGCCTCTGGGTCCGCTGCCACGGGGCCTATGTGTCTGTGGCGTTCATGACGGCCATCAAGGCGGCCCTGGTGGCGGGCAATATGCTGGCAGCCCCCACCATCGACCCCACGAGCCACACCGATCCCGAGGACCCCAGCGTCACCATCGTCTCCTGTCACCCCAACTACCGCCTGGGCCTTCTGTTGAACACCAGCATGGACGTGCTTCTCTCCGTGGTGGGCTTCAGCTTCGCCTACATGGGCAAGGGGCTGCCCATGAGCTACAACGAAGCCAAGTTCATTACCTTCTGCATGGCCTTCTCCTTCACCACCTCCGTCTCGCTCTGCACCTTCATGGCTGTCCACAATGGGGTGCTGGTCACCATCCTGGACCTCCTGGTGACGGTACTCAACTTCCTGGCCATCAGCCTGGGGTACTTCGGCCCCAAATGCTACCTGATCCTCTTCTACCCGGAACGCAACACGCCCGCCTACTTCAACAGCATGATCCAGGGCTACACCATGAGGATGGACTAGCCCCGCCTGCGGGCCCTGGGGACCCAGGCCTGGGGGTGGGGGTGGGGCCCAGGAATGCCAGCGGTTCCCCCCCATTCCCGTCCCATCCCGCCTTCCCACCCCAACCTTGCTCTCTCATCCGAGATTCTCTGCAGCCTAGCCATTTTACCCACTTTGTGTTAAAAATATCCCCTGGGTGCCTGTGGCTCACACCTGTAATGTTAGCTACTCAGGAGATTGAGATCTAAGAGTCGCAGTTTAAAAAGCCTAAGAAACAGAATCCAAGCCCTGAGTGCAAACACCGGGATGGGCAAGCATGCATGCACGCATGCACACACACACACACACGCACAAACACACACACATCCACATCCACACATTGATTCTCTCCCTTGAGCCGTTTCAATTGCCAGAAAAAAAAATCCACCCACAGGTTCCTAGTGGTCTCCAGGATAAAGTCTGATTTAGTAGCCTGCAGTCGCCATCTGGTGGCCATGCTGGGCGCCTGCAGGCTCAGGCAGGTCTCATGGTCAAGGCAGAGGGGAATGGGGGCGGGGCTGTGGGCTTCTCCTGAGCTGTCTGCTGCTCCTCACCTCACTGCTTCTGATTCTGAGTAGCTCAGACAGAGGCAGCTTCTGGGATCTTGCGAAGGGATGCTAGGTACTTCCTCCTTGCTTTCAGAGAAAGGACATGAGGATTCAGAGGGACCTTGGCTTCAGCCCCGGCTCCGCTCCTTCCAAGCAGTGTGGCCTGGCTGTCTGCTGGGTGTGAGAGACTCTCTTACAGTGATCCCTGCGGGTACACACGGCCCCAACCACGAGGGAGGCTGTAAGGAAGGCCTCCTTCCCTCTTGGTTTTGGTTTTGTATCTTGGGTAGGTTGTGGGGCTTGAACTCGGGGCCTGGGTGCTGTCCCTGAGCTTTTTTCAAGGCTAGGCGCTCTGTCACTTTGAGCCACAGCGCCACTTCTGGTTTGCTGGTGGTTCCTTGTAGATAAGAGTCTCACAGCCTTTCCTGCCAGGGCTGGCTTTGAGCCACGATCCTCAGACCTCAGCTTCCTGAGTAGCTAGGATGACAGGTGTGAGCCATGGTACCGGGCCTCCTTTTGTTTTTCATGTCTGGATTCTATGTCATACCCCATGGCACCAATCTCTAGGAAACAGAGCCTCCTTCCAGGCTGACCCCACCCTGGCATGCTCTGGCTCTGGCCTTGGGTGCTCAGGTCTCGGGAGCTCAGTCAGGGTGCCGGGAGGAACGGCTTCCTCCGGGGAAGGGGTCGCTCTGAGCTCCCTGTGCCCAGACGCCCAGTGGGGCCCCTCACAGCTCACCAGGGAGCCAGCGCTGCCACAGGGACGCATGGGCACCCTTCCGGCAGGTGGGCAACGGGTCAGAGTGTCCACGGGGTGACAGGAGCAGGCTCCTCCATGCAGCCCGGATGGCCCCTGGCAGGGTGGCTTACCACAAGTCGAGTGGCCCTGAGCGGACAGGCCTGCTGCTGCCCGGGCCCCAGTGTACCCCTGTCACTCTCAGGGTGTGGGGGGCCCGTGGGGTCTTGGCCTACAGTACCTGCTCCTTGGGGGCTGGACTTCCTACTTTTAGGTTGCTTTTCCATCCCGACGGGTGGGCCAGCTCCTCTCCCCGAGCCACGTTAGAACCTGGTGTGCAGAGCAGTTTTCCTACCAATGCCAGTGCAATGGCCCAGAGTCCGTGGATGCTCTGTGCTGTCCCCCCCTGCCTCCCCCCCCCCCAGCCAGTTCTTTCAAATCAGTGCCTGGGGAATTCAGAGACCCAAGACGATCTCCTGTAGGCAGGCCCCACGCCGCCCCACGGCTCAGGACGAGGGCAGCAGGGGACGGGCCATGCTAGGTACCACTACTGCTATGACCCCTCCTTACCCCATGTGGACAGAAGGTCTGGGGGTTCTCCCGCCCAGGGTCACCTGACTGATGTGAGTCCCATCCCCAGCCTACCACAGAAATCACCGCTCTGTGGCCGGCCTGGAAGCTGCAGTACGCAGTGGGAGGACATCTCCCAGCCCGGGGGACCCACGCTTCAGGGAGCTGGCGGGAGGACACGGGGGTGGGGAAGCCATGTGTCTGTCTCAGGGCCTTTGCACAGACAGCTTCCTCTGATTAAAGTGCTCTTCCGGGATCATCTTGAGGCTCTGTCCCTCATTTTCCCTTTCTGCCTCACACGGATCCCAGGCAATGTGCCATGCATGGATTGCCTTGTTTCCCTCTCTCTGGTGATAGGAAACAACATGGCGGGGGGGGGGGAGCTTCTGTCCACCTGCTCCATGAAGATGGCCATGCAGCGAGGGGGGCCCCGGGCCCAGTGCAGGCGCTTTCTAGAGAAGGACGCACGCAGGAATGGGCTGGGCTGTGGGGTGGGAATGGGAAG
The DNA here is from genome assembly GCF_000151885.1 of Dipodomys ordii. NCBI lineage: Eukaryota > Metazoa > Chordata > Mammalia > Rodentia > Heteromyidae > Dipodomys > Dipodomys ordii. Next base: position 17,698,940 of record NW_012267222.1, read on the forward strand.
ACCTCACGGTGCGGGGCTCAGATCTGGATGAAGAGAAGGCTGGGCATTGGGGGCTGGTATTCACCCGTCCGGGGGGGGGGACTCAAGGTGTGTGTGTGTCGGGGGGACTGAGTGGATGTTGAGTTAGGCCAGGACTCGCCTCAGGGCATGGGACCTGGGGACCTCGGCTTTGCAGGTGAGAGGAAGAGGAGGAAGGGGAGCCCTGGCTTCGATGGGGGAGCAGCCTCCAAAGACGTTGGGTGGGTTTGGCCACCAAAGGGGCAAAAGGACACCCTCAGGTGGTTTGTGTCCCCCCCGAACCCTGCGCCTCTGCAGGCCTGGATGTAAGCTCAGTGGCAGGAACAACCCGGTTTGTAAACGCAGACAGACCCCAGGGGGGTGGTTAGCAGAGCTTGTGACCCAGGGGGAGTTGGGGGTCCCTGGGGTTGAGCCACTGAGGCCTACATACCTCCCCCCCCCGCAGTCCTCCGGGTGCAGGGGACAAGGCTGAGCCTGCCATCCCAGGAGGAGGCTGGTCTCGGGGTGCCCGGGGCGGGCCCCGTGCGGCGGGGACGTGGGGAGCACACATTTCCCAGCCCGTGATGGACAGAGCCATCTGCTTCCAGTTAGCAGCTCCGGGGGCGCCTAATTGGCAGATCAAACCATTTGATGTTCCACGTTAGATAAGTCGTCAGGACGGCCTGGCGGAGTCTGACACTTTTTGGATGGAGCCCAGGGCCCGCCTGGGACCACCGCGGGGCGCGGGGTGCTAATGCCAACCAGAGCCTCCCGCCCAGAAGCGGGAGATAGCGACAAGTGGCGAAGAGCTTGGAGAAACGCCTGGGCAGATGCAGCGGGCAGGGCTCCTACGCTTGGAGCTCTCAGAGGGGGTTCCTGAGCCCCGCTGGGCATGCTGGGCATGGGGAGGGCCTCCTGCGGCAACCCAGGGGCCCGGACTCATGTTCTGGGGAAGGGGCGGGGGAGGGGGAGGGAGGGGAGGAGGGGGAGGAGAAGACAAAGGGCCAGTACTCCATGGCTTGCTTTGGCGGGCGGTTTTTCTGCTTGGAGCCTCAGCTTCCCGGTCTGTGAAGTGGGAACATGAGCCTGCCCCACCCAGCCACAGGTTTGGCTCACGTCCCAACGTCGCTAGCTTACAACTGCTTTGGACACGGTTCTTTAAGCTGTCAGCACTTGGCTAACCTCATCTGTAAGATAGAGTTCCAAGGCTCTCCTTCTGTTCTAGCCTGCGCCTCCTTCCCTCCCTCCCTCCCTCCCTCCCTCCCTCCTTCCCTCCCTCCCTCCCTCTTCTTTTTTCCCTCCTCTTCTTCTTCTTCCTCCTCCTCCCCCTCCTCCTCCTCCCCTCCCCATCTCTCTCTCTCTGCTACTGGGTCTTGAACTGAACTGACTTCCCTGTGCTTCTACTTGGCTTTTTTTCTTTCTTTCTCAAGATGGACTTCTACCTCTTGAACCATACCTCCACTTCAGTTTTTGTTTTTGTTTTTTTTTGCCGGTTAATTGGCGCTAAGGGTCTTGTGCGTTTTCCTGCTCCATCTGCCTTTGAGCCTCGATCCTTAGAGCCTCCTAAGTAGCTAGGAGAATGACAGGCGTGAACCACCAGCAACTGACAACATTTTTTTTTCTTTTTTGTCGGTCGTGGGCTTTGAACTCTGGGCCTGGGTGCTGTCCCTGTGCTCTTCAGCTCCAGGTGAGCGCTCTACCACTTGAGCCACAGCGCCATTTCCAGTTTTCTAGCGGTGTATTGAAGATAAGAGTCTCACGGACTTTCCTGCCTGGGCTGGCTTTGAACTGCGATCCTCAGATCTCAGCCTCCTGAGCAGCTAGGATACAGGTGTGAGCCACCGGCACCAGCTGTCAACATTTTTGACTTAAGAAAGCCCTCGTGCTGGGGTGGCCAAGCCCTGTGGGGGAGGACAAATAAGAAAATGGTCTCGGGAGGTTCTACGTGATGTGGGTTTTCAAGCATCCACTGGGGTCTCAGAGAGTATTCACCCTGGACAGGGGTGGACAGCTGTGCCTGGTCAGGGCTGCTTTGGGATGAAATACTCACACATGGCCCAGTGTATCAGTCAGTGGAGATAGCTTATGCTCTTGTGACAAACATCCCCCAACTCTCATACTTTCAAAGACTGAATTCTCTCTTCTGCTAGGAGATAGGATGTGACACCCCTGCCCACATTGCCTTTCAAGTGACCTTGAGCCTGGTGAGTCAGGCAGGCAAAGCCCCCGTAGGGAGGGACACCAGTGCCTGGTCTTGTCACTGACCAGTTTAAGTTGTCTGAATGGACAAGTACTGCCGTTCTATTCCTCTGTACTGCATTCGTGCTGTCCTTCTATTCCTCTTTCCTCCTCTTCTTCTCCCATTCACACCTGATTTTTCAGAGTCTTGCTCCAGCCATTCTGAGCCCCCGCCTCAGGGGAAAGACTTCACAGAAGAGTGCACAACTCCTTCCCTGATTCATAGTCGGGGGTCAGCTCCAGGCCTGCCTTTCAGAGTGGCCTCTGCTGTCAACCTGAGTGACCACAGCCCCGAGCCCATGCCCGGAAACCCCGGCTCCTGCGAGAGGCTGCCAGGCTGCGCCGGTCCCTGCCCCTTCTCCCAGCATGCCAGGCTGTGCCTAGCACGGTGCTGGCAGGTGTCTGGAACACATGGCCGGACCCCCAGGAACGGGGCGATTACCCACCGCACCCCACCGGTCTCTCGGTCCAGACAGGGCTCGTGCTCGGGTCTGGTGAGTGAGCCAAAGGTGTTTTCCACAGACAAGGAGCCATTACTACAGACTCCATGGGTGCCATGTATGGAGCGCCCGACAGGCAGGCTGTGTGCGGCCTTTCACACAGTCCCCCCCTGACGCCTCATGGCTGCCCACCTGGCGGGTGTTTTAATCCAAAGACCAAGGCTCCGGAGTGCCCCGATCATTTGCTATTTCTTCTTCAACCCTTGGAGCCGGGCACAGGGATGACCTCATCCCAGCCATTGTAGGAGGCCGCGGCAGCCCGGAGGGAGCCAAGAGCCCACCGACGGTCACCATGGGAGGAGACAGTGCTGTGTTCAGACTACAGGGTGGCGAGGTGGGGGGGGAGGCATTTGATCGATCCTCACCAACCCACCTAGCAAAACACACAAAATGACATTTTCCCACAGAGAAAACAGAGGCTCAGAAAGGGGTAGTGACTTGTCTGGAGCGGCACAGCCAGCGCGGAACCGGGGGGTGATCGTTTGGTGTTGGGGACAGTCCAATAAGGGCCAAGCGGACACCCCCAAATGCTCACAGACGTTGCTCTCTGCTGTGTAAGGATGGAGGCGCGCTGTTGAGAACAGGTCGGTCGCTCTGCCAGCCCCTGGAAGAACCTCCATCCCTGGGTCCAAAGTGGCTGCACCTGCCCGCAGCATCACCTCTGCATTCCAGCCAGGAGACCGAGAGTGGGGAAGGGAGATGCCACCGTGCCTTTTCCAGGCTGCCTGGGAAACCACATCCCACTGCCCAGCTCTGGCCATGTGCCTCGTCCTGCAAGATGGCAGGGGCCTGCCAGGCTGGACCTTCAAGTGTCACGGGGAGCCGTGGAGAGCCATCCCATCTTCAGACGCCCAGGCCGGGGCTGGGGGCCCCGCAGCCCAGCATCTCCCTCTGCCTCCCGGCTCCCGGGCACACGCGCTGCCCACAGAACCACAGCCAGGCCTGCGTCCACTCCTGCCCGGGCCCGGGGTCCCGGGGAGGCTGTCGGGAAGGCAGAGCTTGTGGGGAGGGGGCGTGCCGCGGCTGCCCTCCTCCCACCACACTCCCCAGGATCCAAGGGGCCCGTGGGGGGAGCCCAGCCGGGCGGCCCAGGCTGACGGGTGGTGCAGTGCTCAGCGGGGCCATGCATCTGCAGGCGGCGGGCGGGGAGGGGCGGTCCTGGGGGAGGCGCCGCCAGCTGCTCACTTCCTGGGCGATGGACCGGCAGGGCCCAGGGGTCAGGTGTCTCAGTCAGCTCTGGAGCCGTAACAAAACACCCCAGAGGGTGCTCAGCTCCCCGCGGGGGGCTGGTGAGGCAGTGCTGCTGGAGGCCAGAGCTCTGGGCTGGGAACCAGGACCTGGAGGGCCTCCCCGCGGGGCCACTGAACCGTCTCTGTCCCCTGGCCTCCGGCTCCCCGCTGCCTCCATCACTGAGCTGTGAGGCAGAAGGAGGAGGTATCTGTGAAATCCTATGACCCTCTTTCTCAGGGCAGCCAATGGGCTTCTTCACGCTCTGACTCTGGGCCTCGGTTTCCCCACCCACAAAAGCGGGGAGCAGTCCCTCACCTGGGTGCAGCTCGCCCTGTGCGTTGCAGGCCACCGAACGTGGGCAGCCCATGGCCAGGAGTGCGTTCTCCAGAGGGCAGTTCCAGAAGCCAGCAGCAGATGGCGCCACTGTCCCCATTCCCGGGCCTGCCAGGATCCCAGTCCCAGTTTATGGAAATGCTCCGGTGGAGCTTGAACAAGACGCACAGACAGACACGGAGACAGACACACAGACAGACAGCACATAGACGCACAGACACAGACAGACACACAGACATGTAGACACGGATACACAGACATACACAGACACATAGACACACAAACAAACACATACACAGACACACAGACAGACATGTAGATGGGCACATAGAGACAAACACAGACACAGAGCCAGAAACAGAGACAGACATAGACGCACAGACAGACACAGACATGTATACAGACACATAGACACACAGACAGAGCCAGAGACACACAGAGCCAGAAACAGAGAGAGATACAGACACACAGACAGACACAGACAGACAAAAAGACACAGAAGAGCCAGCAGGCCGTCCATCGCTCTGAGCTCTTCCGACGTGCGGCCTGGCGTGGGAGCAGCTCTGTGGCGTGGGCCGCCAGGCCCGGGTGTGGTGTGGAGACTGGACAGGTGCGTGTGGCCCCTGTGGGCACACACGGGCAGGCCCGGTGTGTAGGAACACCAGCACCACGTCCCTCTGGGCAGAGGACACAAGTGTGCCGGTGTGCACGCGTGTCTGGCCGTGTTTGGGTGCTAATCGCACACTGCCGGCACCCCAGGACCAGGGGCAGAGCGCCGGGCCTCCGGGGGGAGCGCGTGGGGAGCAGGGGCTGTCCAACAGCATCGCCCGCCCCCTGCCGTGCCGCCCTCCCCCATCGGGGCAGCCTGCTGGGGCCTCAGTTTCCCTCTGCGTGACAGCAGATCGGGAGCGTCTCAGAGCCTCAGGCCGTGGCTGGTGGCACTGGATGAATCACGCCTGTGCGTGGACCCCGTTTTCTGATGGTGACGTCACCCCCAGAACACCCTGAGATGTGACGTCACCCCCAGGATGCCCCGAGGATGAGCTCAGGGCCCGCTGGCTTCTCTTGGAAGGCAGAGCCATGCGATCTGAGGGGAGGGGGCAGCGTGGGGGACACCGAGGGGGTCCCCGGGACCTTCATGCACCCCCTCACCCCCTGCCAGCCCCCATCCTGCCCCTGGCCGTCCTGGTTTGCATCTGTCTGTCAGCAGGTGTCCAGACTCAGGGTGCTGAGCTGGTAGCACACACAGGAGCCCCAAAAAGCAAACCCTGGGTGACCCCACGCCATCACCTGCCCCCCACTCCCACCCCAGATGCCCTGGCCCCAGGTCCTGTCCAGGAGGTGGAGGTGGCGTCTCTTCTCCTTCCCCTGCTCCCTGCCTGCCCCTGGGGCTGGGCTGGCCCTGGTGCAGCGGCTGCGGGTGGCGCATGCCCATGACGAGCTGGCAGGGAGGTGTCTGCGTCCCTGTGTCAGGCAGACACCAGGCTGAGCAGCAGAGTCTCCCTGCACAATCCCCGCTCCCGGTGTTCCCTGCACACTACATCGGCCCCATGGGCGCTCGGGCTGCTTCGCCGGCCTCCTGCCCGGATCCTGGGGGGAGAGAGCCCTGCCCCACTCCCGTGCTCCCGCCGCTCCTCCCAGAGCCACCTCTCCCCTTGTGTTGTGACGTCCTGCCCCAGCTGCACTGGTGTGCCCTCTGGATCTTCCAGGAGGAGGCAACATTCCTGTCTCAGGGCCTTTGCACCTGCCATGGCCTCCACCAGCACTTCCCAGGAGCCTTCTCTTGGCTAAAGCCCGGTGCCACTTAGCATTCGGTGTGGGCTGACTGCTGCTTCCTCCGGGAAGTCCCCCTGGCGTCTTCTGGGGAGGCGAGGTTGTCCAGCTGCACGGGGTGTTGGCATCCTGCCCATGGCTGTGGCTCCCGTGTCCCCTCTGGGATGATTTCTTACTTCATTTCAGCGGACTCTGTCTCTCCCCGGCTTCTCTAACCCGGCCGCACCCACGGCCCACAGCGGCCATGCCACTCGAACGCTCGCTGGGGGAGTGAACTCCATTCAAACAGAGCGATGACTTTTTAGAATCTGGTCAGCTCCACGTCCTGAGTTCAGGACACACAAGAATCCTGGGCTTGGGGTCCCCACGTCTCCAGGGGCTTCGGGTTCTCTCCCACATTTTTTTTGTCAGTCCTGGGGCTTGAACTCTGGGCCTGAGCACTGTCCCTCAGCTTCAGCTCAAGGCGAGCACTCTACCGCTTGAGCCACAGCACCACTTCCGCTTTTCTAGTGTTTTATTGGACATAAGAATCTCACGGACTTTCCTGTCTGGGCTGGCTTTGAACCGTGATCCTCAGAGCTCAGCCTCCTGAGTAGCTAGGATGACAGTGGTTTAACATCCGCATCGAGCCCGTCCTCCCGTGCAGGGCTCACAGCACACTGGCAGGTGCACTTGGGGGTCCCTGGCTCCCCCAGGGCCACATCTCAGCGTGGGGCCACCTGATGCCTCCACTGCCCATCCTCCAGGCCCTGCCTCCGCTCCACACCACGGAGCCCTGGTGAAAGCCATGCTGCGACCCTCACCCTGCGCTGCCCCGTCACGGGAGGGGTGACCGCGGGGCTGGAAGGGGCTGACTCTCATCCAGGGGACGCGTTAGTGCCGTTAACCCAGAAACGTCGCATGTTGGGAGGCCTGGGTTTGAATCCCAGCTGGGTCACATGGTTGCTGTGTGACCTTAGGTGACCTTCTCAGCCTCTCTGGACCTCCCCTGGTCCAGCTGCTGAGGAGGGGGGGGACAGTGACAGGACGGCGTCCCCAGGGGGATCTTGGGAGGTGGAGCTGAGCCTGTGGTGGGCCCTGGGGTGGCATCTTGTGGCCCCACTGTGCAGAGAGAGGGAGGAGGAGGAGGAGGCAGCGGCCCAGCCTGGCCGGCTCCATGCCCTGGAGAGGGGAGGGGAGGGAGGAGGGGAGGGTGGCCAGCCTGACATAAGGCTCTCAAGAATGTGATTTGCTTCCTCCCGGCCCTGGGAGAACGCTAATCCTGGATGTGGGGAGACAGCCGTGCGGGCTGCCTCCCTCACCCCCCCCCGCCCGCACCCCGCACTTTTCCTGCAGGGTGGGGGCCGCAGAGATGGGGCGCAGCCCAGGGAGGTGGGAATCACGAGTCTCAAAGGTCGGGCAGTGCCGGTGCATGCCATTTCATATCCCCTCTCCTGCGGCCTTGCACGGGTGGTAGACGAGATCCTGAGTGTGCTGGCCGTCCACGAAGCCCTCCCCCACCCCGTTCCCCACTCCGCAGATCTCTGCTCTCCTCTCCCTTCCTTTTGGACCCAAACATCTTCCTTTCTCTTCTTTGAGCCCATCATTCTGTTCCCACCCCCGGACCTTTGCACATGCTTCTCCTGCTGACTGGCCTGCTTTGAACTCCCCACCTGGGAGGATGGGCCTGTCTTGGGTGGCCTCCCGTGTTAGCTGGCTTATGCTTTTCACGACCTGTGTTCCCAGCCTACTGCGGAGAGGTTCTGAGGGTGACGGTGTCATCTCCTCTGACTAGCGCGCAGTAGGTCCTCGGTAAGTCACGCCCACCCCTGGCTGCTGCGGCTAGCGAGCTCAGGACAGTCTGCGTCCCAGTACTGACACCCTGCCATCGTGTTTGTTTACTGCTTGTTTGTTTGTGTTAAGGTACGTCTTGCTCAGGCCTCAAACCCATTGACTCCTGAGCTCAGGGCATCCTGGGGGCGGCTGGGACTACAGGCGTGCTGAGCCTCACCCACACCGTGCCATTCAACACTCAACACGTGGGTTCTTTGCTACGTGTGGCTGGCGGGGGGGGGACACTGAGGCCCGGGGGAAGAGAGGGTCAGGAGGTCACGCCGACATTCGGGGTGCGTCCCATGTGAAGCGGGAGATGAGGGACACCGGGAGTCACGCGGCCAGCTCAGCGGACGTAGTGGACACCCACTGCGCGTGGGGAGGGAATTCACAGCTGGAGTGGCACCGCGTCCTCGCAGGGCCCCTGGAGCAAAGGGGTGACATCCGCTGGACTTGAATCCAGGTCTAGGAAAGCGGGGAGGCCCCGGGGATGAGGGGGTGGCTTAGGTGTCCCGGGGACACTGGGTGACAGGGAGCGGGGAAAGCCGGGGTGGCGTGGGGGTGGAGGGTGGAGCCCAGGAGGCCTCCCCACCAGCAAGGGTGCAGGAGCCGCTGCACTCTGTACCCCAGGAGTGTGGGGGGGAGGGGAAGGGGCGTGGCTGTTGGACAGCAGCGGGTGGGGCTCGGGGCTGGGCTGCTGGGGGTTAAGCGCTGCGGGGCTGGGCTGTGAGTGGGGCTCTGTGGCCTGGCGGATGGAATTGGAATTGTGAGCCAGGACAGAAGCCTGCGGCCGGCCGTGGCTCAGAGCAATGAGTCCTCCTCCCCCAAAACAAGGCCAGCAGTGTGGGCTTGAGCCTGGAGCTTCCTACGGCCGTGCAGTGACCACCCTGGCTTCTCATATTAGGGGTCCGGGAACCTGGGGGCGGCTGGCATTCCATCCAGAGCACGGATGGTAGAAAGGGGGCATTGTTTTCTGGGGTGGGGTGGCGTGGGGCAGCCCTGAGCACTTGGAGCTGCTCCTATTGTAGCTGACAGGATAATATGGGGGGGGGTGCGCAGGGGGAGGGCTGTCAGTCAGATCACGATGGCAGTGACACAGGAGAAAGACAGGAAGCGGCAGGACCAGGAAGCAGAGCAGCTTGGGATGGGTCTCGGCTCTGGATAAGATTGCTGTGTAAGCTTGGGCAAGCCCCTTGCCCTCTCTGGGCCTCTGGGCCCTGAGCAGAGGAGCTGGGCTTTCCTGGCTGGTGGGTGGCGGGGAGCTGAGTCTCTGGCCCCGAGCAGGAGGTAGGTGGGCTGAGGGGCTGAGCCCTGTGTGTCCTTCTTGGACCCTGGGAACAGTGCTGCTTTAATGCCACAAGGCCCCGCACCAGGCATGGGCTGAGGCTGCTCCCCATCGCCAGGACACAGCATGGGTTTCAGTCACTCTGAGGGTGCTGAGGAGGGGAGGGGCTGGGCTGAGCAGGCTCCTCTCCCTCAGATCGCCTGGTCCCAGCGCAAGCCTTGGAACTGGACCCGTGCTGGCCCCACCTCACCTGGACCGCTCGGAGGGGGCACGGTGGCCACAGGGCCCTGGCTGAGGCCACAGGGCCCGGGGAAGGTGATGGGTGGTCGGGGAGCGGGTCCTGGAGCCGGGAGTTGGGCCGGGGTCCTGGCAGTTTTAGCGGGGAGCAGGGGCATGGTGCAGGGTGCTGCCGCTGTCTGTCCATCCTGGGGTTTGAACTTGGGGCCTGGGCTCTGTCCTTGAGCTCTTTTTGAGGAAGGTGAGCGCTCTACCGCATGGAGCCACAGCGCCACTTCTGATAAGAGTCTCATGGAGTTTCCTGCCCAGGCTGGCTTTGAACCGTGATCCTCAAGTCTCAGCTTCCTGTGTAGCTAGGATTACAGGCGTGAGCCACCGGTGCTTGGCTCTGGATTTGTTTCGAGACATGGTCTGGCTCTGTAGCCCCAGCTGGCCATGAACTCAGGTCCTCCTGCCTAAACCTCCTTGGTGAGGAGACTTCAGTTGAGAAGCGCCGTACCAGATTGGGAGTCATCTACGGGGACTGCTTCTCTTCGGGCACCTGAGCGGAGTCCTCGGGCAGGCTGGGCCTCGCGCCCATCTCCCCTGCCCATGCATGTAAATGAGCAGGGTGGTGTCAGGGACCAGCAGGCCTGACCCCGTCCCCAGACACCCCTGACCGAGGGGCTCAGAAGAGTGGCCAGTCTCCCACCGAGGGTGAAGGCCTCCTCCCCCACCCCGTGCCTAAAACCAAGGGCCAGAAGCCTGTGCCGGGGGGTGGGGGTTCTCGTGGAGACCAGACACCTCTACAGGACGGGCTGACAGGCGGTGCCAGGGGGAGAGTGCTCCTCACACAGACTGGCACGCCAGCGTCCTGCGCGCTCACCCACTCACCCCTCCACCGGCTCACCCTCCACCCCTGCATGCACACACTTGCCTGTTCACACACCCACTCACGCGCTACTCATTCAGTCACTCACTAATTCATTTGTACGTTCGTGCACCATTCCACTCATCCACACATTTGCTCCATTCACACATTCACTCACTCACCCACTCATTCATTCATTCACTCATTCACCCATTCACCCACTCACTCACCCACTCACCCACCCACTCACTCATTCATTCACTCATTCATTCTCTCACCTGCTCATTCATACTTTCACCCACTCATTCATTCTCCTGCTCATTCACCGCTCGCTCATTCACAGTCTGTTTTCAACACTCCCTCATTCACTAGCTCATTCACTCACTCATTCATTCCCTCCCAGGCTCACTGATTCACCGATCCCTCACTCAGGCAGGCCTCCAGATTCTGAGGTCATGTGGGCAACCTTCGTTGCTTGACTTCTTGCTGCCGGCCCGGGTGGAGAGCTGTGGGTGTGTGACCCGCTGTGGACACGAGGACTTCAGGTTGGGTTATTGTGACCCATTCTACAGATGAGGCCTGCGGAGCCCGAGCCGTGGGCAGCCGCGCTCCTCCAAGGCAGGCCTGGGGTGCAGCCAGCTCAGCCTACGTGGGACTCTCCTCTCTAGCTGCTTCTCGAGCCTCAACGCTGTGAATGGGAAGAAAGCCTCAGAAATGTTTCCTTTCTGGAAAGCTCTGTGAGGTCACCTGGCACATAGTAGGACGTCAAGAATGAATGAATGAGTGAATGAATGAATGAATGATCAGCTGCTGGGGGGTGGCGCCTCCTGGGGTTTTGGGACAGGACTTCTCAGGGATGGAGACAGCCCTCTGCCTGTGGTTGGCCTTGGAGGGTGATGACCTGTCTGTCTCCTCTGGGGCTTGTGGCTAGGGAGATGGGCCCATGGAGAGTTCCAGAAGGCCAGAGATAGAATATCAGTGACTGAGCCCTTGAAAATCCTATTGGGCCCAGCCCATCTCCCCTAGCTTCCCGCACGCCATCAATCAGCAGCGAGACACAATGTATTTTATAGCCTAGCCAGGCTGGGGGTGGGGGTGGGTTGGGGTGGGCAGGGGGGGGGGCTTGAAACCCAAGCCGGGCTCTGCCTGGGGTCCAAGGTGGACCCCGCAGTGCTTTAACCCCTTGTGATCCACACCCGCCAGCTCACCAGCTTTGCCACACTGCGTCCCTTGGGGGGGGGAGTGACAGAGGGACTTTTGGGGGAGAGGTTAGGTAGGTCTCCTGGGGGGAGGGTCCTGTCTGTCCCCTTGGGACCTACAGGAAGACCTGGGGAACAGAGGAAAGTCTGGCCCAACCGGAAAACCCAAGTTCTGGCTCAAGGTAGCTGCTCCTTTGTGGCTGGGAGGATCCTGGACTGCACGGCTGACCCCCACCCCTGGCGTGACCCGGGCCTTGGATATTGACTCAGCTAGAAGAATCAGACGGATTTCCCTGATCACCAGACGGACTTGGCCTGATCACCTGAATGCAGTGAACACCACTCCAGCTGCTCCGCAGACAATAGGTCTAAGTTTCCGTGAAGACCCTCAGGGAAGGGGTGAGGAGGAGTTGTTCAGGCAGACCCCCTGCTGGGAGGCTGGGAGCCCCTGGAAAAGGGGAGGGAGACCCCACTCAGGCCTGATGGGCTGGGGGTGGGGCTCTGACAGGGAGCCACTCCCCGGGGTCCCCCAGGGTCCCCGGGACCCAGCCCCTGGATGGCGGAGGTCATTCTGGGGAAGGGGAGGTAGCCCCTGGAGCAGCTTTGGCAGGTGGATGAGACTCTAGGGACACTGGTGTCACGCCAACAGCTGGACATGCCATGCTGATGGATGGCTGTTAGAAAATCAACTTTCTGAAGCCCTGCAGAGAGGTGGGCTGGTTGATCTGGGGCACCTTGGACTGGGGGTGAGGAAGGGCTCTGTGCCCAGTGCCCGGCATGCAGCTGCACCTCCACCTCTGGCTTGGCACCCGACCACACCCTGAGCCCTTCCGCAGGACAGGAATTCAAGTCTTAGCCAGGTGCCGGTGGCTCACGACTGTAACCTTAGCCACTCAGGAGGCTGAGATCTGAGTATCACGGTTCAAAGCCACCCCAGACAGGAAAATCCATGAGAGTCCTATTTCCAATTAATCACCAGAAACCTGGAAGTGGCGCTATGGTTCAAAGTGGTAGAGTGCTAGCCTTGAGTAAAAGAGCTCAGAGACAGCACCCAGGTCCTGAGTTCAAGCACCATGACTGACAAAAAAGAAGAAGAAGAATTCAAGTCTTAAGATGAGATCAGGCTTTTACTTGCATTGGCTGAGTGGCCTTCAGTGCCGCAGTTTCCCCATGGGGAAGTAGGAAGTTGGCCTACATCTCTTGTTTTCCAGGGAACAGGACACCAGGTGGCAGCTGACTTTGGGTCTCAGTGTGAACATCACCCCCCTTAGAGGCTGGCCGCCTCCTCAGCTTCCCTGTGGCCTCCTTCCCCTCCCTCCCAGAAGTTTCCCCCTCTCCCCGCACATACTCTAGAAGCAGGAATGGGACTTCTGCTCACTGATGATCTCCAGGGCCTACCCGGCACCCAGACCATAGTAGGTCTTCAATAAGTGACTGCTAGACAGGAAAAACAAACCAAAACCCAAACCAGGTAATAGCTCCTACCTAGAGAGGCCACTGGCCCAGGGTCCCTTAATTTGGAAGCCCGGGGGGGGGGGACCTCGAATCCCTACGGGGACATTCAAGTCCCAGAGTGACTCTGTCACTCAGTGCCCATGAGGTTGCCCACGGAGTTGGGGAGAAACTTCTGGAAAGTTCTCCCCTTTTCCCTCCGCTCCTGGTTTCTTTCCTTCCTTGGCTGTTCTCCTGCCTCCGCTCAGTGCCGACCCCCAGGCCCAAGGTCAGCAGGGCAGGCCAGATGCAGGGTGGGTTGGAGGTAGAGCCTGGCTGCTTCTTAGGGGGCTGCTGGGGTCTCCTGGCTGAGCCTATGGATGAGGGCCGGGAGCCACACCCAGGAAAGTCTTTCTTCCTCCTCTTTGCTTCAACCCCGCCTTCCTCCCCCCCCCCAAAAAATAAAAAGATCTCCCATGACTTGAGAAAATGGCCCAGATCCCGTGTCTGGCCAGGGCCTGCTTTTATGGCGGGTGACAGAGGTTCCCAGGCCTGGCCAGGGGAGGCTTATCCATCTTCCCAGCTGGCGGCCGCGCGCGTGGGAACGGCTGCGGGCAGGGGCTGGGGGGGTGGACACCTGTTGCTCTCAATCTTCCCACCCCTCAGAGGAGAACAGAGCCCTCACCCACAGTCACGCCCGCTGCACGGAGCCCCGGCTGACACGGCCCGGGGGTGGGGTGGGGGTGGGGGTGGACGGAGAGCAGGGCTTTCCTCTGTGTTCGGTTCTGTGGTGCTCCCAGAGGAGGTGGGAGGGAGGCCCTGGGGAAGGCATCTACTGTCAAGGGAAACAGAGGCAGGACACCAGGACGCAGGCAGCGAGGAGTCGGGGAGCTGGGCTGAGGGAACAGCCCCTGTGGAGATTCAGAGGCCGGGCAGGCCTGAGTGCCTGGAAAAGCCTATGGCGTGGGGCAGCTTCAGCAGCTGGGGTGCTCCGTGGACTCACAGTGATGGTACAGGGAAGGGGGGTCGTTGCCGGAGAGGGGCATGTGCCGGTCTGTGGGGGTACAAAGGGCCTCTGTGTGCTCCTGGTGGGCAGCATGGCACAGCTCCTCTCTGGGCCTTGGTTTCCCCACCTTTGAAATGAACTGGCAGGACAGACAAGGCATGGGTCAGTTCTCCCGGTTCACATGGCTATCTGGCATCTGTCGGTGGTGAGAATCTCCGTGACTCAGTTTCCTGCTTTGTAAAATGTCAACCCCTCCAGGATGTTGGTGTCTCCAACTGACACTCATAAAGAGACAGTCCTAGGCCTGGCAATGCTCATCAACTGGGCACGTGCCCGTGGGGTGCGGCCGCCCCATTCCTGTGGCTCCTCTGGTGGAGGGGCTTGGAGAGGAGGGAGCTGGTGGCGGAGCGCCATCCCTGGGCAGGGTGGGGGCAGGACACTCAGGTTTCAGGATCTGGGGACCTGCAGTGTTTGTAGGAATTTTCCCAGGCTGGGGCGCAGACAGCTGGAAGCCATCCGTCCCAGGGCAGCAGAGGGCCGGGGGTCCTGCCAAGGTCTCTCGCTGGGAACAAGAACTGGAGAGGTGGGGAAGAGGGAGGGGGGTGGTTCTTCCACCCGTCCTGGAAAGATGAAACCCTGCTGCCTGGGCAGCTGCTTGTGGCAAAGCCAAAACACCAACTAGCCAGGCCCCTGGGCTGCTTGTGGGGCTACAAGAGCAGAGGTGCTTCGGAGACAGGGACGTGGGGACCCACACTGAATGAATGAATGAACAAATGGATGAGTGAACAAATAAATGACTGAGCAAGTCAGTAAATGAACTGTGTGAATGAGTGAACAAATGAAAGAAGGAGTGAATGAATGAAGGTGAAGATGAAGGAGCCCACAGGCTGCCCTGGGCACACAGGGGCATGCAGGCCTCCCGTGTCCTGAGGGGCGGCTGGGGACCTGGCATTACGATGGTGTCACCGGGAGGAAGTGGGAGCCCTGCGCGGAGGCCCAGCCTTTGCTTGGAGCCAGGGCCTCCCTGCTCGGCCTCCCATTCCTGGAGGTGGTGGCTGAATGCAAGCCTGGGGCCTGCAGAGCTGCCTCCTTGACAGCGGTGGAGAGGAGTCCTAGGGTGAGCCTCTTGAGTGCTGCCTGGGAATGTTCTAGAACCTTTGGGGAGCCTAGAAGGGCCCACAGAGGCCATCCCACCTGGTGGTTCCCAAATAGGGTTCCTTCAGGTCTTGGGGTTCCACTGAGACCAAGGGACCCCACCCAGGCATGGCACCGCCTCGCTCTGTCCAGAAGGAGCTGTGGACGGTGCTCACACCCAGGGGTTTGTGACCCTTCTTCACTGTGGCCATGGGGGTGGACTCCCTTCCGGAGTGCTGGGCTCACACTGGTCCTCAGCCCGTGCAAGGCTCTCCAGGGAGGAAGCCCGTGGTGGTGGTGGTGGGGTCCCTCATCTAGGTCTTCCAACAGCTTGTTCAGCCCCATGTACAGCTGTACATGGAGGAGCTGAGGCCGAGAGAGGGACATAGCCATTGTGGAGGGTCACACAGCAGGTCGGCTGCCGAGGTAGGCTGGCGTCCTCTGCTCTGCATGGTCCCCACTGCTCCCACCACCTCTCCTGCCTCTCCTGCCCGGGTCAGTGCCCTGGCTGGAGCGGTGCCAAGGCCATCTGCAGGGATGAGCATGGGGAGCTGGCAGCAGACTCATCTCCTGGGGGACAGGAAGTCACCCCACCTCTAGCTGCTTGGCTGGGGCAGCTCTCCTCTAAGCCGCAGCCTGGGAAAAGCTCTCCTGGCCCCACGTGGCTTCCTCCACCCTGGCCTTGCCAAGGGACCAGCTGGTTGGTGAGGGCCGGGCTGGGGGGCAGCGGTGCCGCACCCGGCCCCTGGGATGGGGTGAGGATTAATGGCTCCTACCCCAGGTGCCGCCCCCTCCCCTGTGGTGGGGGTCCCAGCTGCAGGAGGCGGGAGGGTGGGGAGCAGTGGTGGGGAGGTGGCGGGGGGCCAGGGTGGGGTGAATTACGGTCCAGCAGAAGGATCAGCCCTGCCTGGAGACACCCTGGAAAATCGATTCCGGGTGTGGAATGCCAGCGGTGAGGCCGGGTCTTTTGGATCTCTCGAGCTTGTGGGCATCCCCCGGGTGCTATCCAGCGAGGCGCGGTTCTGGCTGCACCCGGGACTGCCAGGTTCCCAAACCCTATCGGCCGCCTGCCGGTCTGTGTGAGCAAGGCTGTTGGGGAAACAGAGGCAGGGACACCACCGCCTGTCTGGGAGGCTGGTGGCTATGCGTCACTACCCGCCATCATGGAGGATGTACCCTGGAGACATGGTGGGGCCGTGCTGTCTGGCCCCCAGAACTCCTCCTGCCAACCGTGAGTGGAGAGGACAGACAGCCTCATGTCACAGGTGGGGAAACTGAGGCTTGTGGGCTGGAATCCTAGCTGGTGGGCCAGGATCACTGAGCCTCCTGTCCACCCAGATCCTGGATGTGGGCTGGGAAGGTGGCTCCGTGGTAGAGCGCTTGCCTTGCATGCCTGAGGCCCTGGGTCTGATTCCTCAGCACCACATAAGCAAAAAGAAAAAAGCCGGAAGTGGCGTTGTTGCTCAAGTGGTAGAGCACTAGCCTTGAGCTGAAGAGCTGAGGGACAGCGCCCAGGCCCAGAGTTCAGGCCCCACGACCCGGCCCAAAAAAACAAAAACAAAAAAAGAACCCTGGATGTGGGTTCCACTGCATCTCCAAGCCAAGAGAGGGGGTGGCAGACAGGAACGCCAGACTCCAGAACAAACAAGGATCATGCTTGCCTTTGCTTGTTTTGAATTCTGGCTGTCTCATGCCCGGATGCTGGCTAGAGGAACCAAAGAGAAGTTAAAAGAAGAAAAGAAACACCACTCCCAGCAGAAAACATGGCTGAAGCCGGGGTTGCCGGGAGAAAGGGAAATACAGATTTTGGGGATTCCAATTCTTCCCCTTGGGGTGGCTGCTCAAATCTCCTGAGACTCAGTTTCCCCCAGTGGAAGCCCAGGGTGATTTCCTGGGTGGATAATGACAGGAAGGAGGGGGATATTAGAAAAGAGCATATGTGCGTGCTACAAGTTTACCCCAGGCATTCAAGAAGAGTGAATCCCCTTCTCCATGCTGCTACCCCACCAGCAGGATCCTGCCAGTAAGATCATTCTGCATTTAAACTTTGTTTTTCTTTTTGGTTGATCATGGGGCTTGAACTCAGGGTGTGGGCGCTGTCCCTGAACTTTTGCGCTCAAGACTAGAGCTTTACCATTTTGAGCCCCAGTGCCACTTCTGGTTTTCTGGTGGGTTATTGGAGATGAGAGTCTCATGGACTTTCCTGCACCCACTGGCTTTGAACCTCAATCCTCAGCTAGGATTACAGGTGTGAGCCACTAGCACCTGGCTCAGCATGATCTCCTGATGCACTTGTATCACCAGCTTCTTCCTTCCTATCACTGGGGAATGGTCCACTGGGCTCAGGTATGGGTTAAGAAGGCATCGCTCAGCCTTTTCTGCATTGGCTGGCCTCAAATGGTGACCCTCCCATCCTCAGACTCCCAAGAAACCAAGATTATAGATGTGAGCCATCCAAATGCCTGGTTGCATGCTTTAGTGTTTTTTTTTCTTTGTTCTTTTAAGAATCAAGATGGTAGAGGAGTGATGGAATAATCACAGCTCCCACCCATCAAACAGAGGTACAGGGCCTTTAGCATAGAACTTCACATCAAGAGAGCACAGTGAACAACCTGTAAACAGAGCTTGGCACCAACCAGGAAGCCTCAAGGTTGAAGTACCTATGAGGGAAAAAAAGATATTCATAGAGGAGCTCAAGCCGTGACTTTCACAGTATGATTGTGCTGCAGTTGCCAGCTTGGGTCCAAGAGCTTTCCCATATCCCCCTTCTTTCCCTCACTACCATTCACAACCCTCACCAGCAGACAGCAACAACATACCTGTGATCCAGAAGCTGACCCGGGGAACGGCACCCCATCACCACTGGCTTAGTACCGAAACTGAACGGCCTGGGCAAACCTTGAACCCAGATGCTCAGATCACAGCTGAAGATCACAAAGTTCATGAACAATCAAAATAACATGCCACGCTTAAACACCAAGAAGGACTCAGGGGAGGAGTTCAGTGACTGCAAGGAAGAAGAGAGGAAGGACGAAAGGATCATTAAAAAATGATGAGAGAATTGGCCCATGAAATGAAAGGGCAGACCCAGGAACACAAAGAGGAATACAGGAATATATACCCAGGAATACAAAGAGGAAATGATGAAGAAAATGCAGGGCATCCAAGACCCTATCAATAAGAAGACAGAAACTTTAAATACTTCAATGAAGGAAATGAAAGATAATATTAACAAGGAGGCCATGAGAAAAGGCGTCAACAAAGAGCAAGGAAGCATCAGGAGCTCTATTTCCCTATTACAAAACACAGTGGAAAGCATGGGCAGTAGAACAAAAGAAGGTGAAAACAAGGTATCAAGAGTTGAAAATAATGCAGAGAAATTAGAACATAAAGTTAAAGGCATGGAAAAACACTCAGAACGTACCAAAGGGAAATTTAAGAACTAGCAGATTCAGCCAAAAGATCAGATCTACACATAATTGGGATAGATGAGGGAGAAGAATTCAAAACTAAAAGCACTGAGAACCTGTTCAAGAGAATAATAGAAAACTTCCCAACCGTAAGAAAGAGAATCTCACCCACATGACAGAGACATACAGAACTCCTACCAGACAGGACCACTAAAGAAATACTCCTAGACATATTGTTGAAAACTCTGGACTTAAAAACAAGGAACTGCCAGGCGCTGGTGGCTCATACCTATAACCCTAGCTATTCAGTAGACTGAGTTATGAGAATCGGGGTTCAAAGCCAGCCTTGGCAGGAAAGTCCATGAGACTCTTATCTCCAATTAACCACCAGAAAATCGGTGGCTCACAGTGGTAGAGTGCTCGCCTTGAGTGAAAAAGCTCAGGGACAGCTCCCACACATTGAATTTAAGCCTCATGGCTGACAGGAAAACATACAAACAAGGAATCAACTTTAAAGACAGCAGAATCAAAGAGGGAACGTTATTTAAAGGGAAGGAAGTTGGGAGTATCAGCAGATTTCTCCACACCAACTCTGAATGCAAGGAGAACCTGGAGTAACAATTGCCAACCTAAATGGGTGTACCCAGCAAACTATATTCACAACATAGGGAGAAACTAAAATCTCCCATGATACACAAAGGAGTTCATAACACTGAGCCAGCACTCCAACAGATACTAAAGGGAAGCATACTATCTGAAGAAGACAAAGTCAAAGAATCACAGTAATTCATTTAAAAATTACTAGAAGACTAGTTCAGTAAAACAAAGGGAAAAAGACACAAACTACAGGAAACAACACATTTTCAGGAAACATGACATATTTCTTCATAGTAACGTTAATCATCACCTGGAGCAATTCCCCAATCAAAAGAACAGTAGATTGGATCCAAAAACAAGATCCAACCATTTGTTGTCTCCAAGAAACCCATCTCACAAAGATAAACACACATTCTGAGAAAAGTGATGTAAAAAGATCTTTTGTGCAAACACATTCTGCAGGTACGCAGGAGTAGCCATACTGTTATTTGAGAAAATAGACATTAAAATCAGTAAGAAGAGACGAAGGTTACTACATATTAATAAATGGAATGATCTACAGATATATACACTGAACAATGGAGCACCTAAATACATTAAACAAACACTCTTAGATTTACAACAAATTATAGACACCCACACAATAACAGTGGGAGACTTTAACATCCCACTCTCCCGAACAGACAGGCTAACCAAACAAAAGGTCAGCACAGAAGCCTCTGAATTAAAAAACACCATAGACAAAATGGACTTAATAGACAGCTACAGAGTATTTCACCCAACAACCACACAATTCACATTCTTCTCAGCAACCCATGGAGCCCTCTCCAAAATAGATCATATTCTAGGACACTCAACAAGCCTGAGCAAATACAAAAGAATTGAGGTAACTCATTGCAACCTATCTGATCACATTTGAATTAAATTAGATCTCAACAGCAAAAGATAACACTCAAACATATGGAGACTGCATAACATACTGTTGAATAACAGGTAGGTCACTGAAGAAATCAGAAATTTGCAACAGCTCAATGAAAATGAAAACACATCATACCAGAACCTCTGGGATACAGCCAAAGCAGAGCCGAGAAGAAAGTTCACATAAAGAAAACAGAAACAGCTCAAGTAAATACCCTCATGATGCATCTAAAGCTTCTAGAAAAAACAGAAATGAACTAAACCCCCAAATTACTAGAAGGAGAGAGATAGTAAAGATTAGGGCAGAAATCAATGAATTAGAGACTGAAAAGCTATACATAGAATCAATGAGAAAAGCTGGTTATTTGAAAAAAATTAATAAAATTGGCAGACCCTTAGCTAAGTTGAGGGAAAAAAGGGAAGAAACTCAAATCAACAAAATTAGAGATGACAAAGGAAACATCACAACAAAATACCCAAGAAATCCAAAAGATTATGAGGGACTACTTTCAAAACCTATACTCAAATGAGGTGGGAAATCTAGCAGAAATGGATAAATTCCTAGAGGCATATGAGCTACCCTAGCTGAACCAAGAAGATATAAACCACTTAAACAACCCATCACACACTATGAGATCAAGGAAGAAATAATAAGTCTTTCAGCAAGGAAAAGTCCATGTCCTGAAGACAGTGGAATTCTACAAGATCTTTAAAGACAAACTAACACAAGTACTCCTCAACCTTTTCCATAAAATAAATGGAAGAATCACTACCAAACACATTTTTATGAAGCCAACATTGCACTCATCCCCAAACCAGGCAAGAACCCATTCAAAAAAAATATAAAGAAAACTACAGACCAAGCTCTCTGATGGACATTGATGCAAAGCTCCTTAATAAAAATACTTGAACAGCTGTTGAACGTAACTCAGCAACTAATCAAAAAGATTATACACTATGATCATGTGGGTTTTTTTTTGCTTGTCCTGGGGCTTGAACTCAGGGCCTAGGCATTGTCCCTGAACTTCTTTTACTCAAGGCTAGCACTCTACTACTTGAGCCACAGTGCCAATTCCAGCTTTTTCTGTGTATGGGGTACTGATGAATCGAACCCAGGGCTTCATGCATTCTAGGCAAGCACTCTACCACTAAGCCACATTCCCAGCCATGATCATGTGGGTTTTATCTCAGAGATGCAAGGCTGGTTTAGTATACATAGACAAGAATTACATGACCATCTCAATAGATGCAGCAAAGCTTTTGACAGAATCCAACATTTATTCATGTTAAAAGTTCTGGAGATGCTTTCATTATATATGATGTTGGTATATGTGGAGGGGAAGGGAAAAAACAAATTGTTAAAACAGGGATACAGGAGGACCCATTGCAACAATGAGATGTATAAGTCGTTATGTCGAAAAACGAACTTTACAACTTTGATGGGGGGGGACGGGGTGGGGGGGAGGGGGGAGGATATAAAGGGATGGGAAAGGGAAACAAAGCAGGAGGCGACAATGCTTGATAAGAAATGTGCTCATTATCTTACCCATGTAATTTTAACCACTCTGTACAGTATTTTCACAATAAAAATATATTTTAAAAAAGTTCTGGAGAAGCTAGAAATAGAAGGACACACCTTAACATAATATACACTATGTATGACAGACCAACAGCCAACGTCATACTAAATGGTGAAAAACTAAAACCATTTCCTCTAAAATCAGGAACAAGGCAAAGGATGTCCACTCTCTCTACTCCTTTCCAATGTAATTCTGGAATTCCTAGCCAGGGAAATAAGACAAGAAAAATATATAAAAGGGATTCACATAGGGAAAGAAGTTAAAATATCCCTATTTGCAGATGACATGATCTTAGGTCTAACTTATCCAAAAGACTCCATCCCCAAGCTCCCAGAGATGATCACTGAATTTGGCAAAGTAACAGGGTACAAAATCAACCCACAAAAATCAGCAGCCTTGGGGCTGGGAAGGTGGCTCAGTGGTAGAGCGCTTGCCTTGCATGCATGAGGCCCTGAGTTCCATTCCTCAGCACCACATAAGCAAAAAGAACAAAGCCGGAAGTGGTGCTGTGGCTCAAGTGGTAGAGCGCTAGTCTTGAGCTGAAGAGCTGAGGGACAGCACCCAGGCCCAGAGTTCAAGTCCCATGACCGGACCCAAAAATAATTAAAAAAAAATCCGCAGCCTTTCTGTATACAAACGATGTTCAAGCAGAGAAGGAAATCAGGAAAACAGCTCCATTTGCAATGGCATCAAAAATTAGGAATAAACCTAACCAAGGAAGCAAAAGACCTCTACAGTGAAAACTCTAAAAATCTGAAGAAAGAAAGTGAAGATGACACCAGGCAATGGAAAGACCTCCCATGTTCATGGATAGGTAGAATTAATACAGTGAAAATGGCTGTACTGCCAAAGGTAATCTACAAATTTGGTGCAATCCCCGTCAAAATCTCAATGATGTTCATCACCGTTATAGAGAAAACTACATAAAAATTCATATGGAACAACACAAGACTTTGAATAACCAAAATAATTCTAAGAAAAAAAAATGCAGTGCGGGTGGTATGACAATCCCAGACCTGCAGCTTTGCTACAGAACTATAATAACAAAAACAGTGTGGTACTGGCACAAACATAGGCCCAAATATCAACGGAACAGACTAGAAGACCCAGAAATAAAGCCATAGACATACAGTCATCTGATATTTGACAAGGGAGCCAGAAATGGATGGCCGAAAAAAACATAGCTTCTTCAGTCACTGGTGTTGGGAATATATCTGTTTGTGGAAAACTCAAAGTGGATCCCTGTTTATCACCATGCACCAATATCAACTCTAAGTGGACGGAAGACCTCAATGTCAGACCCGAAACCTGGAAAGGACGGTAAGATGGAGTAGGAGAAACATTAGCACTTACAGGCACAGGCAGGAGCTTTTTGAAAAGAACGGCCAACAGAGCAGAGAGACTTGACAGATGGGATTGCATCAAGCTGAAATGTTTCTGCACAGCAAAGAACCTAGTTACTAAACTGGAAAGACAGCCAACAGACTGGGGAAAAAAATCTTTACCATCAATGCATCTGAGAAAAGCCCCCTATCCAAAACACACAAGGAGCTCAAGAAATTACTGCTCCCCCCCACTCCCAAACTAATAAGCCAATCACTAAATGGGCAAAGAAGCTAAAGAGACGCCCCAGGAGAAGACACACAGCAGCGGCCCACAAACCAGTGCTTACTATTATTGTTCTTTTTCACAGCCACCATTTGACCATGATGACGGTGGGTCCCCAGGACACTGGGGAGAACAGGTGCTTTTGGGGTCCCCTGTGCAGGAGCGTCGTGCGAAGTGGCTATGAACAAGGAAACAGAGAGCTGTGCGGCCCGAGGGCAGGCGTTATGTGCCTGGGCTTTGGGGACAGGGACAGAAAAGGGCTAGGCGTGTGGGAGGGTCGGGTGTGAGGAGGGGGGGTGCTGCATGTGGCAGGGGGTGAACAGGGGACGAGGCTGGTGACCAGAGAGAGAGGTGACTGGAGACACGGGTTGTGACTTGGAGTGATTAGCAAAATCACCGTAGCCTGAGTGGACCAGAGGGGGCGACAGGAAAGGCAGGGGAAGCACAGGTCGTGGGGGCTGGGAGGAGGGGGAGGCAACCCCTGAGCTGGGTAAGCCCTAAAAAAGTCTTTTCTCTGCATCGAGGGAAGAGATGCCCAGAGAAGGTAAGCGAGGCCCCAGGGTCACACAGGGCAGAGGTGGCAGAACCAGGGTTGGTGTGAGCCCTGTCTGGGGGACAGATGGCGGTGGCATCCTGCCCTCCCCCCAACCCCAGTGACTCTCGAAGCTCAGACAACCGCCTCCCTGACGGCTCCTGAGCCCCTCTGAGAGCACCCCTGGGCCCCCAGCCAGATTCTGCGAAACTCCGAAGCCTCTAATGGAAGCTGATGGCTGAAGGCCTCTGGGGTAAGTGAGGAAGTGGAGGCTAATCAGACGCAGCAGCAGCCACAGCTGGCCGGGGGCAGGGTGCGGGCTGTGGTGGGCGTCCCCAGCCTCCCTCCTGGGCGGCCCCTGAAGAGGCCCAGGCCCTGGGCTGCAGGGCCTTCACGGACCCCAAAGGCTTACGAAGGCACCAACACTGAGAGCCGATGTCCTGGCTGACCCAGATCACGATGGGCCAGTCACGGCGCTCCTCTGGGGGGACTGGGTGGAGACGGCGTAGTCGCAGGGACAGGTGGTCGGCGGGTCCTAAGGGGACGTGGGGGGGGTGTACTTGAACAGCCCACTGCTGGGCAGGGCCTGGACGTATGCTTAAGATGAAGAGATTGAGGAAAGATGAGAAAGAGGAGCCCCAGGGAAGCTTTGGAGGGATAGGAATCCAGGCATGGGGGGAGCCAGGGGGACAGTTCATGTGAAAGCTGAGGGAGAGCCCGAGTCAGAAGTCCTCGGCCCCAAGCCGTGGCTTGCTGAGCAGCCGTAGGTCAGGCCCTTTCTCGGTTGCCAGGGCTGCCCTTTGCCCTCATTTATGACACCCCTTAGCTTTGGAGGGCCACCTGAGCTGGGGGAGAGGGGCTGCAGTTTTCTGGGAGACTCTGGCAGGGGTGTGAAGTATAGTTAGAAGCCTACTTGGCTGGATTGGACCAAGCGGAGGCATTTCAGGCCCCAGCTTCACATCCTAGCCATCCCTGGGCGCCCACACTCAGATAACGGATAACTGCGGCAAGGCAGGGCAGGACAGCATTTTGCTTCTTCTTGGGGCCTGCAGGTGGCGCTCCGGGAGGTAGACCAGCTGTCCAGGAAAGTCAGTTGAGAAAGAGATTAAGATCAAACAGGTGGCAGAATGGTGGAGGCAGGAAAGTCAAAAGTCAGTGCTCCCCAGCTCTCCTCACTCTAAAGTACCCCCCACATGAGGAGGGGAGAATGAGCCCCTGTTTGGAGCAACTGTCCGAGGGGGAGAAATAACTCCTTGTCTACTTTGAAAAACACACACATTCCAGAAGCATAGGCATGAGAGAAGACCACGCGGCCAGGCCGGGGGCTCTGCGGGGGCTTTGCTTTGCCCAAGCCTCACGGCTGCACAAGGGACCTTCATGTCTGAGCCACGGCACTGGTGGTCTGGGAGCTGGCAGTGGGGATAGGCAGCCCCTGAACTGTCTAGCCTGGCTCCAGCCTCAGGGCGGTGTGACCTTGACCACCTACACTTCTTTCTGCATGACCTTGAGCAGGTCACCTGACCTTGGATTTACGTTTCTTTCCTCTGTAGCCATGGATGCTGTGGAACCCCCCACACCCCCCACACCCTCGTAAAGCACCAAGAGCAGCCGCTGGCCCACAGCAAGCGCTTCATAAAGCTTTGCTCAGTTCTGACGCTGTGGGCTGTAGGTAGGAAGGTGGGGATGCCCTCTGCCGTCTCTCAGCTAGCTGGTAGCTGCAGCAGGACTCGAACCCAGACCCCTCAACTCCTTCTTAGGTCCTCTTTTCACAGCACCGACTGCTTTCTCACGTTGATCAGATCATCATCATCATCATCATCCCCATCCTGATGATGGCCTTTTAAAGTGGACTACCCTTACCCCTCCCTGCAGCAGATGGGGAAACTGAGGCTGGAGAGCCTGGATCCCCTGAGACAGGACAGACAGGTTTCCATCTCAGCATCTGGTCCAATGGCCCACGTGTGCTGAATGTGTCCTGTTAGATTGGAGACAGGGAGGAGGGAGGGGGAGGCTGGGCTTGTCTCCACCATCCCACACGCAAACATCCGAATTAGGGCCCCCCTGGGACCCTCTTCTCCCTCTGGTGAAGTCTGGGCCCCAGGAGGAGGTGGGTGTGCTCCCAGCCTCTGACAGGGCACCGATCTGGAGCAGCCCCCCGCCCCGAATCCCAGCACCTGGCCTCAGAGCTGACAAGCGGCATCGATGAGCCTCTGCGATGTCCCGGGAATTAATCTGAGCATCCAGGGCCCCGGGCTGTCCACGCAGTGGCAGCCAGCGGGGGAGCTGCTCTCTGCCTTGATTCAATCAGGACGCTCTGCCAGTCTGTGCCCATTAGCACAGCCAGGGAGGGCAGCTAACGTGGAAAAGATGTGGCTGGTGTGGGAGGGGAGGCGGAGGCACGGGATGGGGCCGGGGGGGCTCTGATGAGCTGGCAGACAAGTGCGGGTCTTGGACATCAGCCCCCTCTCCCCCCACTGCTGAAGACGGGGTTGCTCTCCCCCAGTCCAGTGCCCTCCCTGACGGGGTGAGCTAGCTATACAGCAACTGGACATGTCTGGCGGAGCAGGTTCACTTGTCTCTGTGAACTCAGAAACTTTCCTTACTTTATGTATGCAAAGGGAACGTCTTTAACTGGGTATCAGTTGAGTAGGATTTTCTGTTCCTCGGTCTCACATCTTGTTACCCCACCACCATTCACCACCCATCATTGGCTAACTCACACCTCTGTGTCTTTCCATAGACTCTTCTCTCTCCCACAGCGTTACCTGATAAAGGGGGCACATGATGGTTGAGACCAACTTGGTAAGGAAGACGAAGACTTCTGAGCTAGCTGGCTGGTGTGCAGCGTCTTCCACGGTCACGAGTGTTCTTTTGCAGAGAGCTGTGGGCAGCCGGCACCAGTGGGGCAGATCTGCGGGCGAGGGACAGGCCTGGCTTCCTGGGGCTGGTCCTAACGAACATTAGGGCAGTCCCAGTCCATCCCCAGTCCTGGCCACTGTGGGGAGGTCACTTGTTAGAGGAGTTGTGCACATGCATGCTCGGGTCTTGAACACAGGGCCTGGGCGCTGTCCCTGAGCGTGTTTTGCTCAAGGCTGGCACTCTACCACGTGAGCCACAGCACCACTTCTGGTTGTTTCTGGTAGTTCATTGGAGATCAGCGTCCCATGGACTTTCCTGCCTGGGCTGGCTTTAAACTGCGGTCCTCAGACCTCAGCCTCCTGAGTAGCTAGGATGACAGGTGTGAATCACCGAGGTACGGGCGATGGACTTCAGGGCTCCATTTCTGAAGGTGCTCCTGTCCCAGTCTGTTGCTACATTTAGTCTCTCGATGAACATCCTTCCAGAACAAGAAGAGCCAGGGCCGTCTCCCTGAGACCCCAGCTTCTCCAGCTAGAAAAACCAAAGCCCACAGTCGCACTGTCTGGAAGACTTTTTTAAGTGCACAGGGTATGGCTGCTCCAATAGCTCCACCTCTGCCCCGGCCAGGGAGGGGGGCCGGTGGGGGGCACAGTGGGGTTCTTTAGGAATGCATGGAGCAGTGTCGGTTCAACCCTGCCAGCCCCCCAGGACTGTGCAGGGCCTCGTAGGTGTGTTTACCTGTCCATGCTACAAACCAGGAACCCCTTGAAGGTTTAAAGCCCATTTCCTCTCAGAGCTCTTTCTGAGAGGTTGGTTTCTAAGAGAAGGTCTTGTGGTGCAGCCCAGGTTTGACTTGAACTCCTGATCTTTCTGTCTCTGTCTCTGCCTCCCAAGTGCTGGGATTGCAGGCAGGTGCCACTGCACTCTCTGGAGGTATTCTTCATGCATGCATAAGATGAACTCTGGATCTGTGTGGAGGCTGGCAATTTTATGGGGGGAAATGTATTCACTGGGGAATAGTCAAAGTTACTAGAATGAATAAATCCTACAATTCAGTGGCTGAAACAAATTTAAAGTTTTGCTTGTTTGTTTTACCCTGAGTAACCCTCCAGAGATCTAGGCCTGCTAGGAACAACTGTGCCTTTCTTAACATGTGGGTTCTATCACTGGGTCCGATAGGGCTGCAGCAGCGCCTGCCATCACACCTGCAACCCAGCAGGCCGGAAGTGGAACTGTGCCCTCCTTGGAAGGCAGGACCGCAGGGTCTGGTGTCACATTGATTTACATCCCACTGACCCGGGACCACAGACACATACCATCCCACTGGCTTGTTTGTTGAGATGGGACTTTGCCAATGTTTCCATCTGGACTGTAATCCCCCTGACTCTGCGGCCTCCATGGCTGTGATTACAAGCATGAGCACTGCATCTGGCCCTTTGGGAGCCTACTTATGCTGACATGTTATTCATTCAGTGATAGTTTCTCCATTCTTCCTCCTCAGAGTTCCCCTGTGTCTTCCACCTATGCTGGACACGGGGCACAGACCCCGCCCTTCATTCACCACGAACCTCGGGATGCCGGGTGCTGAGGTTGCTTGGTGGCGGGGGAGGGGGGAGGGTGGTTTTTCAGAAAACACCCGCCCTCCAGGGTGCAGACTGGACAGGGGCCTTCACTAGCTGCGGGGGACAGTGGGCGGTCATGGGGCTGTGGTCAGTGTGGAGGAGGCCCCAAGGGGAGGCCAAGAGGCCAACATGGGGTTTTCAAGAAGAAGCACAGATGAGGCCCCAGGGCCTAACAGTCCAGCCCCAGGCCAAACCCCAGCTCCTCTCCCCTTCTGCAGTGGGCCCTGGGCCCCTGCCTCACCCCCGGGTGAGCCCCGGGCTTTCCCAGGGTGAGGAGGGGACCCAGCAGGCCCAGGCTCCTCCCACGCTGGCCAGGGTGTGCAGCACCTGAATTCACTCACCTGGCAACCGAAGCCGGGGCGGGGGGGGGGGAAGGGGAGGGGGTCAGGTGCACAGGTGTCTCCTATCCTCTTCATTCACCGCTCTCAGGACCTTCCTGTTGAACCTTTCAAGGGACAAAAGGAGCCGGTGGCTCACACCTGTAATCCCAGCTACTTGGAAGGCTGAGGACTGAGGATCTCTCTTAGCCAATTAACCACCACCAGCCTTGGGTGAAAAAGGTAAAGGACAAGGCCCTGAGTTCGAGCTCCAGGATTGGCACAAAGGCTAAATATAGGGGACAAAAGACCAGGATTGTCACAAAGCAGGATGACACAGGAGATGGAAATGAGGCCATGGCGGACGGGGTGGGGGGGACCAGGTTGTGCTCAGGTGGGGTGTGATGGGGACCCCCAGATGATGGGGACCAGTGGGACCCCTGCTAGCAGGTAGCACAGGCTGCCCTCCCCCAGCCCCCCCCCCCCCCCCCCCCCCCCCCCCCCCCCGTGCTGCACCCAGACCGCGCCCCTCCATCCCGCTGTGCCCCGACCCACCACGGCCACGCTGTGGAATTTCCAATTTTCAGCTAATGTGCGGGTCATGACTGAGGCTCAGAGGCCCTGGTCGGACATAATGGCAGAAGAATTGTAAATGTCGCCCCCAGTGAATGGCAATGAGTCGGGGCAGGGAGGGGACGGTGGCGGCCGGGCCCGGGAACGCATTTTCTCTCTGGAGTGTGTCGCATTAGATTTCCAGAGGTGCACGGGCTCCAGGTACCTGTCATTAGTAACAGTTTGGGCAATAATGAATCCTTTTATTTCTTTTCCTCACAGCTCATGAATACATAACAAGGCCCGGCTCGGTCCGCCACCTAATCTCGTCCCCACTCCAATATCCAAGGCCCAGCTGGGGCCTTAAAGAGACCGCTGCCTTTTCCTGCCCAGGAAGGCCCCTCGGGCTGAGAGCCGGGCACCACGGATGCCCGGGGAAGAAAGGAAGGAAGGGAAGAGTCAGGGAAACACAGGGTACCGGGCGCTCTGCCCACAGCCATGCAGCCATGCCGGTTCCTGAGCAGAGGCAGCCTGACCAGGTGGGGTCATGGGACAGAGGCATGAAGGTGTCCCGCCAAAACATGTCCCCCGAGGTGCTGGTGGCTCACACCCATCATCCTAGCTGTTCAGGAGGCTGAGATCTGAGGCTTGTGGTTCAAAGCCAGCCAGAGGAGGAAAGACCATGAGAGACTCTTCGCTCCAATTAAGTATCAAAAGCCAGAAGTGAAGCTGTGGCTCAAGTGCTACCTTGGGCAACAAAAAGCTAAGGAAGGGCAGACCAGGCCCTGAGTTCAAGCCTAGTGCTCCCTTCCTCCTCCTCCTCCTCTTCTTCCTCTTTCTCCTCCTCTTCCTGTTCCTCCTACTCCTCCTCTTCCTCTTCCTTCTCCTCTTCCTCCTCCTCTTCTTCCTCCTCCTCCTCCTCCCTCCTCTTTCCTCCTCCTCCTCCTCTTCTTTTTCCTGTTCCTTCTCCTGTTCCTCCTCCTCCTCCTCTTCTTCTTCCTTCTCCTCTTCATCCTCTTTCTCCTCCCCTCCTCCTCTTCCTCTTCCTTCTCCTCCTCCTCTTCCTTCTCCTCTTCTTCCTCCTCTTCTTCCTCTTCCTCCTCCCTCTCCTCTTCCTTCTTCAGACTTGAACTCAGGGTCTGGGCGCTGTCCCTGAGCTTTTTCACTCAAGGCTAGTGCTCTACCACTTTGAGCCACAACACTACATCTGGTTTTCTGGTGGTTCATTGGAGACAAAAGTCTCGCAGGGACTTTCCAGCCCTGGCCGTCTTTGAACCGTGATCCTCAGATCTCAGCCTCCTGAGCAGGTAGGATGACAGGCGTAAGCCTGAGCCTCTGGCGCCTGGCGAGAGTCCTTTCCGTCTTGCCCCAGATCAGGTGGATTGCTTTACTGTTGCTTTGTTTTATTCAGGCAGAGTCACTGTGCAGACCAGGCTGGCTGTTCTCTTGCTGAGTCTCCCCAGTGCCAGGATGACAGGCGGCCGTGACTGTGCTCAGCTTAGGATGTGGTTTGTGGTGGTTGCGTATTGAAACAATGTTCCCGGATTTCTGCAGTCTTTGGAGACACGTCTTTCCTCCCTCGTCACCGGGCTGGCTCCCCGTGGGCTGGGCCTGGCCGTGCTTCTCCGTCTCCTCGCTGTCGTCTGGGTGTGTTGGGTGCGACCCCCCCAGGGGAGGCGATTCCAGTTGCCCTTGGAGCATCACCGCAGATGACCCCCCTGGCACACGGCAGGGGCTTAGCAGACCTGCAGAACATCTAACGGGGCTCAAGGTGTGCTCGCCCTCCGGCTGGGGCTGCGGGGTGGGGGTTGTAGCCTCTACACCTGTGTGTAGCCTCACCTGCTGGCCTTCCCAGACTCAGGGCCTCCTGGCTGTGAAGCAGTGGAATGGGAGCCGGCCAGCCTGGCTCCTGGAGGAGGAGAATGTCTCCAGCAAGGCCTGGAGCAGTGGTTCCTCTGGGAGGTGGCCAGATGGCGGATCTTATTTCCCCAGGAAGCCATCCAGTGGCACAGAGACGCCAGGCTGCTTGCTTGGGGACACACAGCAGTGGGCCACAGAGAGAGGGTTTGAGCCTTCATCGGCTGGCTTCAGAGCACAGGTTCTGACAGCCCGACCTTCCTGCCTGCTGGATTCCTGCTGGGTGACTGGAGCCCCATAGGGCGTCCTGGGTGCCCTCCCCGGTGCCAGCCAACCTGCCTTTCTGTAGACCCACAGAACGCCGTGGAACACGGAGACAGCCAGGGGCCTGGAGGTGGAGCCAGACAGGCCTGGCTGGGGCCTGGGCTCCGCTGCGTTAGCAAACAGCCTGGTCTTGGAGTCCTCAAGGGCACACATTCCACCCAACCATACCCTCTGGGCCTGAGGGGCCTAGGCCGGTTTGATCGGGGTAGAGGGGCCAGTGTGAGCCTGGGGCCAGGGCTCAGCACACACAGCTCTGCCCTCCTTATCACACAGCCCCTCTGTCCACCTTCACCATCACCTCCCCCTGCCAACCTCTGCTCACCGCCCCTCCCCCACCGGAAGCACAGGGCTGGACCTGGGGCTGAGGCTGGAGGGGCCCGCCCAGAGGCGCACGCCTGCCTTGGGCATGCCAACCGGACGGCCCTGCTGACAGGATGGCCATGCAGCCTGGGGATCACATTCCCCCAGATTCCCACCCTCTCCCAGGTCGCTGCCACACCTGTGTGTCGCCAGCCTGGGACCCAGCATGCCCAGGGACTCCAAATCCTGAAACTGGGGCTCAGAGAGGTTGCTCATTTTCCCCTGGTCACATAGCAGGTCCAAGACAGAACCTGGATGGAAATGTCTCTGACTTCAATTTCCTTGATTATTTTGGTTTTTTTCAATGCCATTAGTTTACATCTATATCTATATCTATATCTATATATCTATATCTGAGTGATGTCCCTGAACAACTTTTGCTCAAGGTTACTGCTCTACCACTTGAGCCATAGCACCACTTCCAGAGTTTTCTGTGATTTAATCAGAGAGAAGAGTTTCACAGACTTTGCTACTCAGGTTGCCCTTGAACCACGATCCTCAGATCTCAGCCTCCTAAGTAGCTAGGATTACAGGCGTGAGCCACTGGTGCCTGGCTCTTTCTTTCTTAAGCAGTTGCTGTTCTCAGTATAAAGAGACAGTGATGCAGCCAGGCACAGACTCACCACAGCCAGGAAGCCCCAGTTGTTTCCCATAGAAAATGGCAAAGAAATGTCCCTGATCCTCTGGCCAGCAGTAGGACCCGTTCATCTCGTGGTACAGGCTTGTCCAGGCCAAGGCCTCCCAGCCTGGCCTCGGACTCCTGAGGGACAGACTTGGACCAGGGAAGCTGGAGAAGTGAAGAGGCGCCAGGACCTGTGTGTCCAGCCCCGCTCCTCAGTGTCATGTGCGCATGTGTGTGTGTGCGTGTGTGCGCACGCACGCTCGCGCGTGTGTGCATGCCAGTAATGGGGCTGGAACTTGGGGCCTAGTTGCTGTCTTTTGGCTTTTTTTTTTTATTTTTGGTTGGTCATGGGGCTTGAACTCTGGACCTAGGCGCTGTCCCTGCGCTCTTCAGCTCAAGGCGAGTGCTCTACCGCTTGAGCCACAGTGCCATTTATGGTTTTCTGGTGGCTGACTGGAGATAAGAGTCTCACAGATCTTCTTGCCCAGGCTGGCTCTGAGCTGGGATCCTCAAGTCTCAGCCTCCTGACTGGCTAGGATTACACCCTGGCACCTGGCCCAGCATTCTGGGTTTTGGGGTACTGCAAGAGCACAGAGTGGGGAAAGGGGGGGGGCAGATGATGGCCTAGGAACAGCCTGTGCACTGTCCCAGCTGTGGCTCTCCTGCAAATGGCCTCTGTCTTCTGGGTGTCTTTGCTTTTGACGTGGAGACCAGCGACTTGCCTGCAGCTGCTGCTCGTCTCAGAGCAGGGCTGGACACCGGGGAGAGATTTCAGAAAGTGTTCATCTTGGCGGGTGATGAGAATCAGCATTCCTTCCCCCCCCCACTCCCCAGCTCATGGCGTGTCATCCACCCAGGGTCGCTGTCCGGCCTGCCTCCCTGTGTTTGCTCTTTCTCCTCCTTGGCCTGGCTTAGGAGTTGCCCTGAGACACCTCTGGAGAGCGTTTCTGCCTCGGAGCCCAAGTCTATACCCTTTAGCCCAGCATTCAACCCTGGACCCCAGTCCTCAGCCTCCGGTCTCAGGCACGTTTGGACACTGTCTAAATTCTGACCCCACTGGCTCCTCACCTCCTTGGTGTAGCTCCTGGCTCCACCCCTCTCTGCCTCACCTCCGGCCCAGCCCTGTTTTCTTATCTGGCAGGACATGGATGCTGATCCATGCCTTGAGGTTGGGGGAGGGAGGGGGGTGGTCATCTGGGTGGGTGAGATCCCAGGGCCTTGTACAGCCAAGCTTGGTATAGGGGGTTCCCAGGAAGGTGAACTTTCTTCTCCTGATCATTCCAGCCACCCCACCCCACCCCCAAACCCCTGCACAGAGCAGGGCATGCTGGGTAGAGCAACCTGGACACAGCCGAGCCTCTCAAATGCCCTCCCCCACCCCCTTGACAACGTGCCCACCCCTGTCCTGCCCAGAGCCCTGGCCTCCCGCGCTCTCTTGGGTCCTTGGCCCTTACCTGGCCTGCCGTGACGGGCCTGGAATGTCAAGATGAATTTGATTTGTCCTGTTCTGCAGGGCTGCCCTAAACCAAACCATATTCCCACTAAACCCCAGCGCCCAGCGGCCCCCAGGGAGGTGGAGGAAGCCGGGCCATGCTGCGGCCTGGGGCCCCCCGTTCAGCACACCCTGCCCAGCTCAGCCTCCTGAACTAATTCCCTAATCCTGCTGCTGCCTGGCCCAGCGGCGCAGGAAGGGCCCCTGCTCTGCCCCGGCCCACCTTCCTGCCCGCCCGCCTGTGCCCGTGGCCCCTCGGCCCCTCACCCGCCTGCCCGCACACCAAGGGCCAGGCTGAGGTTCTGAAACTGATTTAGGTCCCCTGCTCTCCTGACTTAGCATCCCCGCCCCCTACCCCCAGCTAGGCCCTGTGATGGGATCCAGATGTGGTCTCCCTGTCCCCAGGGTCCCGGGATAATCCGGGACAGTCGAGGGCCAGAGGGGGGCAGGCACAGCTGCAGGGGTTGCTGGGCTGGGGACAGGAGCGGGGCAGTCCAGCATCAGAGCTTCCAGTGGGATGGACAGAGGCACCTCCACCCAGGAGGCCTCCAGAAAACATCCTCCTAGGGTCCAGGTGGCCTGTGGACAGGTCACAACCCGACTTTCTCACCTGTCCAGCCTGCCCAGCCGCCCAGCCTTCCCCTAACACCATGAGGAGCCCAGCTAGGTGCCCACTGAACATTAGCACCGGTGGCTGGCGGGTAGTAGGTGCTCACCTTACAGGCGCGGGCAAGTCTTCTTACCCTCAGTCTCTTCACCTGTAAAAGTAAAGGTAATGGGGCCGGCCTTTTGTTCAAGCCTGGTGCTCTACCACTTGAGCAATAATAGCTCCACTTCCAGCCAGCTCATTGGAAGTAAGAATCGCATGGATTTCCTGCCTGGGCTTGCTTTGAACTGTGATCCTCAGTGCTCAGTGTTCTGAGTTGCTAAGATTACAGGCATGAGCCACCAGTGCCTGGCTGATGATTCTTTCCTTCCTTCCTTCCTTCTTTCTTTTCCTTTCTTTCTTTCTTTCTTTCTTTCTTTCTTTCTTTCTTTCTTTCTTTCTTTCTTTCTTTCTTTCTTTCTTCCTTCCTTCCCTCCCTCCTTCCTTCCTTCCTTCCTTTTTTTTGTTTTGGTCTGGTCATGTGGCCTGAACTCTGGGCCTGGGTGCTGTCCCTCAGCTCTTCAGCTCAAGGCTAGCGCTCTACCACTTGAGCCACAGCACCACTTCCGGCTTTTTTTTTCTGCTTATGGGTGCTGAGGAATCGAACCCAGGGCCTCAGGCATGCAAGGCAAATGCTCTACCACTGAGCCAGCACAGCCTTCCATCCTTTCCAGAGAAGAAATTTTCAGACAGAGCTCACAGCCTGGGCAAAGGGACAGAAGCAAGTTAAAGGGTGTAGGGAGGGAGGAACTGGTCAGGCTTGGTACTTGGGTGAGAAGGCCGCCCTGTAGCTGGAATAACTGGTGTGTGCCACTGCACTTGGTCATTGTTTAGAGATGGGGTTTCATGAACTGTTTTGTCCAGGCTGGCCTTGAACCTCAATCCTCTGATCTCCACCTCCCCCAAGCTAATGTGGGTGGCTAAATCCTCTTTGATAGTCTCTGTCTGTCTGTCTGTCTGTCTGTCTGTCTGTCTCTGTCTCTGTCTCTGTCTCTGTCTCTCATTCTTGCTGCCTAGATCAAATGTTTTATTCATCAGAATGTCAAGCCACCGGAAGAACTCATCAATGATGTAAAATCTGTGAGCCCCTTGGGCGTCGGTTCAAGGCCATCTTAACTTGTATATGGCTGGTGGTTTCCTGTTTGGCTGAACTTTCAAAGGCAATGTTGGCTTTCTATTTTTTTAATTTGCAAATTTTATACATTAAATATGTTACATTCATGTGACTCCAAGTTCCAAAGGCCAGAGATGCCACCTTCCCCAGGTAGAGGTAGCTCATGACTTCCAGAGATGTCTTTTTATGTTTGTCTGGTTTAATATAATTTTATTATTAATATTAAGGTGTTTTATAGAGAGGTTACCATTTCAAAAGTCAGGTAATGAGAATATTTCTCTTTTTTTTTGGACACTGTTACCTCTTCCTTGGCTTTCTCTCAGTTTCTCTCAGATTGTTTTATGCCAATTCCAAGGCTTGAACTCAGTGTGTTGTCCCTTAGCTTTTTCACTCAAGACTGGCACCACTCGAGCCACAGCTCCACTTTATTTTGCTGGTCAACTGGAGATAAGAGTCTACAGACTTTGTTGCCCGGGTTGGCTTTGGACTGCAATCCACAGACCACAGCCTCCTGAGTAGCTAGGATTGCAGCCGTGGGCTGCTGGAGCCCGCCCATAAATATCTTTTTAGCACATGTCCCAGCATGCGTGTGGAATTTCTCTCTTCTTTCTTTCCATATGCAGAGTGCCATCTTCTAGGCACCAGCTCTAACAAGCCCTTTAAGACTAAATCAGGCTAAAGCAAGTGGGGCTCAAGATGGCCCCATGGATGACAGAGACAAGGAACGAATACCTGGTTCATTTAAAAGCCCTTAATTTGGAGACCACATGGTTGAGCCGGGCATCATTAGCTCCTCACCAGCTGCTGGGTGCCAATACCTCTGCCGGGTGGGCTATGGCAGCAGTTGCAAAGGCTTGAAGGCTGCTTGTGCTGCGAACGGCCCACGTGGCGGTGGAGACCTGGGAACTGGGGTATGGGTCGCATCCACCACCCCGTCCCTGTTCCTCTGTAGCTGTGTGTGACCTTGGGAACGTCTCAGCCACTCTGAGCAGCCCTTATCTCTAGAATTGCCTCAGCCCTCCTCTCATCAATGTTGGTTGGTTGATTTCTATTCACTCCTTCCATTGCTTCTGCCAGGAAAAGTTCTGGAGTGGGGTTCTCATTCAACGAAGGACGGAGCTGGGATCCAACAGCCAAGGGTTAAAATCTTGCCTCTCTTACTGATTGGCTGGGGCTTGAGTCAGTCACTGAACCTCCTGGAGTCTCTGTTTTCCTGTCTGTACCTTGGGAATGATAACACATAAACACACACACAAACACACACACAAGAGCTGGGCACTGGTGGTTCATGCGTGTAATACTAGCTATCAGGAGGCTGAGATCTGAGGATCATGGTTTAAAGCCAGCCTGGGCAAGAAAGTCTGTGAGACTCTTATCTCCAGTTAACCACCAGAAAACTGGAAGTAGTGCTGTGGCTCACGTGGTAGAGTGCTAGCCTTGAGCAAAGGAGCTCAGGGACAGCACCCAGGCCCAGAATTCAAGCCCTGCAACTGACAACAACAACAACAACAAACACCAAACCAGTGCAAAGGTGGCTGTGATGGTTCATCACTCTACAATGCACCTGTAGGACTCAGTGTTCACCTGTAAATGTTAACTACTAATATGCACATTAATCATTCAACTGCAGTTACAGTGTACCTCTGCCTTCCATAGCTGCGATGTTGCCCCATCTTTAGGATGATTGAATGCTGCAACTCCACTCAAATGACATGGCTGTAGAAGTAGGAGAGAGCATGGGACCTGCCCAGGCCTCCCAGCACACCTCACCTCCAGAGCCAGGGGATGGCCCGATGGAAGCACCTTCTGATCTGTGGCTTGGAACTGGGCACTGGAAATGGGGAGATGGGATCAGAGGGTTTCCACGGGGACTAGACAAATTGTACACTGGAAGGAGCCAGAATCCGAGTGTTAGTTTAATGCCATCGTAAATGATGACAACATGCAGAGAGCAGTTGCTTATGCGAATGCTCTTAGCTACTCCAGAGATAGAGAGCAGGAAGATCGAGGGTTCAAGGCTAGCCTAGACAAGAATGCAACATCCTGAGAAAATTAAACTAAGGCCTAAAGGGCAGTGGTGTGTGTGTGTGTGTGTGTGTGTGTGTGTGTGTGTGTGTGTGTGTGTGCCTTAAACAATAGATCACCTGTCTTGTGTGCAGCCCCAAGTTCAAACCCTAATACTGCCAAAAAAGAAAGGAAAAAAGAGACATTATTATGTTTTAGATCTTAAAATTGTCCTACCGAAAATGAAACTACTAATATTCCAATATTAAGATATTGGGAAGAGCATCTGTGTGGCGCTTTGGCCATGGTAGTGCTATGGAAGAGGATCTGGCTTGCTGCTGAATCAGTAGACATAGAATAGGCATGGTATACTATTTTGTGAGGGCTAGTAGCCTGGTTTTAAATAGAAATGTTCAAAGGGTAACTTCAGAGCTGAATTGGTTCCATTTCTATGACAGGGTGTGCATTTGGAAACAAAATACAAAATCGACATGCATTAATAAGATTGGAACTTCTCACCCCCGCCCCGCATAGACACTGCAGCTGCCCATCCTGGGTCACCCAGAGTGCTACTGCTGGCTCCTTGTGTTTGGGGTAGGGAGTTCTGCGGAATGAAGCTGAGTGTATTCCTGTCCCACACCACTGCCCGGTGTGCCATGCCTTTCCTGCCTAAGCAATATCTTACTGCATTACACCTCTTCACTGCAAAAATAAACAGCTGGGCCAGGTGCTGGTGGCTCACATCTGTAATCCTAGTTACTCAGGAGGCTGAGATGTGAGGATCCTGGTTCAGAGCCAGCGCAGGTAAATCCAAGAGACTCATTTCTAATTGACCACCAAAAGGCTAGGAGTGAGCCGGGCACCGGTGTCTCACACCCATAATCCTAGCTACCCAGGAGGCTGAGATCTGAGGATCATAGTTCAAAGCCAGCCTGGGCAGGAAAAGTCTGTGAGATGCTTATCTCCAATAAACCACTCAGAAAACCTGGAAGTGGTGCTGTGGCTCAAGTGATAGAGTACTCACCTTGAGCTGAAGAGCTGAGGTTCAGCACCCAGGCCCAGAGTTCAAGCCCCACGACTGCCCAAAAAGAAAGCCAGGAGTGGAGGTTTGGCTCAAGTGGTAGAGCACCAGCCTTGGGCAAAAAAACTCAGGGACAGCATGCAGGCTTGAGTTCAAGTCCCAGGATCAGCACTAATCAATCAATAAATGAACCGTTGGGAAAAACAACCATCTGGTGTACCTAGAATTCCTGAGTGGAGCAGGTATTGATGCCAGTAATTTCCTGCCTGGGTCAAATCCCAACTCTGCACTTCCTAGCTGTGTGGCTATTGGCAAATGACATCATCTTTCTGTGACTCAAATTTTCCACTTGTTAAGTGGGATTGTTACGAACCTCTTGTGTGTGTGCACGCACGCACGTTTGCACACGCACGTGCATGTGTACATGCACGCGTGTGCATTCTGGAGCTTGAATTAATGGCCTGGGCACTAACCCTGAGCGTTTTCATGGAAGGTTGGTGCCCTACTAGTTGAGCCACAGATCTACTTCTGGCTTTTTTTTCCCCCTGGGTTAATGGGAGAAAAGAGTCTCATGGACTTTCTTGCCTGGGCTGGCTTGGAACGGCTATCCTTAGATCTCAGCCTCCTGAGTAGCTGGATTACAGATGTGAGCCACCTGCATTGCAGAAAATACACACTTCTTAATAATGTCATGAGGCTTCACTGAGATAAAGACATTCTGCCCAGTACTGGTGACAGAACAGGTGTCTAATACCCATTATCATGATCGTCTCCTCTCTCTTCCCACATCTCAGAAGCACACTCTACTTTTCAGGGCTCTATCTTGGATCTGTTCGGGGCATGGTCATTTGGTGCATCCTATATACTAAGATTCTAAGTGATGGGTATTGGGGGTCGCTGGGAACTGGAGGGAGAAGATAGAGGCTCACAGAAGAGAAGGTGCATGGAAGTCAGTTCTTCAGGCTTCCTGAGAGCCTTTATTCCCTCATCTTGCCGGTGAGTAGAGTGCCACAGATGCTGGGTGACTTGGCTGAGGGCAGAGAGTGAGAAAAACATGGAGACTGGACCTGGGAGCTCTGAATCTTCCTGTTCTTCTTCCGCTAGCACATCCTGTTTTGCTGGACTCAAGTCCAGGACAGGGTCTGGGCAGGGTTTGGGCAAGATGGGTGAGTCGAAGAGGTTGTGGTCCAGGTTAACAAATCCTCCTGCTGTATCTTTCAAAACAAGCAGTTGCCGGTGACACCAGTCTGCAGTCCTCCTGCTCGGGAGGCTGAGATTTGGGGATCACAGTTCAAAGCCAGCCTGGGCAGGAAAGTCCGTGAGATTCTCCTCTCTAATTAAGCATCAAAAAAGCCAGAAGTAGAGCTGTGGCTCTAGTGGTAGAACACTAGTCTTGACTTGAAAAAAGGTCAAGGGCAGTGCCTAGGCCCTGAGTTCAAGCCCCAGGACAGACGCTCTCTCTCTCTCTCTCTCTCTCTCACACACACACACACACACATACCACTACCACCACCACCACCACCACCATCACTAAGTTGGACTAAGTAAGACTAAGTTGGTTCAGGTGAAAGTACTTGGAAAATACCAGCAGACATGTTGTTAGTAGGGGGCAGAGGGGTGGGAGAAAGCTTCCACCATCCAGACAATGCCCCTAGGAGGATCCGGCAGGGCACTGCGGGGCCAGACAGAGCCAGGGAGCACAACGCAGCCAGATCCTGAGGGGAGACGATGGGCAGGCAGGAAGCTCAGAAGATCCCTGAGACCAAGAAGCCAGGGAGAGGCCTGAGGTCTGCTTGTCCATCCATTGGCGCAAGAGATCCACCCCAAGCTCAGACTAAGGAAGTGGCCCCTTCCACACGGCGGGCCTACAGAGCTGGAAAAGGTGGACTGGGGGCTACAAAGGACCTCCATAAATGGATTCCACTCGGGGACCCCAAGACCCCTTGACTGTCTCCCCTACCCGCTCCTTCTGAACCCCAATGTTCTGGGGGTCCTGATCAAGCCTCGGACAGGCCATGGCTATTCATACAGCCACAGAGAGACGTGACCACGAAG
Source organism: Dipodomys ordii (assembly GCF_000151885.1). Lineage (NCBI taxonomy): Eukaryota > Metazoa > Chordata > Mammalia > Rodentia > Heteromyidae > Dipodomys > Dipodomys ordii. The sequence goes on from NW_012267222.1 coordinate 17,739,455, forward strand.
ACAATCAGAAAATAGAAGTGGAGGTGCGGGGGGTGTGGGCGGGTGGGGGGGGCGGCTGTGAGGGAGGGGGAGGGCGGGGGAGGGGGAAGGGCTTCTAGAGGGGTGCGGGAAGGCAGGTTGGAGATAACAGCGCACAGACTCGATGCTGCAGATAAGCGTAGCAACTTAGATAAAGCTCCGGCTTTGGAGCTGGTCGCCTGCGTTCCCTCTTCTCCGGCTGCCTTTTTTTTTTTTTTCAATTTTATCTCTGAGCCAAGGGATGGGGTGGGCAGGGGACTCTGAGGGGTGAGGAATGGGAGGAGAGGAGGGCAGGGAGGGAGCCGGGTGTGAAGGAGGGAGGGGCACAGCACCGTCTTTGGGGACCTTGGCTTTTCTTTTTAATGTGTTTTTCCCAGAAGGGGAGAAATGCCAGTATACACTCGGGGACCTGGAAGGCGGCCTATGTGTTTTATTTTATTTTATTTTTTTTTTAAAAAGAAAAAGCGACGGACAAAAATCAAAATATTTGAAAATGTATTTCATGGTAATTATGTCATATTTCATGGGCTGGTGCCACTACTGAAAGAGAGGCTGAAGGCCTTAATTTGTATAGAAATTGTAATCATTTGTTCATTTCAAGGTGAAAATTGCATTTTTTAATTTAAATTGTATCCTGCACGATAGTCTATTATCTAGTAAAATTGTCTCCATGTCTGAATGCTTTCTATGCAGCTGCATTGCTGGCTACAAATCCACTTATATTCATAAACGCTGGTGGACATTGCAGGAAATGGAAGCTGCGTGTGTGTGTGTGCGTGTGTGTGCGCGCACGCATGCGCGTGTGTGCCTGTGGAAGCGTGTGCATACGGCGATCCCGCTTGCTTGTACATCTCTCGCTCCTCCTCCTCCCTCACCTCTACCTCCAAATCCCAGGTCAGTCTGTCCAGACCTGCTTAACAGATGATAATTAGTTGAAATAAACAAAATGGAAAGGCTGAGCCAGAGGGGTGGCCGGGCTCGGCTTCTACCTGCACCCTGGGGCGGCTGCAACCTTGATTTCGCTCGAGTCTAGCACTCTACCACTTGAACCACACCTCCACTTCTGGCTTTTTGCTCACAGACTTTCCTGCCCAGGCTGGCTTCGAACCTCAATCCTCAGATCGCAGGCTCCTGAGTAGCTAGGATGACAGGTGTGAGCCACCAGTACCTGGCACAATGCTCAGTTTCTTAATTGCCTGTTGCCTTCCTGTCTGGATATCTTTTATAAAGGGAAGAGGATGTCAGGTTTCTGTTTGCAGCCTGGAGGAATTCAGAGGAAGAGAGCTAGGGTCTCAGTTTCCCCACTGATTTTCAGTACAGAATGTGATTCAGAACCATGTAAAATGATGGTGGTGATGATGATGATGGTGGTGGTGGTGATGGTGACAGGGATGTTGGTGATAAGGTGATGGGGGTGGTACTAATAGTAGTGACAGTGGCAATGATAGTGATGATGCTGATGACAGTGATCATGGTGACAATGATGGTGATGGTGGTGATGGTGATAGTCATGGCGATGGTAATGATGATGATGGTGACAGTGATCATGGTGATGAAAGTGATAATGATATGATACCGATGATGGTTATAATAGTGAAAATGATGATGATGACAGTGGTGATGGTCATGATGGTGATGGTGGTGATGATTATGAAGATGGTGGTGATGGTGATGGTGATGGTGGTGATGGTGAGGTGTGCAGTGTCACACTCCTCATAAAGGTGCAAAAGAAATCTCACTGGATGTGTCCCAGTTCAGTCACCTAGTAATAATCAAGAAAGCCAAAATGAAGCGGGTTTTATCCAAAGCCCCAGAGTTCTCCACTGGGCTTCTGCCCCCCCCCCCCCCCCACATAGCCACACACACACACACATACTCCCATGCACAGCCACACATACATACTCCCATGCACACAGTCACACAACTCCCACACACAGACACACACACACATTCCCTTTCACACAGACACACACACTCCCATGCACAGCCACACATACACGCTCCCATGCACACAGCCACACACACAAACACGCTCCCATGCACACGCTCCCATTCCCGGCTCCTCCCCTCACACTGTTGTTGCCAGAAATGACAGCACACCCACGTGCCCCTGGCCAAGGGGAGAGCCCTCATTCTGTAGAGTCCCCGTTCACGCCACTCCCCGGTGTGGCGCCCGGCGTGTGGGGACACATTACCAGACCAAGTGTCCCCGATGGAGCGGCAGCCTGCCCCTCCAGCTGTGTGCGGAGCTGCCTGTCTCCACTGCCTCCAGCCAGCAGCTGCTCCGGCCAGGATGGAGCGATGCCCTTCATTTGCGAGCTCTGGACCAGGCCTTGGATGGTGAGGCTCCAGCTTGCAGCCTCTTTGAAACAGAGCTGGTCCCTTCCTCACTTGCCCTAATTTGGCTTCTCAGCCTTGGCACTCGTGTTCCCGGTCAGAGGCTCCTGTGTGGTGCTGCCTGTCCTGGGCATTGCAGGATGCCCCACAGCACCGGGCCTTCACCCACAGACTCAGGAGTGGACCGTCCCCCAGGTTACAGCAACCGGATGTCTTCTGAGGACACAGTCTCTCTCCGTGGTGATCTGGGGCACCCTGACAGCTTGTTGCAGTAGCAAATACCTGAGAGACACTGTTGGAAGGAAGTGAGCTTGGTTTGGGCTCATGGGTTTAGAGGTTTTGATACCTCTGGTTGGCTGGCTCTGGTGCTGCCGGCTGGGGTGAGGCTGAACATCATGGCGGAGGGGGCTTGGCAGGGGAGAGCCGCTTACCTCATGGTGGCCAGGAAGGAGGAAGGGGTGGGAGAGAGACAGACAGAGGAAGAGAAGGAGGGGGAAGAGGAGGGGAGGAGCAGAAGGAGGGAGAGGGAGATGTGGAGAAAGACGAGAAGGGGGTAAGAAGGGGAGAAGGAGGTAGAGGAGGGGGAGGAGGAGGAAGGGGAAGAGGAAGAAGGGAAGAGAAGGGGGAAAAGGGGGAGGAGGGGAAGGGTTGGGGAGGAGGAGGAAGAGGAAGAGAACAGACATACAGTCAGGCAGGCAGAGATAGACAGGACAGGGCCAGACACTCTTCAAATGTGCATACTTAGTGCTCCACTCCTTCTAACTAGATCCTACTGGAGAATCGCCATTTAGTCAAGAATGAGTCAGCTGATTAATTCACGAAGGAGGGCAGGGCAGTCACCACCTCCTCAGTAGCACCAGTGGCCGGGGAAAAGGGTTTCGATGCATTGTCGCACAGCCCAGCCTTCTGCCCACACGTGTCCACCTCCGGGTCTTCATTCAATCCTCCCATTGGGGATCCCCAGTGTCAGGATGCTGAGATTCCACACAAGGCAATGGAAACCATGTACCCACACCTTCCCCTCCTTACTCAAACTCAGAGATGAGACTTCCTCCCCATTACGGGGGGCCTCCTCTAGGCCCTCACAGATAGATATCCTTTCCACCATGTGCTTGTTCAGTTTAGCAAAAACACCAGGCTATGTAGTTGCATATGTGGTTCTTTGGTGTTCTGGCTGTTTGCTTGTTTATGGGTGCTAACATTTCTCAGGTGTGATATGGTGTGAAGTCTGGGAATCTGCTCGGAAGGAACAGATGGGATGATATTGCCGGGGAGTCCTTGAAGCTGGTGGTGGCTGCATCTTTACTCTTATGGAATTGGCTAGCGTACAAGGCTTTCCTGGCTTCACCACCCAGGTAGAACTATGGGTAAATTTCTTTGCCTCTCCGCACATTGGCTTGCTTGTCTATAAATAGCTCTCAGGATTAGATCAGGGGAGATAATTGGGGAGGTGGGTTGACAGCTAAGAGTGGGGTTCCTCTTCTATCACCACAGGCTCCTCATCGGAGGGGGCAGGGGTCCCAGCTGGGTCCCAGCACCGCACCTCAGTGCTATCCTTAGTCGGCCCAGATGATCAGGGGAGCTCTAGACTTTGTGGTGCCCAGGAGAGATGAAACCTGAGTTACCCACACAATGGAATCTTGGGGGTCTGCACACTCCCCATACCCCTCAGCCCCAGCGGTGGCAGGGCCTCAGCAGGAAGTCCTGGTGAGGTGAGCCCCCCCCCCCACAGTCCTGGCTGAGGCCATGGGGGAAGGGAGACCCTCCCATCCATTTGTTTCTCTCCCCTGGTCTCCACTGTAGGAGATGGCCTCTTTCTCTTATCCCCTGTCTGGGCTGGATGAAGTTGGCTGGCATGTTGGAAGGCCGCTAGGAATGCTGTCAAGATACAGGGTGGATGGACTTGGGTACAGGACAGGTGAGCTGCCTTCTGCTCAGCACCGGTCCATGTCTCCTGGGCTGGTGGGTTGAGAATTGTCTAATGCTCCAAGAATGGCAGCTGCTTGGCAGCTACTGGGTCTCCACTCAGCAAATACTCCATGTTCTGTTCTTGGCATCCCAGATACTTTTGCAGTAGTAAGTTAGAACCACGTGACTAGTCCTGACCAATGGTCTGTGAGAGGAGATGACCTGAACAACTTCTGGGCCAAGTGTGCCTCACCTCTCTTCTCTTCTGCAATGGTGGCCTAGGAGATCAAATGGTATATGAACACCATGGGAAGAACACCTTTATTGTGTGGGGACATGGTGAATCAAGGGTTAGCCAGCTCTGTGGAAGAGCCAGGCTGATACAGCAAAGCCTGTCTCAACCATCGTCCCCACTGCTGAGGGTCTCCGCACAGGCTCAGGCAGCATCCCCGAGCACGGAGTTACACTTCATCCCTGTCCATGATCCCACCATCTGCTGATGCTCATCTGGGTCCTCTCACTGTGATAAACTGTCACCATGGCAACAGCTTCCAGCGATGCTCCAAGTCCTTCCAGGAAGCACAACCCCAAGACCGTCCCTGGAACTCCCCACACCTGGCAGTCAGGAGCGAAGGTGGGGTTGTGTGGACACTCTCCAGCCCCAGGCCCGCTTTTGCCAGCCCAGCAGCACTTGCCAATGCTGTGATGCTCCCTCTGCTCCCTGTTCCTGAGATCCCTGGCTTCCAGTCTGCCTCCCATGAGCCCAGACCCTCATGTGGGTAGGTCCCCTTGTCTCTTTGCAATGCTCAGAGGTCTCGTTTGGCCTTCAAGGTGCAGATCCATTGGCTGGGATGGTGGGTTGCACAGGTGAGCTTTCCAGACCCCCACTTGCCCGCAGAGGTTACACAGGGGGAAGCCCTGGGGCAGGGCTCCTCCCTGGCTGCCCTCCAGAGCCCTTCTTTCTAGGTGTCACTGGAGTTTCCTGCTTGTCCCCTCTCCCAGCTAAATCACTGTGCACAGGCCCTGGCAAAGGCTGCACTCTCAGAGAAGATCTGTTCAAACAGGTGAGACACACAACGAGTCTTCAAATCAGCCTGGCAAGTTAATCCTATTCTCGCTGAGCCACTTCTCAGATTCCACTCAGATTCTTCTCAGATTCAAGGCAAAACTCTCTCTCCTCTCTCTCTCTCTCCCTCTCTCCCTCTCTCTCTCTCTCCTTCCTTCTTTCCTCCCCTCTCTCTTTCCTTCTTTCCTTCTTCTTTGCCTTAGACAGCTAGGATCCAGCATTCTTGCCTTCTAGATCATCACTGCCCCGAGAGGATCCTGTGGGTCAAGGGCTTATCCCAGTAGCTGGACACAGGGTCTGGGGTCACTGGGTCTCTGTGTGTGGTCCTTACCCTAACACTCCCTAGCTAGGGGACCCAGAGCAGGATATGCAGCTTGCCATGATAAGATGCGCCATCCTGAGAAATGTACAAAATGTAGCATTAGAAAATTATTTCTAGACTGAGGCAGGGGCAGGAGGATTGAAAGTTTGAGGCCGGCTGGGGGTACACAGTGAGATCCTGTGTTGGCGGGGGGGTGGGGAGGGGACTGGGATCAAGAAGGCAGAGAAGCTTGGAGTTTGTAGGTAGAGAGCTTACAGAGGGTTCCTATAGTAGTGCCAAGTCTGAATGCGCCTGCCACCAAGAACTGGTGGCCAGGCCACTCACAGTGGCTCATGCCTGTAATCCCGGCCACACAGGAGGTGGAGGTCAGGGGCACTGTGATTTGAGGCCACCTTGAGCAAAGCTGAGTGGGCTCCCATCTCAACAAGACAGAGGATAGAAATTGTCTAACCGGAAGAATAGATTTTACAGCAAACAGCGTCTTAGAGACCCAGGTTACCATCACCAAAAGGCTGACCATGATGCCACTGAAACTCCTGAATAGGAAGAATAAGACAGACGGGCACTGGTAGCTCATGCCTGTAATTCCAGCCACTCAGAAGGCTGAGTTCTGAGGATTGCAGTTTGAATTCAACCTAGGCTTTCATCTGCAATTAAGCAGCGATCTACTGGACTGGAGATATGGTCCAGGTGATACAGCACCCACCATGAGCAAACAAACTGAGCAAACGTGAGGCAGCAAGTTCAAGCTCCAGTACTGGAACCAAAAAACAAAACAAAAACAAACAACCAACAAAACCAAACAAGGAAAAGCAAAGAATAGACATAAAAGACATATTTTTAATGAAGAATGGTTGCAAGTTTCCTAATTTTAGTGGGAAAAAAAAGTAAATACACAGATTTAAGAGGTTTGGGGAGATCCAAAGGAGATAAGTCCTCCTCCACCCCTATTGCACATAGACATAACTGAACCCAACTTCTGAAAACCAAAGGCAAAGAGAAGACTTTAAACCTGAGCAATCAGAGAAACAAAGTACTAGGGAACCGATAGATTAAAGAATTTCAGCTATGTTATCAGAAACTATAGAGGCTAAAAGACACTGGACGTCCGCTCTAAATGAAAATAAACTATCAGCTTTACATTTGGAGCAAAAGGATAATAAAAGAGATAGTCTTGGGTGAAAGAAAAGTCAGAATTCCTGACGTGCAGACAGGCACACCCAAAGAAAAGCTAATGTGTGTCCTCCTAGCTGAAGGAAAATGACAGCAGAGGAAAGCTTGGAACTTTAGGATAATGAAAGAGAGATAGAAACGTCAGGTATCCGGATAAAACGTGACAGACTATTATTTTACTCTGAAATTCTTTTAAATGATATGATTGTGGGAATGATTGGCGTGTGTGCCCGTCTCCTTCGCCAGGTAGTCTATAGAACCGGGGGACAGGATGGGGCATGCACTCAGAGGGAGGGAGCCCCACAGGACTGTGCAGGAATCTCAGGAGATAGCGTAGAGTGCTGTTTGTCACACTGCCATCCCAGCCAGCTGACCCAGTGCTGGTCGACTTGCAGGCCTGTGCCTGTGAGGACTGGTGTGTATTTGTAAGCCACTGGGGGCCAGCTGTGGTTTGTCATGTGGCGTCAGTGTGACAGTTACTGAAGGTTCCATTTCTTTTCCAGAAGTGCCATTCTCCCAGTTCATTCCGTCTCCTATCCCTACTTTGAAAGGGGTGGGGAGGGAGACCTCAGGACTGTGGCCTCCGGCTCCAGCTCTGACAAGACCCTGCTATGCTTCTCAAGTACATTCGGATTACACTGTGACATGGCCGCCTTCTTAGGAGAGCTCAGTGTCCACCGTGGACTCATCGGGTGAACTTGCTGAGCAAGCCACTTTTGTATTCTGACCTGGACTTCCTTCCCTGCACAGGAAGGGTTAAAGTCCCACCTCATAATGTGTTATGCTGACGTTAAGAGCACAGAGTTCTGCCCCGGCCCATCCAATGCACTTACTAAACAGCTGCCCACATCTGCCTGCTCCTTTCTGTGCGCCTCCCCAGTCCCCCAGGACCCATTGAGGAGAGGAACTCAGAGCAGGTGTGTGTGTGTGTGTGTGTGTGTGTGATCTAAGGGCTAAGTCAGAGCTGAGTGCTGAGCTGGAATTCCACCTTCCTGGCACAGAGGTACATTACACCTCCCTGCTTCCTGTTGGGGGCAGTGTGGCCATGTGACTCCATTGGGGGGCGGTGTGGTCATGTGACTCCCTGTTGGGGGTGGCATGGTCATGCATCCTGCAGTGGCCAGTGGAATGTGCCCAGCTGTGTCCTGGGATTGGTGGAGGTTCTGAGAGTTGCTCAGAGTCACCATCTCTCCCTCTTTCCTTCCACTCCATGTGGTCCTCACGCGGTTCTCTACTAGGCTACGTGTGAAGGTTACCCAAGAGCTCATGCGTTGGGAACTTGCCCACCAAATTCATAAGCCAACGGTGCTGGGAAGTGGGCCTCTGGGAAGTGATTAGGGTTTGATGAGGGCGTGAGGGTGGAGCCCCAGGGATGGGTCGGGTGACTGTCTAAGAAGGGGAAGAGACACCTGAATTAGCAACCTGCTCTGCCAATACCCGGGGCTGGGGCTTGAACTCAGGGCCTAGGCAGTGTCCCTTCAGCTTTTTCCCTCAATGCTGGTTCTCTGTCTTTTGAGCCGTAAGTCTATTTGCAGCTTTTTTTTTTTTTCGGTTGTTGTTAATTGGAGACAAGAGACTCACCAACTTTCCTGCCCTGGCTGCCTTTGAACCCAGATCCTCAGATCTCAGTGTCCTAAGTGGCCAGGATTACAGGTGTGAGCCACCAGCCAACACCATGGACCTGGCTTCCCAGCTCCAAAACCATGAGTGTATATAAACATCCATTCTTTGTAAATCACCAAGTCCTGGGTGTTTTGTGATAGCAACTGATTTAGAGAATAAGTAGCAGGCACACACGTGTGAACAAGAAGGAAAGCAGCCTTCGGTGTTCCGTGCCACCCAGACGCGGGTTGTTGGTGACCCCTATTGTGTGCAGGCACAGCTTTGGGGACAGACTGCTTCTCTGTGCAGGATGGGGTAGCTGTGGAGACGTGACCCATCTGCGATCACGCAGAGGGACCTGGAACCACGCGTGACTCTCGATCTGAGGGAGCCCGTTAAGGTTCTTCCTGAGGCCGTACTCTGTAAGCGCTCTCCGGAGGCCTTAGCAATCTGTGGTACCACTAGGAGCAAGGCAGCAATTCCCCATTCAGAGAGAGTCATAGCAGCCTGGGGAACCGAGGGGTGAAGTTCTGGGAGAACCAGATTTTCGGCAGGTTGACCTGTCCTTGGTTTCTGTTCAGGTTGTCGAGGGTTTCCTGTATCTGCTGGCTCAGTCAGTTTCCCCCAAGGAAAGGCTGGAAACTGGTCCCCACAGGATAATGGATGAAGCCAGCGACTGTGCTCTGCTCTTTGTGGGAATCACTAACCCACACATGTCATCTGTTCATTCCTTTCACCTACAGAAAACTGGACTAAACTGGGCCTGCTCTCGTCTGCATTTCTCAGTTTTCTATGGATTGCAAACAAAGTTTTATTTGGGGGTAGGGGTGGGGTGGTATGCAGGGGATTTCTAGGAAATTTCCCCAAGAGAAGGTCAGAGAGCACTGTGTGGGTCTCAGAGGGCAGGGGCTTAGGTCTGGGAGCTGGGCTGCTTTCTCGGTGTGCTGATTGACAGCTTCCGACTACCCACGCTCAGGCCTGCAGTCTTTCAGCCCAGCCCCGCGGACTCCACTGAGCGCCATGGCCACCTGGAGGAGCCTGAGACGTCAACCAGCCAGCTCCCTAGAAAGGATCCTAGAAATGATCCATGGTGGGGTTGTAATAATCACAGGACTCAAGGTCCAATGCAGAACAGAGGGCAGAGCTTCATGAGTCCTTGATGCTCTGTCTATCCTCCTGACTGAACCACAGGTAGTCTAGATGTGGGGTAAACCGTGGCTAGGAGCACCAGTTCTGACAGAAGCCACCCGGGTTTCACTGGCAGATAGTATAGGGCTCGTGGCCCTGCACAGACTGTATGGAGGTTGGTTCTGGGGCAGTATCCTGCTAGTCTCAGGCCTTGGGATGACCCAGCCTTCCTCCAGGTCCTGCCCTGGAGAGCCCGGGCTGCCAACGAGGCTCCGATCAGCAAGGATCACCTCACCAATGTTTGTTTTTCTTCAGACATCAGGGTTTGAACTCAAGGCCTCAGGCTTCCTGGGCTCATTTGCTCAGCTGGTACTCTGCCACTTGACCCATGCCTCTAACCTGGGTACTTTTAGGAACAGAGTTTCAAGGACTGTTCCACCTTGAATGGCTTTGAACCGTAACCTTCTGGATCTCAGCCTCCTGAGTAGCTAGGGTTGCAGGCACGAGCCACCAGGGCCCGGCTCTACTCATTCTTCACATACACTGTCTTCCCCCAGATGCTCTCCCACCCCACCTCTTTCTGTGCAGAAGATCATCCCAGGAAAGGAGCACTGTGGCATTGCACAGAGGTCCCAGTTTAGGGCCAGGGGACATGGTGGTGTGGACACTGCTGGACCCTGCTCAGTCCCCTTACTGGGACAGTGAACTTGTCTTCAAAACGAAACACATGTTGCTGGTAAGGTCTCACCGCTGTGAGATGAACTGAAGATGTTCGGCAGATGAACCTTCTACCCGCCTGTCTCCACCCCCTCCACATCCGAGACAGCCAGCCGTGACTGGGGGGGCACTCAAGGCCAGCTCCCTGGGCTGTGGTGCCATAGGGCGCACCCCAGACTCCTTGGTGGTAGCTGGACTCAGGTAAATCTACCTCTTTGCTTCACTTCTTCTCCCCCTACTCCCCTTTGGGCTTCATGACTCCTTTCTAGATTTCTCCAGAATGTTTTCCATCAATAATTTGCCTGTCCAAGAGTCCCCACATCAGGTTCTGAGGGAGGAGGCAGGAGGGAAGTTTCTCCCCAGGCCTGGGTACACAGAAGGTTCTCAACATTAATAGCAGGTGTGGTGTGTTCCAGTGTCTCCCCCCACCCCGTCTGCCCCTCTGAACTCTGAGAGGGGTTCCATGACCGACCACAATCTGATGATCCAAGAGTAGTAATTTGAGATAAAGCACCACTGTATGCTACAGTCGCCTGGCACTGGAGGGGGTGAGGGAGGGCGGTGCGTACAAGGGAAAATAGCTCCTATGCTGATCCTCTGAATTAGAGGGACCCCCCTCCCCAGTCCCCAGCCACACAACAATTGATGGAGTACGTGGAACCTTCAAAATGCTTTTTAATTTCTTTTAATGTATAACAGTTAACGCCTGAGTTACAGAGGCAGCGCTTACAAGCAGCAGGTAGTTAAAGCAAATACCAGTTTCTCTTTTCTAGTCTACGACTCCATTATAGCTGAATAAATTATGGTGCGATTATATTTAAACCCACGCCCACATGTGCACACGCATGTCCCGTGCACACGCATGTCCCACTCACACCCTCACCCACGCACAAATACACACACACACACACACACACACGCACACTCGCTTCCGCCTGGAGGAAAATGGCTGAGAGTGAAACGCGGAAGCAACAACATGGTGCTTACTTGGAAGAAGGAATGTTCTAGAGCACAATGTGGATCTTTTCCCCTGTTGGGGAGTTGGCTGTATCAGAGTTGATAGGAGAAAACACTAAATACAGAGATGTCTTGGAGCATTTCAAGATGGTGGCCTGAGTACCCCCATTTTGGTCTGAGCTGTTGCTTCCAAAGGAGAGAAGGAGAGAAGATCTGTGCACCCTAAAAGTATCCATTAGAAAAAGATGTATTTGGGGGCCTGATAAGAAAGTCTTTTGTGATAGTGCTTGTGGGACTTTGCACTCAGATCCAGTGTTCCAATCTCAGAATGTTCTGCCAGTTCCATACAAAATGGCACCCACGTTGGGTGGTACAGTCCACCTCTGGAATCTGTCCTATTCTCCAGCCACCACCAGACTAGAAATTTGACTTTTCATTTGTCTTTTGGGCCAACTTCTCTCCTGATCCTTCTCTCCTTCTCTTACTCCCCCCATTTCTCTGTTTCTCTGGCAAAAAGGGCAGCAAAGGAGAATTAAAAATAACAACAACAATAATAATGATAACAGTATAAAAGCAGAGCTTGGTTCTTGACACATCGCTTCTTTTTCTTCATAGCAAGGGAGAAAAATACCAACTGAAAAGACAACACGACAAAAACAAAACCCCGGAATGTGTAATTTGAAACACACTGGCACTAGCACAACACACACTGTGAGGGTTTTCTTTCCCTTTTTTTTTTTTAAAGCATATATATATATATTTATTTATATGTAAAAAGTCAACTTCCTATAAACAAACAGCACATCACCACATTGCCAACTAATGTACAATGAGCTCAGAAGAAGGGCCCCCATGGACAGGACCAGTAGCTACTAGGGATAAATTGTTGGGGATGATGTCTCTTATCTTGTTATGGGCTCTATTTACAGGTATTGAGGAAGTGATTTCTAGGGCTGACCTGGCCATGGGAATTCAGGCCTTTTTCTAGGCTACGGTCAACCCCAAAGAGATACAGACCTGGTACCTCTTGTCCAACCAACATTCTCTGTTTCCTGGAGTTGTCAGCTGCCAACACAAGATTGAATTTTATATTCTGTTGGTGAGGTACATGAATACATGGGGTACTAGGGAAAATGGATTGGAGTCGAGGGCCCTTCAGAAAGCAAGTTCCGTTTTGTGCCAAGATGGTAGCTCGGGAGAACTACAGATGTGCTGGACATAAGGAGAAAGCATTTGGTTTGTTCCCAAGCAGGTCTTACTAGTTTTCATTCCACCATAGGGGTAGATGACTGGGATTGGTCCTAGCCTTGGAATGCTGCCTCCTGGGATGAGGCTTGGCAGTTTTGAGGTCACCTCCAGGCAGGTATTGAGCCTGGCTTTTAAGGGGAAAAGAACTGACCGTTCAAGGAATGTGGATGAAGGTATGGTTGGTCTCCTATGGATGGCTTCCTAGCTGTGAGAGCTACCAAGGTGGTGGGGGGGGGGAGTGAAGAGGGACTCAGTTTCCAAGGGACAACACCACCCTCTTCCCCTTTGTCCAGAGCCTGAAGAACCCAAAGTCTCTCGAGTGATGATCCATTGAAAGCCATCTGTCTGGTGCCCACTGCTACCCAAGAGTCTGTTTGCCCCTGGTTATTAATAAATTCCTTTTAAGCCTCAGCTAGGAGCCATCCTGGTCATGGCCCAGGACAGTCTTGATAGACCCGGTCTGAAGATGAGAAACAGGTGGGCATTCGTCACACAGGTTCATGTCTTAGCATCTTCCTTAGGAGGAAGGAACTCTGGAAAGCCAAAGCAACAGCCTCTTTCCTCTCTGAATGTCTTGCTGTCTGAGGGCAAGAGGCATGGCTTGAACATATTAGTGGCCTCATGTGTATACGGGGGATGGGGGGAGCAGCGGTTGGGTCCTCTGTGGCTGGGTTTTGTGTTGTGTCTCTTAGCAGTGAATGGAGGCCCTCCAGGCGTCGGCTGCAGTGATGGAGACCATGAAGATGTATATTAACTTGCACAAACAGATAGAGGTGGTGGAGAGTTTTTGGGGAGAAGAGAATCAGGGGTCTCAACCATCCCCCAAAGGTCCTATCTCTTAAAGAGAGTAGGTTTGAGGCAGTCCTTGGAGGCTCAAGGTGCCTTTATGTGCCCCCCCCCCGTCTTTTTTTTTTTAATAGAACTTTTTGTGTCTTCTTTTGCCCAGGGGTGGTGGCCACATGTGTCCTAGATCAACTGTGAAGGATCAAGAAACAGAGGCCTCTTGACTGGCCAAGAGCCAGGCAATGTTGTGGGGGTCAGGGACATAGCCCCCATCTGAACACCAAGGGGAATGGTCATCTTAGCTAGGGGGAGAACAATCCCACCCTGGTCTAGAGCTCTGCAGGCATCTCAGGTGGGAGACTAGTCCACGGGGGCGGGGGTGTGTGAGTCCTCTCTTAGAGGACTGGCATCTCAGAGGGAGGCAACATGTGCAAGCTCAACTCCTGGGGTGTGGGCTGGCAAGCTGAGAGCGGAAGGCTCTGGCCGGAAGGGTGATGGCTCAGGAGTCAAGGAATCCTGGTTATGGAAGGCTTTCTGGGCCCATCTTGGGCCTCTTCATTCTTGTGAATCTCAAGGCTTCTCTTCTTGTCCTGAGGAAACCAGAAGTTCCGGCCTGCATCCCAGGTGGTGATGCAGTGGGCAAGCTTAAAATCGGGCATCAGCTGAAGAGCCTCCTACTTCCTGGGGGCTGGAGGTTCTTGTACCCTGGGCCAGCCTGGGGTTGACAGCTCCCCCTACCTGCAGCCCCTGATAGTCTTTTCCTGCTCTTCCCCTATCTCCTTACAAGGGCTAGGTTTCCTGACACCCAGCAGGAGTGTGAGGGGAGGATCTGGAAGTCCTCTGAAGTCCTGGGTGGAGCCAAGATTGCCCCCAGGGAAGAGGGAACCTTATCTGACAGAGTCCCAGTGACCAGAGGAGGAAGAGGCTGAGCCAGAGGCCCCTGGCAGGACAGCAGCTCCAGCGCTGGCAGCTGAGAATGCTTCTGAGCTTCACCTGCACCTCTGGCCAGGCCACCCTGGGACTCAGATACGAAAGGTGCCAGGACCTCATCTCAGGCACTGTGCTCTGGGTCCCAAGATGCACTCACTGTTCAGGGTGAGCCTCCGTTTCCCTGCGGAGACAGCATTGAGTCCACAGTGGATTTTGCTGGGGAGCACTGCAGGCTGGCCAGAGACAGAGGAAGGGTGGACTTCAGAGTTCCTTTGGGACTCTTAGCCACAGGTGAAGGATGTACTGGCCATGCATCTCCAGGGGGCTACTAATGAGAAGAGAGTGGGCTCCTTTCCTGGCCTCCCGTGACCTCAGGAGTCTGAAGGGATGGAGGCTTGGAGACTTGGGGGTCAGGAAGGGTTGGGCTGGGGTTTAGGCTAGGGCAAATTGCCCCAGGGCCTTAATAGGCTTGGCCAGTTTCTACAGGCAGCAGTCCCAGCACAGCAGAGTGCTCCCCGAGCTTCATGCGACGCTGTGTGGACAGGCTCACGTTTTTGGCCAAGTAATCAACAGCAGCTGGAAAGAAGAGAAAAAATGGCTAGAAATTGAGATTCTTTTTGTCTGTTCTTCCATTTTCCATCCATCCTGTCCATCCACCTGCTTGTTCATCCATTAATCTGCCTATTGATCCATCTATCTACCCATTCATCTTCCTGTCTATCCATCCATCTTCCTACTGGCTATCCATCCATTTATCCACCCATCCATCTCCCCATTTGTCTGTCACTCCATCCATCCATCCATTCATCTGCCCATTGATCTACCCATCTATCCATCCATCCATCCATCTGCCCATCCATTCATCTGTCTGTCCATCTATTCATTCGCCTATTGATTCATTTATCTATCCATTCATCTTCCTATCTATCCATCTGTCCATCCATCCATCCATCTTCCCATTGATCTATCCATCCATCCATCTGCGTATTGATCCATCTATCTACCAATTCATCTTCCTATCTAGCCATCTTTCCATCCATCCATCTGCCTATTGGCCATTCATCCACTTATCCACCCATCCATCTCCCCATCTGTCCATCCATCCATCTTCCTAATGATCCACCCATCTATCTCCTTATCCATCCATCTGTCCATTCATCTGCTCATTGATCCATCCATCCATCCATCCACTTGCATTGGCCGGCTCTTCCTTCCTTCCTACCCTCACTTCCTCCTTCCATCCCTCTGTTACTCCCTCTCTCCTTCCTCTTCATGAAGCTCTTTCCCTCACTTCATCTCTAATCATTCAACAGTTTCTTACTTAACACGTGCCATCAGCCAGTTCTCTCACTGGTTCTATAGGGAAGTACAGAAAGGTCCCTACAGTGTCCAGGGAAAAAGCAGTCCTGCCTTCCAGCAAGCACACTACATAGTCCTCTACAGGAGAGAGCCAATGAGCCCCCGCTGAGTCCAGGTGACTATGAGGGCCAGGCCATTTTGCCTCCTCTTACCCCTGACCTGAGCTCATAGATGCAGCAAAGCCAGACTGTTGCCCCCAAAGCAAAGGAGCCATTCTGAATGAGCTGAGGAGGGCATAGAGAAGGAGGAGCAGGAAGTTGAGACCTACAGAGAGAGACAGATGAGCATCTGAGGGCGTTTGTGTGTGTGTGTGTGTGTGTGTGTGTGTGTGTAAGTGATCGCAGCATACAGTGAAAACAAACCACCATGAAGTGGTAGTGGGCATGTGTACAAATGTTCACAGAGCAATCTTGCACGTGCACGTTTACACATGGGTGGGAGTCACAGTCTCTTCCGTGAGCAGAGGCCCAGAGGCATGCCTGTGCACGGATGCATGGACGGGCTCTGTGTTCGTGTGAGCTCCCTGGGCTGGGTGTCTGCATCCGTCTGCCTGGCTGCAGCTATGACCAACCACTAGCATGCACATGTGTTTTGTCTCCCCAGAAGCTACAGCAGAAGTCACCCTGACCAAGTGACTGGATGGCTTGTGACCAATGAGACACAGAGATGCTGCTTTCCATGCTGGGCTCACAGCGGTGGCCTGTCCACACCCTCCCTACCCCTCTGGGCCCTTCCCGGCCCTCAGGACCTTCAGGACCTGGAAAGGGAGTGGCAAACTGAAAGATCTCTCCACAAAGCGTCTCTGGGATGGCCAGCATCTGCTCTATCCCCTACCCCACCTGGCACCTTGTAAATGGGTAGAACTGGGAGGTGACAGACATGTCCCAAGGGCCAGGCCAGGGAGGCTCACTGGGCAATACCAACAATTGAGCCTGGAGAGGCCACATTGTCTAGGGTTTCCAATTATCCGGAGTCAAATCCTGCATCTGCCAACTCTTGGCATGTGATTTAGGGGATACCACCTCCCCAACTGAGCCTTGATTTCCTGGTTTGCAAAAGGGAAGTCAAGACACTGAGGGCAAAGAGCTGTGCTGGAGGATGGGGTGATGTTTGTGTCAGTGGTTAGCACTAAACCTGCCACTTGGTGTATGAGAAGGATATGGGTTCAAATGCAGCGGGGTCCCAGGGCTGGGGTGTGGTAAACAAATGTGATCTTCGGTGGGGACAGCCACCTCCTTGTGTGACCTTGGGGCCACTTTCCCCCTCTAGGCTTGTCTCCCTGCTGCAGAAGAGGGGACGTGGAAGAACCAGTGTCCAGCTGTGTAACCCACAGCCGTGAGGATCGTATGAGAAAATGCTCTTTGAGACACTGGTCATAGAGGCCCTGGGCAAGGCTCCTATGTGCCTAAAGGTCATGCAAATGTCCCAAGTCTCTTTAGAGTGTTAACTCTCTCTTCTACCAGAATGGGAAGGAAAGGCAGTCCGGGCTGCCAGCGTCCTGCTCAAGTCACATGACCCCAAGTTCCCCAGCTATACAGCAGAGGTGACCAGCCAGGCCCTGCTGGCAACAGAGAATGAGATTCTTATCTGGGGCCTGGAAAAGACCCTGCTGCCTTGGCTATGCCCTCTCTCTTACCGGAGTACCCTCTCCCCTCCAGTTAGGAGGGCCCTCTCTCTCAGGGCGGTGACAGGAGGAGGAAGAGCTGGCCCTGGGCTGGAGGGCACTTGCAGCATGGAGTTTTGGGTGTTCAACAGCTCAAAGGCAGGGGCAGGGGAGGGACAGGAGGGACTGCACCGTGCACAGTGGGACAGCATCACACGGTTCTATGTGTGCATCTGGGTGCTCAAGGGCTCCCAGGCTTTTCCCACAGTCCCTTGCAGCCTAGGAGTATGAGAGCTCTGCCAAGTTCTCCCCGTGGGGTAGTACCAGGGATGTGCCCAGGCTCAGGCGACCTTCCCCAAGCCCACGAACGCTGCCCATCTCACCCTGCTCCACCCAGCACCTCCTTACCAGCCCCACCCACAGGTGGCCTTGGAGCTACTTTGTGCTGGACTCTGATGACACAGGCTGGGTTAACCCACCAGGTGCTCTGTCCACTGCAAAGTAAGCACCCTCGCTAGGCAAGCACGGAGTAGGTGCTAGGCAGTCGGACGTGATTCCGTTTCATTCTGTCAACTGCCCCTTTGTTCTTCGCTTTAGGTACAATTGATTCCACTTGGGAAATGAGGAAACTGAGGCATGGGACAATGGCTGGCGCCGAGTGATACACGGTGCATGACACAGAGGAGGCTGAATTGGCCTTTTATGTGCCTCTGGACACTCTGGGTGTTCCCTCTTTTGTCTTCCAAGTTTACCTTCTGCAGCCCAGCACACAGTAGGAGCTTGTCTAAACCCCTCAGCACACAGTAGGGGCTTGTCTGCCCCCTCGTGCAGGTGGACAAGAGACACCAAGAGACCAAACTTTTCTGATGACCCAGGACAACCAGCAGGCTGCAGAGCCCGTCCTTCTGTGGGGTGGAGCTGGAGGGCAGGTGAGGGCAGGGCTGTGACATTTCTCATCAGGACCTCTGTCAGTAGCTTTCCTTGTCCCTCTGTCCCTCTGTGTCTCGTGTCCTCTGCCTTCCGCCTCTGCCTGAGCTCTCAACGTCTCAAATTAGATTAATCAGCAGTTGGCAGGAGATGCGGTGATGCCAACCAGTAAACAAATCTCAGCCGTCAGAGCCTCGGCAGCCTGCGGCCCCAGAGGAGGACCCTTCCAGACACAAATTCTTATTAGACTTGTCAGATCTATTAAAATTCTTTTCACACTTCTGCGTTCTATCAGCCCCATCATTAGTACGGCCCTGGCCTCTGGGAGCGCCAGGACCGTATTAATCTGCCATGTGCCCCATCCCTGGCCTTCTGCCCCCACCCCATCCCCAAGGGGATGGGGAGCGACAGACAGATGGACAGTGACTAGAACTGGAGAAAGGTAGGAAGAAGGCTGTCCCTGGAAATGGGAGAGGAACATGGAGAGGAAGATTGAGGAGCATGGAGAGGAAGATTGTTGTGTAAGAGATCCCCTGGGGACAGGGGACAGGCGTTGCTGTGCACACGTCCATATCCTATGGCTGAGTGGCCCTGGGTGAAGAATCTCTCTGGATGTCATTGCCTTTCGGTGCACATGGCACAGAACAGCCTCTGGGATGGTGGGTGGCCTATAGTAGATGCTCACTAAACAGTCTTTCCTTTCTTTGGGCATGTATTCTTGGTGTCTTTGTGTAGTGGTGCTCTCTCTCAGTGGGCACCTGTCCCCTTGTGGAAGCTTGGGAGAATAAACCCAGGCCAGGCAGGGGCTGAGTGTCTATGCAGCAGTGGTTGGAAGCTGAGGCTCTCAGTTCATTTCTCCCAGGCTGTGCCAGCTAGGGAAAGCTACACATCCTCTTTGAGCCTAGCTTTGGAAGTTATAAATAAATAACTTTAAGAAACTAGTTGGATGAAGGGCACACGTCTCACCCCCCCCCCCAGTGCTGAATGCATTCACAGGAGGGGTGGGAGCCATGGACAGGTGGGCGGGGCAAAAGCATGGGGAAGGTCAGGATGGAAGTGGGGGGGGGGGACAGACCAGGTGTGTCCAGGGGCCCAGGGGCCTGAGCCTCTCAGGTGACAGACCGCAGCCCAGGCCTGGACTCAGAGGGGGGTGGGGCTGGAGATGATGGGGGCAGGGAGGTTCCCAGAGCATGGAGCAGGGGTGGAGCTGAGGGAAGGGGAAGAAGGAGGGGCAGGGGTGTGAGGGGGAGGGCTAAGGGAGGGGAGGAGGGAGGAGAAAGGCTCAGTGAGGGAGAGGAATGTCTCCCTACTTCCTTCCCTGGGAAGACCAGGCCCCTCCTTTCTCGCCTCCTGGGCTCCTTCTCTTTTGATCCCCTCCCCCACCACCCCCAGGCTGACTTTGGGGTTAATTTTATTTCCGAATTGGGCAGGCGCCCTCGGAGCAGGGCACGGGGCTCCGGGTGTGACTAACGCCAGCCGGGGGCCCTGCGCTCCCTCTCAAATCTTTATCTAGAGCATGTGTGCCCCACGCCCGCTGTGCGGGGAACAAGCCCAGGGTCAGGGGGTCGCTGGGGCCCCTCTGGAAGTGTGCTCACAAGTGCCCCCCACGCCCAAGCGTGCCCACAGACACATGCACACACGCACCACACACACACACACACACACAGACATGCAGACGTTCCATGCGAACCCACACAGCCGTGGGCCACCTGCACAAGCAGGCACACACACCGGATCCACATCTACACAGGTGTGTGCACAGCGGCACACCTCAGCACACACTCCTACACAGCTGTGCATGTGCATCCAGGCTCCTCATACCATGATGATGCCACAGGCATGAGCCCAGATGCCCACCCCTGGGGCATCCTGTGTTACTCACACCTGGGTGGGTATGTGACTTCGGGCACACGCTCAGATGCATGCCAGGTGTGCAAAGAGCTGTTAACATGCACACATGATGGACACACCCACCTACATACCTGCCTGCAATGCATTCTACTTGGGTGTTGAAATGACACATCACAAACACACACACACACACTCACTTACATGGTATGGACACACAGAAGGTCGAGACCTGCACAGCTGTCCTTCATTTAGGCAAGCTATGGGAGTCAGAGGGGGCTGCGGCTACAGGAAGCAGAGTTCAGTGCACTGGGCCAGGCAGTGTCTAGAGAAGAGGACTCCCTGGGGGCGTGGGGGGGTCTCCCCAACACGCCTTCTGATTAGTTTGACACCAGCAGGTGGGGCAGGACTGGAGCCCAGTGACCCCTGTCCTGCCCGGGTCTGTCCTGCTGCAGCCCTATTCACAAGCAGCCGGAGGTGGCAGCCTGGCCTGCCCTTCCCAGCCTTTGGTCTGAGGATCCCCTGTTGCAGCTTCCAGTCAAGGAACCAGGGGATGGCAGCTGGGGGGGGGGGGGAGGGAGGCACTGTAGGACCTTGGCCTTCTGGGGAAACCAAGGCTGAGGGGGTGGGATGGGGGCCAGAACTGCAGACACAGCCTCCTCCCCCCCCCCAGGCCTGCGGGGAGCAGGGTCCTCCACCACGCGGTCCCTGCGGGAACACTCGATCTGTGCCTACTGTAAGTGGGGGAGTTGAATTTCAGATGTTTATTTAGTTTTATCTAATTTAAATGTAAAAACGGATCTTCGATTTAGTTGTTTCATGGTTGGAAAACTTCGAAGTCTATTTGGAGCAACTTGGGTGTGTAAATCACGACCTCAGCTGTGAGCGATGAAATGTAAATACAGACGGGGCGTTGCTGATGAAAACTTCGTGTGTGCGTGAAAACCGGCCCTGGGGGGAGATGCATGCTGGGGGTGGAAGGTAGCTTGGGGAGGGATGGCGTGCGGCCACCGGCTTGCTCTCGGAATCTCACATGGATTGCTGGCTGAAAGGATCGTTTTTCTGATCCATCGATATCTTGGTCGAAATAATCCTACCACTTTCTTCTCAACGTGTCAACTGTGGCTACAGGTTACGACTGGTTTGGATTTAGATCCCCTCAGGAGCCGGGATGCCGGGCTTGGGTTTGCTACCCAGCACAGTATCATCTTATAGTAGGGATGTTCTCCGTGTGGGGGAAGGGCGCCCCCCCTTCCCCACCCCACCCCCACCCGTGGCTCCCCACCCGGGGGGCCGAGGCGGGGAGGGAGGCAGGACACTCACTCTGTCCGTACTGGCCGTACTGGTAGCCAGCCACGGGGTCCACGCTGTAGCCCGTGGTGCTGTAGGTGGGTGGGCAGTAGGACTGGGAGGTGGGCAGGCTGTCGCCCGGCTTGATGGAGTCAGCCCGCTGGCTGCAGCTGGCGGAGATGGAAGAGGCCGAGTCCAGCCCCCCGTGCAGAGGGGAGATGGAGAAGTCGGCCTGCGGCTGCGGTGGCACTGCGCTGGGGTTGCTCAGGATGCTCATCACCTGCGGGAGAGATGGGGTCAGTACTGGGCGCTGAGGACGGGCCCCAGGGACTCCTAGACACGGAGACCACGCCTGCTGAGTCTAAAGTCACAGCAGCCTCTGGGCTTCAGCGTTTCTCTTGGAGTCCTAACCTACCTGGCCTCTCTCCATGGAGAGCTCCAGGGGTCAGGGCAGGTCTTTATTCACCTCTCTGGCCCAAGGGGTCAGTCTGAGTCTTGCGAGTGAATGAACTACTGCATGCATGAATAAGAAACTAACCGAAGCTGGGTGCTGGTGGCTCACATCTGTAATCCTACCTACTTAAGAGACAGATCTGATCATGCTGGTTCGAAGCCAGCCCAAGCAGGAAAGTCCATGAGGCTCTCACCTCTACTTAAGCACCAAAAAGCTATTGATGGAGGTGTGGCTCAAGTAGTAGAACAACAGCCTTGAGCAAAAAAACAAGGTGTGCACACAGGCAGGAGACCAGGAGGAGGACACAGAACTAGAAGGATTCAGGGAAAAACATACAACAGTGGGACCCATCAGCTGCACTGGACATTGACCAAAACAAAATAAGCAACTCAATGGCAGCGATGGGAGGGAGGGAACCAGTGGGAAAGAGGGAACAGCTGATGCTATGCAAAAGGAAAGAGACGTACATATCACCCAATGTGGAAGAAATAACCGTACTGTCAAAGCTCATAGGACTCATAAATTGTATAGACCAAGATAGACAATTTGCCCCAGGAGAGTTAGAGTGTGCTTGTGACTTTAAGCATTCACTATCCCACAATACTGTGAAATTTGTGAAATCACTTAATCACAATAAAGAATTTGTCTCAAAAAACACACAAAAAAACAACAACAAGGGATCAGACGCCGGTCCTGAGTCCAAGCCCCAGGAAAGACACAAAAACCAAAATAACAACAAAACCTAACTAAATAAGCAGCAGTTCATCTATTGGATGGGTGGATGAATGGATGGATGGGTGGGTAGATGGATAGGTAGATGGATGGATAGAAGGAGAGTGGATGGATGAATGAATGAATGGATGGATGGATGAATGGATAAATGTACAAATGGATAGACTACACAGATAATGGCATCTCTCCCATCAGTCAGGGAGATCTAAGTTAGGGAGCTGTCCTCCCCTATTAGATGAGGATTCCCCATCTTCCAACACACATCTGAAAGCAGGACTCCATCCATTCTGGATTCAGTCCCTTCCCCTGTGCTGCGTTTGCTTCACTTTCAACTTCTCTGGGTCTCTAGCTCCTGTTCCTACTCCAGCAAAACACACGGCCAGTCCTCTAAGTCCTTTCCCGGTTGCTGTTCTGTGACTGCCAGCCCTCAGCCTCGGTGACCACCTCCCTTCCCGGCCTTGGCATGGTTCACTGTGCAGGAACTCCGCCAGGTGAGGCTGTCTCCTGAGACACAGTGCGGACACCTACTGTTGGGCAGCAGGGTGTTTGCTTGTTCATTCAACAACCATTTCCTGCCCCAGGCCTTGGGCTCTGAGCTCTGAGCCTTTGAAAAGGAGAGGAAGCATTCCTGGGCCCTGCTCTGGGTAAGGAGAAGAGGAAGGTAGTGTCTAGTCAGGTAGGCAAGAAGCAAAGACCAGTTGGGCACTGGCTGCTTACACCTGTAATCCTAACTACTCAGGAGGCTGAGATTTGAGGATCACGGTTCAAAGCCAGCCTGGACAGAAAAGTCTGTGGGACTCTTATCCTCAATTAACCATACCAGAAAACCGGAGGTAGTGCTGTGGCTCAAAGTGGTAGAGTGCTGGCTTGGAGCATAAAAGTTAAGGGACAGAGCTCAGGCCCTGAGTTCAAGCCTCAGGACCCCTCCATCCCCCCGCACACACACACAGAAGCAAAGACCATCAAGACACAGAGCTGAGTCTGTGTGAGGGCAGCTCAGGCCATGGAAGTCTATGAAGGGAGTACAGGAACAGGAAGGGCAGAGACCTTGTCAATTGACTCCCAGCTGCCTCTGAGAGACGGCAGGATGCAGGCTCTAAAGAAGGGCCCCAGCCAGACTCCGATCACCTTCACCTTACCCTCCTGCTCTGTCCCTGTCCTGAGCACCAAGGTCGGAGGACAGGACAGGCAGAGACGTGAGAGAGCGAGGTCTCTTTCCTCTGTGAAATGGAAATGGCCGTTCCCAGTTCAAGAGGCGGCCGAGAGGCCACGAGGAGCTTTGTGCCGTGGTTTTGCTCAGAGCCCAGGTGAGAGCCAGGAAACAGCAGCCTTACAGAGATACACAGAGGACGTAGAGCCATGGTGCCCAGTTCTCAGAAGAGACTGAGGCCCACAAAGGGCCATGGCTCCCCCTAGACCTTGTGGCAGGCCCGCGAGCAAGCAGTCGTGGGCCAGGTTGATCTGCCTCCCACCCCTGGTTTGCTTGCTGTCGGCTCTCAAGGAGGAGGCTGGCACACCTAAACCCTTCTGTCATGGATGTTTGCCTTATGGTATTTATTGTGCACTTACTACTGCCAGACACAGCCAGACAACAATCCCCTGCCTTCCTGGAGCTTTCTATTTAGTAGAAATGAAGACAAATAACTAGCTACATACAAACCAACAGATAAGGAATGTGATTTCTGGGACTGGTAAGTGCCATAGAGGAAAAATAGACGGGGCTAGCATGAGGAGGGAGTTAGGCCAGAGAGAGAGAGAGAGAGAGAGAGTCAACAAGTCCAAAAAGAACCAGCCATGGGTCCACAAGCAGAAAAGCTTTTGGGGCAGGGGAAGCCACAAGTGCAAAGGCCCTGGGGTGGGAAGACATCCAGCAAGAAGGTCAGTGTGGTGAAGGGAAGCTCTGGGAACCTTCAGGCCCCCTGGGGCGCTTCTTCAGAAGGGGCCTGTGTGGGGCCCAGTGGGTGGCTCTGAAGGCCCTGGACCCTGCTTAGAAACAGACAGCTCAGAAACGTTCTCATCGTGGTCCTTGGGCACCCGGAGCTTTTCCTCTAATGGGATTTGCTCAATAGGATTTGGCCTGGAACATCTGGGGTAGGTGTGAACGAAGGCTGCTGTGGCATCCGCTCAGCCCCTCCACGTCCCCGGGGAGGCCCGTGGATCAAAGGGCTTCCACTTCATCCCACCCTTGTCTCCAGGCATAGCAGAGTCTCCTCAAAGTGGAACAAGACCCAACTGCAGTGGGGTGGGAGGGGCCCACGGTGGAGCCAAGACCCCCAGCCAGGGGGGCTCCTCAAGCCAGTGGAAGTCTAAGTACCCTGTTCTGCGTGGGGCGGGGCAGGGGGGGGAGGCATGGGGCAATGGGAAGGCTGGCTTGAGATCATACAGGTCAGCTAGACCTCCCTGGGGTCTGTACCTAGTCTCTGGCACCTAGAGGAACTCTATCTCCCCCCTCCCCCCCCCCACACACGGAGAGCTGCACAGAGGTTGGCCTCAATCCCCGCCCCCCCTCCACCAAGTACCCACAATCCCCTCCTGGCCTCAGGCTGTCCCTAAGAACTCTGGAAGGCCCCTGGTGCCCGCTGACACAGGAAGCATTTTTGCCCACAGTAAGGGGCCTGGGGGAGGGCTGGGGTCTGCAAACTATTGAACTTGAGGAAGTCTTGGGCCCCGGCTGTGGTGATCCACTCCCTCAAGAATGCTCTAGGCCTCTCCCGGGATGGGGGGTGGGGGCGGGGCGGGGCTTACGTTTTCCCGGTGACCTTGGTTTTACTAATGTATTACTTCTTGGTACGTTACCATTACTAACTCAAAATCAATACCGACCTCCACATCTGTAAGGTTTTATCTGAAGGCAAATCTCAAGGGCTGTCCATCAGGCTGACTGACAGTCCCACCTTCCTCTCTCTCCCCCCCCCAACCCCTCACCCCCTTGCTCCAAATGAGTCGCAGCCTAGACCAGACTAAATCAATAAGGAGCCAGCCTGGCCCCCCTTCCGCCCCTGGGGAGAGGCCTGCTGCTTTTGGGGGGGGTGGCAGAAAGGCTCCCTCCCCTCCCAGCCTCTGCCCTCTCCTCCCCCAGGACCGCGCATGCCTGCCTCCGTGCACTCCTTTACTTTAAAAGAAGGGGATGGGGAAAAATGTAATTAATTCCCTCCGTTCTTGAGCTGGCCCTGAGGGCCCGGGACCGAGGAGGCTGGGCTGGGAGGCCTGCACCCTCTGTGATAACTTAACCGCGGCTTGCGAGCTTGGATACAATTAGAAGGGCCACGGTGCCTGCTCCCTGGCAGAGCCTGCGTAGTGGGTGGGGTTGCAGCAGGAGAGAGGGGAGGGCACAGGGCCTGAAGACTGGTAAGGCTGGAAGGGGCTCGGGCCCTGGCATGGGGAGAAGGGCTCTGGGAACTGGATGTGCATGGGTCCCTTCTCTGTCCTGCCAGAGGGGGGGGGGCTTTGAGGCTCACTCAGGGCTTTTGGCTGGCGGGTGCTGTGTATATGTGGGGAGCCTGGGCATTGTTTCTGCAGGCTGGGCGGGGGGGGGGGCGGAATATCTGCTTTAGCTTGGGTGCCCTGTCCCTGAGTGACTGGCCCTGGGCATTGTCTTTAACCTTCTGGGCCCAGTCTTCCTGTCTGTATAATGGGAATGGTGCTGACTGCTGCTACCCAAAGAGGGCCAGGGAGCATGAAAGCAATTGGCACCTAGAGCCAGCTCAAAACAGAGCTCACTGGCCTCGTGTCTCTCTCCTGCTGGCTGAGATGGGAGCAGAGAGGGGGAAGAAGGCTCAGGGGTGGCCTGAGACGGAAGCAAGCATCATCCTCCAGGATGGTTGATGCCTTTCTCATCTCCTCCCCCACCCCTGGGGGGAAGTCTGGCTCTGCCCTCCCTCCTCCCACCCCCCAGGGAAGTTGGGGTGCACAGTGGAAAGGGGTCGGGTGCCGGGCACTTGGAACAGTCCCACCTCCTCTGTCCTGAATGTGTTCAGTGATGGAGAGGAGGTGGCCAGGGTCCGGGGGTGGGTGGCCCCTTCTGGCATCTGTACATGCAACACCCCGTATCTTACAGGACTCACGGACTCCAGGATGAGAGCCCATGCCCATGGCTTTCCTCCTGATGACCGAACACAATGAACCAGCAGCACCTCTGCACACCTCCTTTGGCTAAATTCATCAAATTCAGCTCCACATGCCGCATGCGCATGCGCACGCGTGCGCGCGCGCACACACACACAGACACACACACACACACACCCTGTTCCCGGTCTCTAGCTGGGGATCTGATGGCGTAGGCCCAGAGCGTGATTTCCTTCAAGCCTCCCACCCTCCTCCAGCCCTGCTCCTACCTTACCCCCTTCACCTCCACTGGTGATGGGAGGTGAAGCACTGGGGTGGGGGGTGGGCAGCCTGCTCCCGTGGTCAGAAAACCACTTGCCAGGAGCCATGCTGCAATGTTTATGGGAAACGTATGGAAAAGTCTCATGGGCCAAGAGCTGTCTCTGGGCCAGGGTGGCCAGGACAGGCTGGCTCACGGCTGGCCTTTGGAGTCTGTCTCTGTCCAGGCAGGGTAAGTGGGGGCAGGGGCCAGGGCCGGTCCTCCCCTCCCCAGGCCTTGGCCTCCCTCTCTGTCTGCTGGAATCCCCTGGAGGCCTGGGGGTTGAGAGGTGTTAAAAGCTCCCGTAGGCTGGGTACTGGTGGCTCATGCCCCAGGAGGCTGAAATGTGAGGATCGCAGTTCAATGACAGCCAGGGTAGGAAAGTCCAGGAGACTCTTATCTCCAATTAGCCAGAAAAAAAAAAAGAAGACAAAAGAAAGCAATCTTGCTGTGGAGTCCAGTGGGCAGCAAGTGTGAGACGCAGAGTTCGCACCCCATCCCCGCCATCGCCGCACACAGACTCCACGACACAAGGACACAGCCACCGTCACACACACAAAGACGGGGGGCGCACACAGCGTGGTGTAGACAGAGCAAACACACACATACAAAGAATGCCTGTACTATTCCACGTTCGCCGGCTCACCTAGACATAAGCCTGAATGCAGGCATGCATACGTGTGTGTACACACACACACACACACACACACACACACACACACACACACACGGCCTGTGCCCGGCTCCACACTGGGATTAGCAGAAGTGAGAAATCACGAAGCAGCCAGCCAGCCAGCCAGTGCTGCCCCCCCTCCGCCTCAATTCTCCGTTAAGAGGATCTGCCCCCCCACCCCTTTCTCTGCCCCCTGTGGACAGCGGTAATGGGCTTCGGGTGCTGACTCTGGAAGCTTCCAAACAAGATTTCCTGCAGGTCTCCCCATCCTCACCACCCCCTTCACCAGCCATCTCTGCTTATGGCCTTCACTCCCTAACTCCTCCTCCACTCCATCCCCCCCCCCCCCCCCCACCCCGCAAGTAGCTAGTCCCCCTCTCCCCTGCCACCCCAGCCTGCCAGGAAGGCTCTGCTAAGCCTGGCGGCTGGCCGTCATCCTCTTGAAGGAACCTAGCACCTTACCCTTTGCTTCTATCCTCCAGAGGAGGACACTGAGGCTCAGGACTTCACCTGGAATCACACAGCAGAGGAGTGGCAGGATTGGACTACCGTAGAACATTTTTTAAATCCTTTCTGGGACTGAGACTTGAACTCAGAGCCTGGACTGTGTCCTTTCATTTTTTTGCTCAAGCAAGGCTGGTGCTCTACCACTTGAGCCACAGCTTTGCTTCTGGCTTTTTGGCGGTTACGGAGAGTCTCAGGAGCTTTCCTACCTGGGATCGCTTGGAATGTTGATCCTTTGATCTCAGCCTCCGGGGAAGCTAGAACGACAGGCGGAAGCCACCGGCACCCAGCTTGGAACAGAACTCCTGCCTTCCAGCCCAACACTCTTGCTCTGTACACATCAGAGTGTATGCCCGCATGCACACGTGAGTGCCATGTGTGCATGCCTGTGTGTGGGTACTGTGTACTATTGTACGTGGCTATTATGCGTGTGCATATGTGTGCACTGTGCCACACACGCATGTCCATGGACCTCTGAGTGTGCATGTGACTTTGTGCAAGGAGGTGCATGTTCTGTGTATTCCTCTGGGGACCACCTTAAGCATACAGGTGGAGGGGAGGCCTCAGCAGCTGGGGCTGATGGGGACACTGGGACAACGCTGTGTCCTGTCACCAGCCCAGCTGGGGCTCTTACTACCCATGTGCAGAACGCACTGAGGGAGGGACAGGAAGGAGGAGGGTTGGGGACAGGACATTTGCAAAACTACAGCAGAAGGGATCCAGGTAAGACTGGAGTCAGAACCTTCTGGTATAGAGAAGAGATGCCGGAAGACTTAGGCCAGGAATGCTGTGGTCCCATGGGGAACCAACCTTACCCACAGGAAAACTTCAGCCCTCTTGTAGCCCAACCCCTCAGCCTGGGCCCTGGCTGGCCCGCTGCCTTTGTGCCATTCCATGCATCTGAAACTTGCACACATGCATGTGTTCACATACACACACATCCTCCCCCCCACCAACCCCGCAGCCTCCTGAGGACAAGACATCCCTGGGTTTTGCTAGGAGCTGTGTGTGCGGGAGGGGCGGGGGAGTGCTGTCTTACTCCCATGCCTGACACTGAGTAGGAGAACAGATGTTCACGGTGAGCCAGCTCATGAAGGAATGGATGAACTGGTGTTTTATCTGTAGCCCAGAGCCTGGCATCAAATTGATTGAACGAAATAAATCAAGAGCTTATAGTATGCTCAGTCCGTGCCCCAACCTGCAGGATTTCCAGGAGCCCCTCCTCCCCACTGAGGCTTTTTGCTACTCTAGGGGCAGAGTTTGTGCATTTGTGACTTCCTACTTGTGAATGAAGTCACACACACACACACACACACACACACACACACACACACACACATATCCCATGTCTGGCTGACAATATGTCACCCTCCAAATATCTGGACACATCTAGTTATCTGAAACCCTAGCTGGAGATGTCGGCCGCTCCAATCTATCCAAGCCTGGTTGGGTCCCCTGGTTCCTGGCCCCTGAGGGGGCGGGGGCTGGGACTGGAAGGGGCTCAGTGAGAGTTTCAGAGACCATCTCTGATGGGGTGATAAATGGCAGGCCCGGGGATTAGACCAGCTCTGCTGGGAGCAGTAGCGGGCTGGGGAAGGAAGGCCCCCCGCCACCCCCCGATCGCTGAGAAAGATAGGACTATTTAAAGATAATGATTGCATAAATTTAATTAGCACACTTTCACGCGCAAATGGCCGTTTTGTAATTAATGTATCTGGCCTTGCTAAGCATGAAAGATCCCATCTCCCTCCTCCTCCCTTTCCTCACTCCCCCTCCTCCCAGGCCCTAATGAAAGACAGAAAGCAAGTGACAGAAACAGTTTGTCAGCAGCTCCAGGTGTCAGGGGCCTAATTGGCTGAGCTGAGGGGAGGGGAGAGGAGGGAAGGGGCAGAGGGAAAAGAGGGGAGGCAGGGGAGAGAAGGGGCCTCCTTGATTCTAGAGGACAGGAGGCCCACACACTGGGCCTCCCCCACCCTGCCCCAGCAGGGGGAGGGAGGTTCCCCCCCTCCCTAATTGCCAGAGACAAATAGACAGATTGATGGTGGCAGGGGCTGAGCGGTGACAGGGAAACCTCGTTAGTACCTGGGCAGGCAAGCTGGCACTGATCACAGCGTGTTAGGGACCCACAGCCATGATGGCTGGCTGACGCCCCACTCAGAGGATCAAATCCCTGCTGTGAACTGAGTGGATGAACCAGCCTCAGCGGCCCAAGCTGGGGGTTGGTAACACACATCTGTCATCCTAGCTACTCAAGAGCCTGAGATCTGAGGATCACAGTTTGAAGCCAGTTTGGGTAGGAAAGTCTGTGAGACTCTTATTTCCAAGGAACAAGCAAAAAGCTGGAAGTGGAGCTGTGACACAGGTGGTAGAGCGCTAGCCTTGAGCAAAAGAAACAATCTTGGATATAGGCCCTGAGTTCAAGCCCTGGGACTGACACTTAAATCCATCTATCCATCCATCCATAAAAATAAAACCAGTGGTTTTACTTTTGTCGGTATTGTGTATCATAGGAATGACAGACTCCAGCCACTTTTTCCCCGGTGTCTTTCTGATACACATTTCCTCCATTGGCCACCCCATCATGGCCAGGTAACTGTGGTCCTATGAAGAGGCTCCTGCAGACATCTTCCTATGAGGTCCAAAAAAGAGCCAGGCTGGATCATCTTAGATCCAGTGAGGTACCAGTATCATAAGGATAAATGGTCAAAGGGCAGGGGTCTGAGCTCACAAGGTATAAACAGAGAGACAAGAGAGTTGACTGTTTCTAGCATGTACCCACCACACACCTTTCCCCAGGTGCCCATGCATGGTGGAGTGCTCTGAAAGGCCACTGCGTGTACGACTAGACTGGTTCCATGTGAAAGTCTCTTCATGAAGTGGGCACCGCTATCACGCATGTACATACCATCCCTCTAGCTTAGGGCTGTTGAGTTTTCCCATGCCATACCCAGGGAGGAGAAGCTGAGCTGCCATCTTGGGCGGCGCCCGCGTGGCGTTCTACATCCCCCATCCCTCCCCATCTCTACCAGCTGTCTCCTCTGTTGCCCTCTGCCAGCCTTGGCCCTGGTCAGCTCAGGCCTTGTCTGGTTATCTCTTCTGGAAGTCAGAGCCCATGGAGGCCCGGAGCCAGCCTGGCCAGTGGAGTGGGCGGCGGCGGAGGGGGGCAACCACCCTCTGCCAGACCAAATTCAATTTCAAAGCTTAATGAGTTTGCAGAAGATCGGGCGAGCTTACCGGCACCACTCCTTACCGGCTGGGTGGTTCCCAGGGCCAGGGCCACTGAGTGTGCAGCCGTTGAGCCTGGAGAGCCCTGGGCGCCGTCGAGAGTGGCGGGGGGCACGGAGCGAGTGAAAAATGTCAGAGCAAATTGCTCTTGACAGCGTTAATATCTGCACCTCATAGCAATAATTACATGTAAATAAATAGCAAAATCACACTCAGCTGGAGGCAGCGTGGGGAGGACAGCGCGGCGAAGGGCCAGCTGAGGACCGGTGGCGTGCTGCTCCAACCGTTTCTTTCCCTCTCACAACCCCTGCTCTCCTCGCCCACCCTGCTCTGCCAGACTCCTCCTGCTCCTGGGCTGGGAACCTCAAGATCCCGGTTACTCGCATGAAAAAGAGAGCATCTGGTGTCCCTTCCCACCCTCACTTTCTCCACCAGCCATGAAGGAAGAACATCTACCCCAGCATCCTTCGGGCCTCTTTCTCTTCTTTCTCCCTGAAGCATCTGGTTCTGTCTCTAGCACTCTGCAGAGAGATGCTTTGGAATCCCAATCTTGGCCTTGACCTCTACCTAGCATGACCCTTGTGGTCACCTGCTGGCTTGGACACACTCTCCCTGCCCCTCGGCAAAAGCCAAGTATTCCTTGTATTTCCTGTTTCTAGGACTCCGTATGTCTCCGTCGCCTTCCCTTGGTCCCTTGACTCTCAAGATCAACATGGCACAACTTCCTGGGGGAGAGCATCCACAGTCAGGTATCGCATTATGGTCACCCACATGTACGGTTTCATCCTAGCAAGGAGAGTAACACATACATTTTAAAGACTGTACATGCAACTCCCTGTGATAACC
Organism: Dipodomys ordii; assembly: GCF_000151885.1. Lineage (NCBI taxonomy): Eukaryota > Metazoa > Chordata > Mammalia > Rodentia > Heteromyidae > Dipodomys > Dipodomys ordii. The sequence continues at coordinate 17,771,468 of NW_012267222.1, forward strand.
CAGCTGGGGCCTTGGGGGACACACATTGGGGGTGACAGGAAGAGAAGCTGGATAGTTCCCTGCCCACCAGGTGGCCACTCCTCAGAGACCACAGTACGGATCCTTGGAGGGGCTCAGAGGGGCAGATGGGGTGGAAGAGAAGGCTGGAAGGAAAAGAGAGGTAGGGGGAAAAGAGAAAATAAAGGCAGCCCAGATAAGTGATGCCAACTCAAAGCCAGCCCAGGTTTGCCATGTGCCTGGATTCAATACAGGTTTCTATCACCCCCTTTCCCCAAAAGGGGTTCCCCGCCCCCTGCCCCAGCACCCAGACTCCCTCCTGCTCTCCCATTGTTCTGCAGAAAGTTGCCCAGGTTCTGGCCTCCAGCTCCTGGAAGCAGCAGCACCGATGATCCTTCCAGATCCTTCCAGCTACTTCCACGCTCTGCTTACTTTCAGCCTTCCCTGTCCCCCCCCCCCCCGCCTCCTTCCCCGCACAGGGCACAGAACGCAGGCTCCATTCTTCCAGAAACAAATATCTTCTCTGGAGCGGAGGCCCCTCATCCCGCACCTTCTTGTTTAGCTCACCGACTAATCCACTTATCAAGGATAAAGCGCCTGTGAATCCCCATTTGATAAAGGCAGCTACAAAATTAGCCAAAAAAAAAAAAAAGGGTCCCCGTGGGGCTGACGTAGCAAACAAACAAGAAGCAAGAAGCTGCTGCTGCTGCTCCGCCGCTCTGTCCCCAGGCCGCACAGAGATGCGGAAGGAGATAGAGGCAGCTCAGCTCCTGGAAGGCGATGCCACTGGTTGTGTGAGAAAAGGGTTGGGCAAAGTGGGGAAGGAACCAGCAAAGCGTCCTCCCTCCATCCTATACCCCGTGAAATCCACCCTGCCCACCCCCTACCTGGAGCTGGTTCCCCTCCCCCAATGCCACCATTCCCATTCATCATCCTTGCTACAACATTCCTTTAATACGATCGTGGCTGGGGCCTGTTCTAAGTATCTTAGGTGTGTGGACTCATTGACTCCCAGAGGTAACTGGGAGGCAGGAGCCACTGTTGTCCACCTGTGATGGATGAGGAGACAGAGGGAGCTCACGTCACTCGGCTAAGAGTACACAGCTGGTCAACCACGGATCCCATTCAAACAGTACTCTCCAGTGCGGCCAGTGCTGACTCCAGCCATGCTCCCCCAACTCCAATAGCACACACACACAGCCCCAAGCAGCCAAGGCTCTTAATCATTGTTCTATTTCAAGCCATCCACTCCCCCTTCCCCCTCCCTCCGTCACAGGACCTGAAAGTCCCATGTGTAAATGTGACGATTGTCAGCATCCTCTCTCTGAGTCTCTGGCCCAGCCAGAAGTGTTCTGTACCCCAGACCCATTGGGCTCTGTTCTTGGGGCTGTCTGGGGCCTCTGATGTCCCAGCAGCCTCTCTGCTTTGCCCCATGGGGCTCCGGGCACTTGGCTGACTGTCAATGCATCACCTAGCCAGGAAGACAGAGGCTGGAAGGAAGCACACAGCTTGGCCAGCTGAGATGGCCAGGGCAGGTTCAGAAAGAGAGTGGGCCAGGAGGAGACTTTTGGAAGGCCTGGGCAGGAGGAAGAAGAGGAGGAAGAGGAGGAGGAGGAGGGAGAGGGAGAGGAGGAGCCAGTCCCAGGGCTACGGTTGGGGACATTAATCACAAGAGAGCACCTGTCAGGGTGGCATCTGGAACTAAAGCGAAACACTTGGCCACAGGGCAAGACTTTTCACCCCAAGCTGGCGGTGGGGGAAACTGGTGTGGAGAGTGGGGGCTCAGGGACCAACTATTGCCACGCCAGGAGGCCAGAGCATCTGGGGTTCAGACCCAGGAAGCATGGGAAAAGCCACCTTCTACAGACAGACAGACAGACACCTGGACAGTGGGTGGGAGGGGGCTTTTCAGGGACCATGGAAAGAAGCCGGCTTTGGGAGGTTACCGTATCACCGGGGGACAAAGGGGCCATCCACCCCTACTGCTTCTGTGGAGGAACAGACAGACCAAGCCCACGTGGCTGAGAGCTGGTGGGACTGGAATTCCAATCTGGGCTATCTGGCTGCAGCGTCCTTCCCCTAGGAGCCCTCCGGCCCCTCTCTGCACCTGAGCCCTCTGCTCTGGCTGCCTCCAGCTGCAGGTCCCTGCCTCCAGTTCCACTCGGACTCACTTCAAGCCTTGCTTCTGTCTTCCTGCCTTCTGTGTCCTCTCTGCTTCTCCCACTGCCCTTACCCCTGTCCGTGTGCCCATGGGTTCCTGCGTGTGCTACATTTCCTCTCTCCGGGTCTGCACCCTCTTTCCCTTCCTTTCCCTTGCATCTCTGTGGGCAGTGCTTCAGCCAGCATTGTGTATCCTGGCTCTCTACTCTCTATCTGTCAGCCTCTGCAACACACCCCCCCCCCCGCCAGTGTGCCTCCTTCCTGAAGTCAGCCTGGGAGCTGACTATGCCAAGGAGCCAACCAGTTGGTCTAGCTGCTGGCTAGCGCGGACCTGGAGGAAAGCTGCAGGAGCCTGTCATCCCCTATCTTTTCCTGCTTGCATCTAGGGACTTTCTGGATCCTTCTAGGCCACTTCCTTTCTCTTTTCTGTCCTGCCCAGGGCAGGGGAGTCCATTCTCAGTCCCTGAAAGGAGCTCAGGGGGCACCTTAGATCTGGGAGGAGAAAGGACAGGAGTAGCCACCCAGCCACAGCTGCTCAAACCTCAGTCCATTCAGAACCCTGGAGAAGGTGTGTGTGTGTGTGTGTGTGTGTATGTGTGTGTGAGAGTCCTAAGGCTTGAATTCTGGGCCTGGGCTCTGTCTCTGAGCTTTGTTTTTGCGTAGGTTTGGTGCCGCTACAACTTGAGACACACCTCCACTTCCCAGCTTTTTGCCGGTTAATTGTAAACAGGAGGCTCACAGACTTCTCTGTACCGACTGGCTTTGAACCACGAAGCTCAGATCTCAGCTTCCTGAGTAGCTAGGATGACAGGTGTGAGCCACTGGTCTCTGGTGTGCCTGGGCATCTTGCTAGCATGCAGACCAGACCCAGAGGGTCTGATCTTGTCCCTCCCACATGGCAGTCCAGAGTAGAGGGAACATCCAGTCCCTGGCAGGACCTAGGTACTGGATCCTGACCTTGTCCTACACTGATGACCTTGAACTTTACCTCTGACTCTGCAAAATGGGCAAGATGATTGTGAGCACTGAACCACAAGCAGGCTGGGCAAAGGGGTCAGCTGCCAGGTTCTGAGCAACCAAGGTATCACTGCTGTCATTGTAAACAGCACTGGACTACCAACTCTACTTTTGGGGGCGGGGATTAAAGACAAGAGTGGCTCTACCCCAGAGGCCTCAACAGGATGAACACAGTTGGCTAGAGCTCTCAGGCCAGGGACGGGATTGTCTGCGGCCTGGATGGGAAGGGAGCCCTTAGGGAGGAGGCTGGGGAAGTTCTGCCCCTGGGCCTCACGTCTCAATTTCAGCCTGGACATGTCTCCTTTGTGATAAGATACTTGCCAGGGCTCTCATGGGACGGTAATCCTCTATGCTGCTGGTCAGAGGCCCCCTCCTGGTCTGGTGAGGGTCGCGTTTATTTGGACCTGGGCCAGCTCCATTCGGATGTCCTCAGGGTTTGAGGAGTTGAGGCCTCCTCCCCCTCACTCAGTGCTGGCTCACCACGAGGCTGCTTCAACGTGGAATGCCTGATTTCTCAGGACTTGGTGACATCGCCCACGCAGAGGCAGAGATGAAGAGGATTCGAGTCACAGCCACCCCCCACACACACACACACTGACTGTCATCTATCCAGGCAGTGAAGGATGCCTAGCTATTTCCAGGGTGGTGCCCAGCGCTGAGATTTCTGGGGAGGGTAGTTCACTCTCAAAAAAAGGAGGTCATCTCGCCGATGTGGTCAGGGCTCCAGGGGTCCCCAGGCATGTGAAGGCTAGACAGGCCTTCAACAGGGCCTCCAGCTTCACACCTGGGTGAGCTTGCTAGTGCTGTGCTTCTGAGATGCCAGGCCTTCCCTGGAAACGGAGGTGTGAAGGCAGCCCGGAGCTGACTTTCTGATGGGAGCCACTGGGGTGGTTCGAGTCTCCCTGCCCTGGGAAGGATCCATCCTCCAATGGTCATCTAGATTCACCCCTGCTCTCAGAGGGACCATGGGGATGCCCCTTCTACCGCTGGTCCTGCCACCCCAGCTCTCACAGATCCTGGGCAGAGTCACCTGCCCACGAAGCTGTTTCCACGCTTCACAAACCCACAAGAGAAGCATATAGGACCCTGGGCCATGGCTGGAGCTCTCTCTTGGTCTCACTTGGCAATAGAATCTCCGGTGTCTCCCGATCTTCATTTGGAACCCAACTTGCTGGTGGACGAGGGTCAGAGGGCAAAGCCTGGCCTTTAAGCCCTGTCTACCCTGCCAGGTTAGCCAAGCCCTGAGTAAAGAAGTTCCCTTGATGGAGGAGACCAGGGCCACAGAGCCTCCCTAGGTTCGCCAGAGCATCCTTTCCTCTCTAGAGGCCTCTGGCTCACGGTTGTCTGCTTAGTGGCTTTTCCTAATAGAAGGTTCTTGAAGATGGGGTGGGGGGGGGGCGGGCAAGCAAAGTCCACTTGGTGTGGGAATACACTTGTAGACCACTACTGCTTACGAGGCTTTGCACTGGGGACATGGGACAGCAGATAGTCTGGACTTTGCTTTAGAGGGGGTAGAGAGAGAAGTATCCAGAAAGAGTTCAGAAACAATGCTGCTACCCTGGGGAAGAACCAGGGTCTGGGAAGATTTATGCCCACCCTCGCCCCCCCCTCCATTGGGGATCCAGCGGAAGCTGAAGCCAGGGGTGAATAGGGATGGCACAAGGGCAGAGGGGAGGGTGGGAATGTTCTGGGCAAAGCACGTTGGTGGGGGGAAAGGCACTCCTCCATGCCTGGTGAGGAAGTTTCTCCTCCGTAGGACCTTGGGGAGCTGTCCCTGGGCTGTCAGCCCCAGCCCGGGCCCCTTGGTAGCATGAAGGGGTCTGTCACACTTTGGGTCCTGGGTGTCCCCTCCCCTGCCCCCAGGCAGACCTGCACAGAGGCCTGTGCTGAGGCCCGCCCAGCGGCCAGCTCGCTGCCGTGCCCGGATCCCAGGCCAGGCAGGCCGGAATTAAGCAGGCCGCTGAGCCCGAGCGAGTCCTTATCTCGGGGAGACAGTTGTTGAGAATCACTTTGACTGAGTGGTTTTGTCTCCCCGCATTTTCCACTGTCAGGCGGCCTCGGGCCATGGATCAAAGGCGCGGCTGTGGTGGCGGAGGCTGCGGTGGAATGGGAGGGGTGGCCACGCGTGCCCCGCCTCCTGTCCCTGTCCCCCTGCTGCCACCCCCACCCTGCCTGGCCTGGGGGACCCCTCCCCACCTCCGCCCTGCACAGCCAAACCCAGTGGAGCTGAGGGTGATGATGTGGGGGAGGGAGGAAGGGGTTCACTACTGAGCGACATGGGAGAGGCTGATGTGTTCTAGGTGGACCCCCCCAAATGAAAGCAGAGTGAAGAGATTAGGGGAAGGGGATGGGGGGGAGGGAGGAGAGAGAAGGGGCAGAAGAAGAGGGTCTGCAAGAAGGGAGTGGAGATGGAGGAGGGAAAAGAGAGGGTCCAGGATCCTGTCTGCAGGTGCGTGGCAGGTGAGAAGGGGGACAAGGGAGGATGGGTGTCCAATGGGTGAGGCTGAGGGGTGCCGAGCACACAGACGGCCGTCAGGAGAGTCAGACAAGGGAGGGAAGGGGTGGGAGAAGAAGGGACCCGCAAAAAATAAGTTGGGGATGTTATTTCCCACCCACCCAAGAGAAAGTTCTCCACCACCGGTAGCAGCCGGGGGGAGGCAAGAACGTGCAACAGAGGCTCCATTCTTGGGGGGCGGGGGGGGGACAAGGCAGGTACATAGGAATGAGGGGTGGGGTGGGGCACCCAGGTCTTCCCTTCCGAGGATCTCCAACTATGTCCTGCAGATGTAGGCCCAGACCTGGCGACTCCCCAAATTCCCTTGGCCTCCCTTGGTGCCAGAACCCCTGCTCCCTCTGGTGAAGGTGCTGGAGAAATGTGTCCAGCTGGGAAAGAGGACAGGGGTAAAAGGGGAGCCCTGTGGCTGAGGCTTCAGGCAGGAGCCTGGGAGCGGGGACTGGAGGATCACAGTGAGAAAGAGGTTGGAACGAGACAGACGCTGCCAAGCAAAGGGGCTGGGGAAGGAGGCTCCGAAATGCCAGGCCTGGGGTCCGGCCCCGCACTGATTCACGTGTGCATCTAGTCCCTACCTACCAAAACCTCAGGGCCAGAAGCCAGTGCCTCGCCCCTGTTAATCCTAGCTATTCAGGAGGCTAAGATCTGAGGATCAAGGTTCAAAGCTAGGCTGGGGAAGGAAAGCCGGTGAGACTCTTATCTCCAATTAACCACCAAAAAAGCCAGAAATGGAGCTGTGGCTCATGTGGTAGAGACTCGATAGCCTCGAGGAAAAAACATAAACAACCTAAAAGACAGGACCTAGGACTTGAGTTCAAGTCACACACACACACACAACACACACACACACACACACACACACACACACACGCACACACACAGAACCTTGGCGCCCTCCACCAGCAGGTTGCTACAGCATCAGAGCTTCCTCCTCAGTCTGGGTTTACAGAGGGAGAAAGAGAGGCAGAGCTGAGCCTGACTGGTAAGACTTGAGTGCTGAAGATAGCCCCAAATTGAGGTGCCAGCCCCTGCATCCTGCTCTCTGCCCTTCTGCCTCTGGAGGGCGCTGGGCTTTGTGGAAATCAGACTCACATTTTGGGGTTCTGAAAAGGTCTCCCCAGAAAATGGGAAGGAAACATACCCTGACCATGACACTCCCTGTGTAGGAAGGGTTTCTCGAGGTCCACGGCCGCGCTCCCCCCCTCTTCCCCCCTCCCCCGCACCACAAACCCCTGGCAGGCTGGCTTCAAGTTTAGACCCTGCTCCTCAGTGAGCAACATGCCTGAGACAAATGTCTGAAACTGTCTTTGTACCACTAAAAATAATTCCAGCGCCTTCCCCAAGGGTGCGTCACAGAGATGAATTGAGATGACCCGGGTAGCGGTCTCAGCACACATCTGACCTGTGGTGAGCCATCAAAATATTTAACCATTATTAGTATTATAGAACAGCAGTGGTCTAGAAGTCGGGGGTGGGGGCCGGGGGGAGTGATAAAACGTGACAGGCGCCCAGAGGCAGCACAGATAGATAGCTCATGAAGCTGGGGAAAGGGAAGTAACGGAGGAGGCAGCCAATGTATGAACAAAGTCTGCATGGGTTGCCTAGAATGGGAAGGAAGAGGGCAAAGAGGGTGTGGGGGGTCCAGGCCCAGGAGAAACAGCAGGTTAAACACCTGGAGACAGGAAGGGCATGGTCTCTGGGGACCCTCAAAGGCATACCTGCCTCTCCTACCAGGAATCCTGCCTGGGCCTCCCAAATCCAGTCTCCCACCCATCCAGGATCTTACCAGGGGCCCTAGGGATGGGCCTGAGAGGCTCTCAGTATTAATTGCTAATCTCCCTCATTTTCTTTCCCTCTGTCTGTTGGGACTGTCTCGTCCTGAGCCCCCCGTGCTAATCAGAAAGAAGGACAAATCCGCTATTTGCATTCTTTCCCACCAAGCCAGGCAGCTCTGGACTGTTAAGCCCTTGTCCTGCTGGGAAACCCAGCAAACCCCCCCCCCCCCCCGGGGTTCCCCCCCCCCCCCCCCCCCAGGGAGGATGGGAAGAAGGTGCAGATAGAAGACTTGTAGCTTAGAAGAGCTAGAATTCAAATCTTGGTCCGCTGGTTACTGTGTCCATGGCACATGGAAATCAGAAGCCACTAAGTCACTGCCTGTGGCTCAGGCTGTGATCCACTTCCACTCTCTTCCTTTACTTACCCTGATCCAATCCCTCTTCCTCCAGGAAGCTCTCCCTGAACCACACTGCCTGCTCTACAACCAATCTCCAAAGGCTCACTGTAAAGAGGGTACCGGCTCCCCCAAAACATACCACATCAGAGTAGAGACAGCCGTGCGCCTTTCTTCTCTGAACCTTCCATGTGCCGTGTTCACAAGGATCTTTAGATCCTGGAACTTGAAGGTATGACAGCGTAACCTAGGGTCAGAGCCAAGAGCAGCTGCCTCACCCTCTTCCTGGGAGCCCAGTGTGGCTGTGTCTTGTCAGACAGGCCTATGTTTGGGGTTGACCATTGGTTCTTGGTGGTCTACGAGGATGCCAGACACAGAGAGCCACCAAAGTCAATGTCACGGGCCTCGCAGTTCAGTGCTGCCTGTGGGCTGGGCCACACATGGAGGCACCCAGACATCCCAGGCCGGACACTTCCCTTGCCTTACTGACTCTAGGCCTTCTTGCCCACAGGAGCAGGTTTGGCATTTGGCTGTTTCAGTGGTGGACACTTGTCCCCTGAAGGCCACCATCCTCCTTAGATACTCTCAGTTGAAGCACAAGCTCAGCTCCCTAGACTCAATCTGTCCTCGAAAAGGAGAAAAGACCAGCTTGCTCTCTTCCTCCTCCGTGAAGGGCATGCACGCAGGCGCACATACACACACACATACACACACACCCTGGAAACCAAGACCCGACCCCCACCCCCTCACCCCTGTTCCTGGAGGATCTCAAAGCAGGCATGACTGTCCCCTCCCCCTTCCTCCTCACCCCTCCACCCTGGAAAAGGGGCAAGACAGGCAGACACATAAACACAGCTCTGTTTTCACAGAAGATGGCTCTGCCCTGGCCTCTCCCTGGGAGCTGGAGCCGGGCACATGATGGACAACAGCAGGTGGACTGGGTTGGGTGAGCCAGCCGCCAGCAGGGAAACAGCTCGGCTTTTCCACAGAGGTGGGCAAGTGAGCTTCACAAAGGCAGAGAAGCCGTGAGAACCAGAACTTGGCAGGAACCGCACTCCAGGGCCGCAGAGACTTGTGTGTGTGTGTGGGGGGGGGAATGGGGGGAGTGCTGAGGGTCAGAACTAAAAGTTGTGGTGAAAATCATCAATCCACACCTCTGGGGCAGCCACATCCCTGGCTGGCTAGGGGCAAAAGGGCAGGGCTGGGGAGGCATGGGGCAACTGAGAAACAGGGTAGAGAGCACCTATGTTCCCTCATTGCTCTCCCCATCAGGCGAAGGCCAGGGGCTGGCAGATAGAGTCTGGAGGGGTCTCTGGGAGCTGATACAGATATACTGACAGTCTGGAGGGTGGACACTTTGAAAAGATGTCCCTTGACTTTAGGTTCAAGAAAACTCAGTCTCATGCTTGGCGCCGGTGGCTCATGCTTGTAATCTTAGCTACTCAGGAGGCTGAGATCTGAGGATCGAGGTTCAAAGTCCGTGAGACTCTTATCTCCAATAAACCACCAGAAGTGGGGTTATGGCTCAAGTGGTAGAGCACTAGCTTTGAGCTGAAGAGCTGAGGGACAGCGCCCAGACCCAGAGTTCAAAGCCCCACCGCCACTAACAAAAAAAAGTAAAAAGAAAAGAAAACTCATGGGCTGGGAAGGTGGCTCAGTGGTAGAGTGCTTGCCTTGCATGCATGAAGCCTTGGGTTCGATTCCTCAGCACCACATAAGCAGAAAAAGCCAGAAATGGCGCTATGGCTCAAGTGGTAGGCGCCATGACCAGCCAAAAACAAACAAACAAACAAAACAAAAAAAGAAAACTCAGTTTCCTGGTACTGTCCCCAAACTAACCTCTGATCCCCACCCCCGGCCCCCACCAGAGTCACTAGCAGCCATGAGAAACGGGGGTTCAGGAGGACTCAGTTTTCCCCAATCCTAGAACATCACATGGAGCTCCTGTCCCTGTCTCTCCCTGTCTCTCCCAGCTCATCCTTTCCAGATCACAGGGCAGAGAGGGGAGAGGAGAAAGGCAGTCACCTCTCTTCCCCAGGCAGGATCAGCCGAACAGCCTGCAGGGTGCAGGATGGATGCAGATCAAGAAGAAAAGGAGCCAGGCGCTGGTGGCTCATGCCTGTAATCCTAGCTACTCAGGAGGCTGAGATCTGAGGATCCTGGTTCAAAGCCAGCCCGGGCAGGAGAGACCGTGAGACTCCTATCTCCAATAACCGCCAGAAAAACCGGAAGTGGCGCTGTAGCTCAAGTGGTAGAGCGCTCGCCTTGAGCTGAAGAGCTGAGGGACAGCGCCCAGGCCCAGAGTTCAAGCCCCACGGCCGACCAAAAAAAAAAAAAAAAGAAGAAGAAGAAGAAGAAGAAGAAAAGGAGAGTCAGGCGCCAGTGGCTCACCCCTGAAATCCTAGCTAGTCAGGAGGCTGAGCTCTGAGGAGTGCATTTTGAAGCCAGCATGAATAGGAAAGACGGTGAGACTCTTATCTCCAAGTAACCACCGAAAAGCCAGAAGCAGAGCTGTGACTCAAGTGGGAGAGCACCAGCTTTGACTGAAAAACAACAACAGCAACAACTAAGGGATGGTATCCAGACCTGAATCCAAGCCCAAGTACCAACACCAAAAAAGTGAGAGGGGAAGAGAGAAGGAAGAAAGGAAGGGAAGAGATGTGGTGTAGAACTGGGGCCCAGGGCACAGATGAGGGCAAGGCTCTGAGAAGGCACGTTTACTAACCACCTACTATGCGTCAGTCCCTTTATTCCATTTTCTTCCCAAGGTGAGAAATACGACACCCAGAAGCAAGCTGCCTCAGGGTCAGTGGCAGACCCAGAACTTCAAGTCAGGATGGCTTGTTGGCAAAGGCTCTGCGTGTGCTCTCTCTCCAGGCCTCCTCACACCCCTTGGGCACCTGAGGGAAAGAGTCCCTGAAAGAAGAGCTCACAAGAGGCCCTCAGAAGGCAAGGAGAAGGAAGTGGGAGGTAAAGGAATTGCTAGGGAAGGGAAGCAAGGGAAGGGCGGGGCGGGGCTCAGAGGAGCAGGCAGCTGGGGTTAAAGCTCCGTGTTCTGACAACCCACTAAGCTGGAGAAATGAATTCTGATCCCTCCAAACCCCAACCTTGGGAAATGTTTGAGAGAAGGGTCTCCTTTCAATGGGGCAGAAAAAAAATATCCTCCACACCTCCTCCCGATGCCCTGGTAATGCCAGGATGTCCCCAATCTGCTTTGAGGAATAGAGAGATTAAGAATAATAAAAAAATTGCAATAAAATATGTGTGAAGGAGGGGGTAATTGTGGACAAACGCAGCATTCAAATTCATTTTTCAGCTCTTTTACACACCATTTCAATCTTATTTTCTGCTTGTTAATGAGATCTTGTTGCCTGGGCTAGGCAAAACCTTCCAATATCAGGACGTAATTGCATATAATTTTCTCTCCTACTAGTGATTTGCATCAGTTTTTTAAAAATTCTGGGCTATTTAACACCCCACAATCCCCCTCCCATCTTCCTGCCTACAAATCTCTTGCTCCCTCCTCCTTCCTTGTCTCTGGTCCAGCAAGACTCATTTTAAATGCTTATTATAAACGCAATGTCACCAATAAAGGGAGAGGGACAAAGAGGAAGGGAGTAGAGGATGAGGCGTAGGGAGTTCCTGGTGCCTGTGCAGGGCAGGGCTCTGTTCCCTAGGGCCAGCAGTATGCCTTGCTCTTGTGCTGGGGAGGGTTGAAGGATGGTGATGTTCATGGGTCAAGCAGATCTCCAACACCTGTTCCCACTACTCACCAGCTCTGGGGCTGGTTATTTAACCTCTCTGGGTACATTTCCCTAAGTGTGGGCTTGTCGTGGGGTTTGAAGGATTTTAAACAGGCCAAGTGCTCAGGTAGGTTCTGGAACCCAGGAGGGTTCTATTGGTGAAGTTTCTGTTCTTTCTGGTTTGACCCTCCCCTGGAGGCCCTGGACGGTGGTGGAATGCAACATTGAGTATCTGCTATTGAGAAGCATTTAGGAGACCCCTGATCATCAACAATCACAAATACAGCCTGGAGCTTTGCGGAGGAAGGGGAAGTTTGGCAATCTCCCATTAATTGTCTCTGTGACCTTGAACTTGAATGTGGACCATTAGACTGACCTCACAGGAAGAAAATATGACACATTAGCATCATTGCAACGGATAGCTCTGTTACTGCCACAGAGCCTGACACATGGCTCAATAGGTATTTGGAGGAGAGATGGATGTGTGAGTGGCTAGATAAATGGATAAACAGATGGGTAGTTGGATGGATGAATTGACAGATGGATAGATATGTGGATGGATGTATGGGAAGATGAATGAACTGGCAGATGGATGGATGTGTGGATGGATGGATGGATGAATAATTGGATGGATGGGCAGACTGGTGAATGGATGGATATGTGGATGGATGTATAGATAGATGTGTGAATGGACAGATGCATATATAGATGAATGATGGATGGATAAATGGATGGATGGATGGATGGGAGATGGATGGATGGATGTGTGTGTGTATAGATTTTGGATAGAATGTGGATAGATAAATATATGGATAGATGGATGAGTGGGTGAGGAGGTAGATGGATGTGTGGATGGATGGAAGTGTGTATGGGTGGATGTGTGGATTGATGGATGGATGGATTGGTGGATGGATGTACAGATGGACTGGTGGATTAGTAGATGGATAGATGTGTGGATGGATGGACGTGTGGATGGATGGAAGTGTATATGGGTGGATGGATGAATAAATGGATGGATGGGCAGACTGGTAAATGGAAAGATATGTGGATGGATGTGTGGATAGATTGTGAATGGATATATGCATATATAGGTGAATGATGGATGGATGTGTGGATGGATGGGAGATGGATGAATGGGTGGATGGATGGATGGATGTGTGTGTGGATAGATGTTTGGATAGAATGTGAATAGTTAAATATATGGATAGATGGATGAATGGGTGAGGAGACAGATAGATGGATGTGTGGATGGAAGTGTGTATGGGTGGATGTATGGATTGATGGATGGATGGATTGGTAGATGGAGGTACAGATGGACTGGTGGATGTGTAGATAGATGGATAGGTAGATAGATGAATATGTGGGTAGATGGATGGGTAATGATGATGGATAGCTCTGGACAAGATACTTTCCTCATCTGTAAAATAAGGGTCACAAGATAACCCCTGAGATTCAGTGCCCAGGACATTTCACCCTGCTCATGCCTGGCTAGCTGTGTACACTCAATTCACACTGACGGTCATTGCGATTACTTATTTTTATTGACACATTTATTTCTGTGCTGCAAGGGATTGAACCTGGGGATTCCCACCTGCTAAAGGAGTGCTAAGCCCAGCTGCTATCACCACAACTCTGGTGTGCACTAGAGGGAAAGGAGGGGGGACTAGCAGGAAAGGACGGGAAAGCTTGGTGCGCCCCCACGGTCCTGTGATTAACAGCACACTTGGAAGACAGTTTTCAGTAGGTCAGTATGGGTGGATTGTAAATATGTAAATCTCTTTTACAGATGCCTTCATTTTAAGCTCCTGAAGGGGACGAAGGAGATGACAGCCGGCGAGGATGTGATGAGGAGCACCAGAAGTGACGGTGGCAGACACAAGTCTCCCTTTCTACAATGCGCAGACAAAGGCCCTGGAGCCCAATGGGACCCCCTCTGGGCAGGACTGGCATCCTCTTTCCTGTCTCTGGGTGCCCGGCTTGTCATTCCTAGACAGAGTCGCTGTGAAGCCATCAGAGGACTCCCCTGTTATAAGATGTGTCCTATGTCTCCAACTTAAGTCTCCCGAGTTGTTCTCCAGGAGTCTCTTCCAAGCTGGGCACTGGTGGTTCACGCCTATAATCCCAGCTACTTAAGAAGCTGAGATCTGAGGTTTGAAACCCAAGAAAGTCCATGATACCCTTATCTTCAGTTAACCCACCAAAAAGCTGGAAGTAGAGGTGAGGCTCAAGTGCTGGAGTGCTGGCCTTCGGTGGGAAAAAACTAAAGGACAGCACCTAGGCCCTGAGTTCATGCCCCATCAGGCACACATGCACATGCGTGCGCGCGCGCGCGCGCACACACACACACATACACGCACAGAGTCACTTCCTAATAACTGACCCTTCGCTTGAAGCAAAGAGGTGAGAACAGCTGGGTATGAGGGGCCCAATCCCAGGCAAGGCATCTGAATGAGGTGCTGAGAACAGGCCTGCTTCTCCCGACGCCACTTCTGAAGGGCCTGAGGCACATAGACTCTGCTGGCGTCCTGTGCTGAGCTCGTAGGACCTGACCCTATTAGGTGGGGTTTGATGGTGAGGGCTATAGAGAAGCCCCCTAAAGCCAAGCAAAGGTGTCAGCCCACCTGCAACTGCCCTGAGTCTCAGTGCTCTCCTGATTCCCTGATGTGTTCTGAGGGCCAGGGAGACAGCACTGGCTCGTGGCCGGCCCTGGGTCAGTCTTTGTCCTTTCAGCTGCCCACTGCACAGCCAGGGCTCAGGGCAGAAAAAGCAGAAGAGCCTTTCTGCAGGGTTCTGCTGGAGTGCCTTCTTGAGGAGGCCCAAGACTCGAGGGCATCGATGTCCCAGGCTTGGAGGAGAGAACAGACTCGGGACATCAGTGTGAGGAACTAGCTGCCCCCGGACCTGACCCGGGGTCCCACAAACCTCCAGCCTCATCCTCCAATGGGACTCTCACTGAGTGCTGGGTGAACAAACCACTGTCCAGTTTCAAAGGCCAAAGCTGTCAGGGTAAAGTGCCTACAGCCCCTCCAGGTCAGGTGGCTGGTCCAGCCCAAGCTGCCCTCCCTGTGGCCCAGAGGGGCTGCAGACAAGCCCTTCCTATAGGGAACAACCCTCTCCCCACACAGATTTCAAACTGGGGAGAACCCTAGCATCACTTTACCCCTTCCAAGACCCCAGGGATGGGCAGATGGGTCACCAACCTTGTCTATTCAGAAAGGAGAGAATGAAGCCAGAGCTTGTCCTACACCTAGACCCCCCCTCCCTAACCCCAGTTCAGGATGTGCTGGGCAGAAGTCCAACATCCACTCGTTCACAGCACAGTGCAGCCCTTTCTCCGCAGCTGTCCCCTGCCAGGTCCCCTCTCCCCCTGTCAGAGCCCCCATCACTCTTCACGCCTCAAGGGGAACGCTGCAGTGGACTCAGAGAGCCACCGATCCATCACGTCCCCACAGCCTCTCCACCGAGGATTACAGACCAGGTAGACCAGGTGGACGCCTCTCCAGGCTCTCCTGCTGTTAGAGTCTGTCCTCCCCAGGGTCGAGGGAGGAATGAAGGAGGAATGAAGGCAGGGGCAGCAAACACATCATCTAATGGCTGCACCTTCCAACCCGGAATGGAGAAGTTTCTGCAGGGGTCTGGCCGCTCGTACCAGTGCTTGCGTTTCTCCCTCTCCCCCCTTCTCCCTGAAGGCCAGGGACCTCTCATCCGCACATCTCTCCTCTGCTGGGTGGGAGGCCTTCTGCTTGGGGATCACACGTGGTGCACACGAGACGGTCGGACCAGCACAGGAGCGATTAGGCCCAGGCCTAGGCCTGTCTCTGAATTGAAAGGTGACCTCAATACCTCAGTGTCCCTCCTTAGCCTTTCCAAACGTGTCCGGATCACATTGTGGGGTGCAGAACCCCCAGAGTCTCAGCAGTGTCCTAACCCAGAGGATTCTGGGATCCCATGTGATGCTCTCTCTTGCCCCAGCTCTGGAAGGTCAGCCTGGCCAGTTAGCCTTGGCTATCATGCAACAGAGGGTCATGATCTTGAACCCCCAAACGGGGCCAATCAAATTAAGTCTCACCAGGGAAACGTGGCAACCCACGGGGCTCTGTTGTAGATGTAGGAGGTCATTTGCCTGGGGTATCAGCAGAGATTGGGGCAAGCCCAGTACAGACCAGTTCTCCAGGGCTGGCGAGTGCAGCCAGGCCAGCACAATCATCTGCAGTGCCCAGAGGACATGCTGGGTAGAAGGTACCGGAAAGGGCTTCTTCTCCCTGTAACTGCTTAGGGTTCCCTGGCACACATACCATTCCAGGCCTGAGCTAGGCGCTTTGTGGAGATGGATCTCATTCCAAACTCTACAATCCCAGCATTATCCCTACTCCAAGAAAATCACAGCGAGGCCTTCCCCACAATTTAATCATGGACTAAATGGACTGTACATCTTCCACACCAATGGGGGTAAACAGGAAAGAGCCTGTTAGCCCCCTTGAGCATGCTGAGATCAGAGGCTGGCATTGTTCTCTGTACAGGTCACACAGTTCTACAGGTTTTGTGGTCTCTATGGTCTCCTGTAAAACTCAGCCCTGCTGCCATTGCCCCAAAGCCACAGGCATTCCAATAAAACTTTAAAAAAAAAAAACACAAATGCATAGCTGGATGGTATGACCTACAGGATGGAGTTTGCTTGAGTCCTTTTGGCAGTGTGTGTGTGTGTGTGTGTGTGTGTGTGTGTGTGTGTGCGCGCCAGTACTGAGGCTTGAACTCAGGGCCTGGGCAATGCCTTTTAGCTTTTTTGCTCAAGGTGGATGTTCTACCACTTGAACCACAGATCCACTTCTGCCCTTTTCGGTGGTTTTTTTGGAGATAGGAGTCTCACTTTTCCTGCCTAGGCTGGCTTCAAACCCTGATCATCAGAATTACAAGTGTGAACCATGAGGGACTGGCTTACTTTCTTTTTTTTTTTAAAGTAACAGTTTTCCCCTATTAATTATATTGTCTAAGAAACCGAAGGAAAAATAGTTAGAACTAAGTATTAGAACAAATCTTTAAAGAACTAATATTTACTTAGTGTTATTTTGTGCTGGGCTTTGTGCTGGGTGCTTTGCTCTGTCAGCAAATGAGTGAATGTAGCAGGCAGCCCCAGATCACCGCCAAACAACAGGAGGGGGAAACTCTAAACCCAGCCCCAAAGCCTAGACCTTTCCCAGCATGTTACAGCTGCCTTGGCTAGTTTATCCTCTGTCCTGTGTCCATTCCTCTTGTAGACATGAGGAAGGAAGGAAGGAAGGAAGGAAGGAAGGAAGGAAGGAAGGAAGGAAGGAAGGAAGGAAGGAAGGAAGGAAGGACACCGCAGGTAGAAGACAAAATAAAATCAGTCTCAGCTTTGAGTCCTTTCCTCTGGGGTTCTGGGGAGCCTGTTACTGCTATAAAAATGAATCTCAAGTTCACAGGGACTTCCAGCATCATGGAATCTGGTCCACAAACCCACCAACAACTGCCACAAGCCCCGCATTGTTTGCCACTCCATCCAGAGCAGGTCTCCAGACTTTCAGTACAGTACAAGGCAATAAGGGACTTAACCAGCAACCAATCACATAAGTGGACAGACTTTTCAAGACCCAATCAGAGTAGAGGTCCTGGCCCAGAACCTGATTTGCAATTACTCCACCAATAGGATAGGCCCTGATTCTCACTGATCCATTTACCCCTGAGAAAGGCTGGAGATGGAGAACAGGACAGATCCAGGAAGAACTCTTGGTTTTTAGAACAAAACTTCCCACAGCTTCCCACATGCCTGCCTCTCAGACATCGGACGTATGAAGGCGATGGGGCCAGCGTTTTATGAACTCTGATGGCTGTTAGGTCAGGAGCTAATCCACAATCCAGTCTCTGCAAACTGAGAAAAACCAGCCTGGTGCCATGGCCCACAGATAAGACAAGTGCAGGTAGAGGACCCACCCAGTCCACCTCCTGAGGTCCCCAAAACCAAGTGCTTCATGGAGACCAATAGATTCTGAGTGGCCCCTGTGTTGCCCATGGAAGAGCTGACCTGGAACTCCACCAACTGGACCAGCAGCTGCCTTGGCTATGAGACCTGGGACAGAATGGGGAGGCCACTTACCTGAGGAGACAGGCCGTTGCTGACGGGGTTCATGTGGTTGGAAGGAGCCCCTGGGTTCATGAAGCTGTCAGAGTAGCTGGAGAAGCTGTGACGAGCCCCATAGGCAGAGCTGGTGTCGGCAGCGGCTGCAGCCGCCGCCAGCCCACCCTGGTGCATGGTGGACGGTGGGAGGGGCTGGGGACGGTGCACGGTGCTGCCTCCATCTGTGGAGAAACCCAAGGGAGGTCCTGAGCGGGAAAGAATCTCGGTGGGGAGGAAGTGGCCATGTTGCTTTGGCCTCTGCCAAGTCTGGTCCTTTGAGAGAAGAGACAGCATCTTCTCTGGTGACCCAGGATCGCACAAGTTCAACTGAGCCCCCACCATGGGCCTTGTTGCTTGGTGCTAGATATACAGTTATGTTCAATGCATGCTGGGCAAACTGAAAGTTGTAACTTTCTTAGGGACCCTACTTCACTCACATACCTGTCAGTATTTAGTGATTTAGTTAGTGTTTAGTATTCAGTCTTTCCTGGAGAGCTCCTGCAGCAGGCTTTGACTAACCTAACTCTAGCCTTTTCTGTTTTTCGTCACTGGACTGAGAATCTGCCATCAGAGTCCGTCTCTGTGGCCCTCTGAGGCTGGGACCTCATCACCCTTGACCTTGGCATGATTTCATCTCAAGATCATAGGTCAGGCCTCAGGAGCTCACACCTGCAATCCTAGACAGTCAGGAGGCTGAGATATGAATATCGACTGGAAGCCAGCTGAGGCAGAAAAGTCCACCAGTCTCTCGTCCCCAATTAACCAGTAGAAAGCCAGAAATGGAACACTGGCTCAACTGGCAGAAGGACAGACTTGAGTGAAAAAGCCAGAGGCCCTGAGTTCAGCCCCCAGCATTGGCACACACATGCCAGCCCACACGTGTGCACGCACACACACATGCACACACTTTCCACTCTCATTTATTTACTCTTCTTTTTTTGCCAGCACTGGGGCTCGAACTCAGGGCCTGAGCACTGTCCCTTGAGCTCTCTTGCTCAAGGCTAACACTCTACCACTTGAGCAATTGGAGACAAGAGTCTCATGGACATTCTTGCCCAGGCTGGCTTCAAACTGTGACCCTCCAATCTCAGCCTCATGAGTGCTGGGATCACAGGCATGAGCCATTGGTGCCCAGCTTCCATTCTCATTTTAATTGAAGACTGGCTATACTTGGCCCCAAATCAATAGACAATATTCTGAGCCTTCCCTCCCTGCATGGGCATCTCCTGGTAAGAAGGCAGCATCTCAAACCCCAGCCTGGCATTGCAAAAAGACCCTTAAGAGGCCCCCATTTGAAAAGCTCATTGTAACTGGGTGCAGAGGCTACATTGCCACCTTCCCTGGCGACTGTGGCCTCTGGGAAGCTAAGCATTTCAAGAGCAGGACCACAGGACTGTATCTTCTCTATCTTAATGGTCTGTGGCCTCTTGGTCTACACCCAGTCGTAAGGGAGGAACACTCTTGTGAGTGACAGGCAGGCTGGTGGGTGGGGCAGGAGAAGGGGGTGGGGTGGGCAGGAAGCTCACCTTGGGAGATGGTGGTGGTAGGGTAGGTAGAGTCTGGCAGCTGGTAGGGGGGCAGCGTGGGCATGCCGGTGGGTGGGAAGCCTCCTGGCAGAAGATGGTTGAACGCGGCCAGCTGGTTGGCTCCTGCCTGCTTACGCCAGCGGGCACGGCGGTTGCTGAACCAGACCTGAGGATGGAGAATGGAGGATAAACAACTTTCAGCCTGGCTCGTGGCAGAGCTAGAAACACAGCTAGAATCAGACCCCTGGCCATCAGCCTCCTCCAGGGAAGGGACCCCACCTCCACGCACGCACCCAGCACAGTTGTAGAGCCATAGGCATGATCCTCTTTTGTCCTCACAGTTACCCAGGTGTTACCATTGCCCCCATTAGATAGAAGAGGAAACTGAGGCCCACAGGACGTGGATGACCTGGCCACAAGGCAGGGAGTGCCAGGGCCCCGCACGTATCTGTGAGGCTCTGAGTCCAGTGCTCCTCCTCCTGCAGCTCCAGCCCCGGGGGTCACTGGTGTCCCGCCTGTCATTCTTTCTTCTCCATCCCTCATTTTCCCCTCTGCCCAGAGAAGATCTCCTGTCTGGAAGCTGATGAGAGACTTTCCTCCATACCATGCTGTGTAAGCCAGTTCCTTGCTGTTTGCTTAACAGCCTGGGTCTCACTGAATAGGAAACCCACGGGGACTTCCTAAACATCTGGGAAATAACCACACTTGAGTCTCTCCTTCCTCTAGGTGTCTCTCTATAGTCCATATAGCTGGCCCCAGGCCCTAGAACTGCTCTGTCCTTCAAGTCCTCTCATTTGAGTTCACAAGCTTCCTAAGACTTGCCAGACAAAGAGAATGGAAGTGTAAAATGGCTCGGTTTCACCTGTGGTACTTGCATATGCTCTTCTCTCTTGCCCGAATACTCCTCCTGCAGCTGGAAGACCCTCCCTAGTCTGAGGCCTAGGGATGGGCACAGGTGGCTCCCCGCCTTCTCCCAGGTAGCTTCCGCATGACACTTCTGTAATCAGCCCTTTGTTTTATGTGGTTTCTTGGCTGTTTGGTTGTGTTTCCTGTAAGGTTCTAGGCCCCATGGGACAGAGGCCTCCATAGGCACTCAACAAACACTGAATGAATGGTGGACAGATGAATGATGAATGAGTGATAGGTGAATGAATGAGTGTATGCTGAATGAATGAACAATGGACTTATCTGTGATGATGAATAGATGGGCGCATACACAGGAGAGTAGATGGATGTGCAAATGGATAAATGAATGGATGAATGAATGATGGTTGATGGATGGATGGATGATGGATGGATGTGTGGAGGGATGGTGATGATGGTTAGTGGATGAACGTGTGCATGGATGTGTGTGATGGTGGATGGATGATGGATGGATGTGTGTGGATGATGTGTGAATGGATATGTGGATAGATGTGTGAGTTAATGTGTGGATGGATGGATGATAATGTATAAATGTGTGGATGGATGATGGGTGTGTGTGTGTGTGTGTGGATGATGGATGATGTGTGGATAGACGTATGGATGGATAGATGCTTAAAGATGCGGATGGATGATGGACGGAGATGGATAGATGATGTGTGGATGTGTAGATGATGCGTGGATGGATATATAGAGAGTCGTGTGGGTTAATGTGTGGATGGATGGATGATGATGGATAAATGTGTGGATGGATGTGTGGCTGTTGTATGGATGAATGTGTGGATTTGTGGATATAAAGTGTGGATAGATGGATGGACGTGTGGATGGATAATGAATAGAGATAAGTGTGGATAGATGGATGTTGTGTGGATGGAAGCTGGATGGATGCGTGGATGGATGAATGGATAGAAAACAAGGAACACAGGGGAGCTCTCCTATGTCTTTGTTGGAACTGAAGCCATGAGGCTTTAGCTTGAGTCTCTCCCGGTAGGGTAAAGATGCCAATACCCCTTGGCACCAGGTTACTTAAGACCTCCAAACGCCATGACCAAACACCTGCCGAGATGAGCACATAGGCAGCTCAGTGGGGGGGTGGTTAGAGCCCACAATGTCACTGGTCTTTTCTGGTCCTTCCTCCTTCCCTTTGCTGCTCTTCCCCTTTCTCTTCTTTCATGTTTATCCTCCTCACCCCAGACTTTCAAGGGGACTCTGCTCTACACCAAGCAAGATACTGTGGAGAGATGGGCTGGACCCAGTCCTGGTCCCCAAGCTGCCCTCTGCCTGGCATAGAACAGACAAGCCAAGGAGTGGCCCCAGTGAGCTCAGGCAGGAAGGCAGGCAGGGCACGGGTTGGGAGGGGCTGCTTAGAGGAGAAGGTCTGCCCCTTGCTGCCCGCTCTCTCATCTCTTCTTCACCCAGGACACCCTCACCTCACCTGCTTAGAAAACCATATTCTGGAGAAGCTGGGTCTGCAGCTATACCTCTGACTCCTGGTTCCGATGGAGACAGCCCAGGAACTCTCTGGTTCTGTTTCCCAAAAACGGGGCTAACACCCTCTGACTTGGGGGCGGTTCTGGATCTCAGGTAGCTGACATAGGAGAGGCGCTGAGAGCCACCGTGTGACATCCCACTGACCCCGCGGGGCCCTCTGCCACTTTGATGCCAGCTGCATTTCCAGACAGGAAATGGGGACTCCCGGAGGGAAGTGGCAACCTCCACCTCTCAGCCACGACCTCCTGGTCAGGGTTGAGCTCTCTGAAAACAGGAGCTGGATCTGATTACTCTTTCCTCTGTGTGTGCCTGTGTGTGTACAAGTATGTGTGTGCATGAGTGTGTGGTAAGTGTGGGTGGTGATGGTGCTGGGGATGGAACTCAAGGCCTTGTGCCACTGAGTCTGCTCTGCCACTGAGCCCTGCTCCTGGCCCCAATTATTCTGGTGTGTGTGTGTGGTGTGTGCCAATATTGGGGCTTGAACTCAGGGTCTGAGTGCTGTGTCTGAGTTTTTTCATTCACTCTACCACCTGAGGCACAACTCCACTTCTGGCCTTTTGCTGGTTAATTGGAGATAATCTGAGTCTTGTGGACCTCCAGCCTGGGCATCTAGGATTATAGGCATGAGCACCAGTACCCAGCTTGATCGTTCATTTTTAAGCCTTCTCTTCATACTCAGTGCTAGGGTATGGGTTGGAATTACAGTGACCAGAGTAGTGTCAGGCAAACAGCCAGTGGAAAACAAACATCAAGAGGCAATATGGTCATAGCTGAGGGTGTGAAGTTTTCACACGACAGACCCCCTCCCCCAAGCGCTCTGCTGTGCAGGCGTGTCTATGTTTTTATTTCTACTGTGGTCATCTCCACTTTGCAGGTGAGGAGACTGAGGATGGAGAGGCTGGAATCTGCCCCAGGCACCCAGCTCCAAGCCCACCCCCATCCCGGCCACCTGCTCTCCCCTCTGCAGGGCTACTGAGATGTCACAGAACTGCAGGATCTCAGAGCCATTGATTCTTAGAAGTAGAGCACAACCTAGTTACTTAGGAGGCTGAGATCTGAGGATTGTGATTTGAAGCTAGCCCCGGCAGGAAAGTCCATGAGACTCTTACCTTCAACTAACCACTAAACAGCCAGAAGTAGAGCTGTTGCTCAAGGGATAGAGCACCAACCTTGAGCACCAAAGCTGATGGACAAGAGCCTAGGTCCTGAGTCCAAGCCACAGTTCTGGCACAAAAAAACAAAAAGGAGGAGAAAGAGGAATAGGGAGAGAAGAATGAGAAGAAGAAGGAAGAGGAGGAGGAGGAAGAAGAGGAGGAGGAGGAACAAGAGGAGGAGGAGGAGGAGGAAGAGAAGGAGGAGGAAGAAGAAGAGGAGGAGGAGGAGGAGAAGGAAGAGGAGGAGGTGGTGGAGGAGGAGGGGCTAGGAAGGTGGCTCAGTGGTAGAGTGCTTGCCTTGCATGCATGAGGCCCTGGGTTCGATTCCTCAGCACCACATAAGCA
>NW_012267222.1:17794686-17820117 GCF_000151885.1 Dipodomys ordii
AGAGTGCTTGCCTTGCATGCATGAGGCCCTGGGTTCGATTCCTCAGCACCACATAAGCAGAAAAAGCCAGAAGTGGCACTGTGGCTCAAGTGGTAAAGCGAAGAGCTGAAGAGCTGAGGGACAGCGTCCAGGCCCAGAGTTCAGGCCCTACTACTGACAAAAGAAAAAAAAAGAGGAGGAGGAGGAGGAAGAAGAGGAGGACAAGGAGAAGGAGACTAAGATGGCAAAATCTCAATGCCACATTACAATGGAGCCTCAGCAATCTCAGGGCCTTGAAGTCCCTGTCCGCTCCCTAGAGCAGGGTCCCTCTGCCAGGGCCTCCAATCCGGTGGCCTTGTCTTTAGTTTGAGTCTTTTCTGTGGCGAGAATCTCATCCTCTCCCCAGACACCCCTGTTGTCAGTGAGGACCGGTCACTCAGAGGGGCCCTGGTGACCACTGCAGGCCACCCCTGAGCGATAGAGGGACACCACTTCAGGGGACAGAAAGCTGCCTGCCGACAGGGAGATGGCAGGGGCGGGGTGGGGGCTGCAGGCCTTGCTGCTGGTTTCAGGGCTCCGAGCCCGGCTCTCCTCAGGGACCTCAGTGAGCAGCTGTGTGCTGGAGTCATGTCTCCCGACCTTGATTTCATCCGCCTTTGTTTGTGCTTTAAAACCTCAACTATTTGGGTTCATCTCTCTGCTTAGGAAGTTCTTGGGCTAAGGCGGGGGGAGGGGCCGGGAGAGACCCTGGGTTTGCCTGGTGGGGTGGGGGATGGGGGACTTCTGGTGAGAGAAGAGAGACCCAGTGAGCCCCTGAAGAAGCCCCATGGATGATGGGAATCAGCAAGAACGAGGATGCTGGGCTGCTCCACGCGGACTCCTCCATTCCCAGCCCTCCTCCCTCCTTGGACCTGGAGTGACACCTGCTCCTGGGTCCCCTGGGCCAATAAAAGCAGTGCCAGGAAATTTTACAAAAAGCAGCCAGGCTTCAAGGTAGTGGGAAGCAGCCAGCTCAGGGATGAGAAAGCCGGCAAGAATGCACAGGGCAACAGCTGCAGGGAGGGGGCGGAGGGGCGGGTGCCTCCGCTGTCACCAGAGGAGAGGGGGGATGAGGGGGCGGACTGGGCCACCAGCCCCCCTCCTTTCCCCTTGGGTACCTCTACAAGGGCTGCCAAGGGCCCCTCTGGTCTGCCAATAGGGGGTAGATGGAGGTTCCTGGAGGGCTTAAGGTGGATTTGTTTCTAGAACTTTCCCTATTGCTCTCAAATTCCAGGTCCTGAGTCAAAGTTTTCATTGCTGTACTTGGAAAGAACATGGGCTTTGCCAGGCGCCCAGTGGCTCACGCCTGTAATCCTAGCTTCTAAGGAGATCTGAGGATCATGGTTCAAAACCAGCGCAGGCAGGAAAGCTAATGAGGATCTTGTTTCCAATGAACCAGCGAAAAGTCGGAAGTAGAGCTGTGGCTCAAGTGGTCGAGTGCTAGCTCTGAGCAAAAAAAAAAACCTCATACAGAGCCCAGGCTTTGAGCGCACACACACACACACACACACACACACACACACACACACACACACACACACACACACACGAGATGGGCTTAGTATCATCAGCCAAGCATGGTTCAGACACACCTCGGCTCTGAGCCCCCCGTTTCTGCACAGTGGCCCTGTCAAAGACAAGGTGGTCTGAGGCTCAAGAGTGAGACACCACAGTAGCTGGCGTGGTACTCTGGAGGGAGCTGGCTCCCCGTGTGGACGTGTGTCGTTGGGGGTCCCTCTCCCCGCTCCCCACCTCTCTGCTCTGTGGATAAGCCAGCCCAGGACCGGCTTCCTGTGACAGCCATGCATCCCAGCCTGTCTGCTCTCTTCCGCCTCCCCAGCCCAGGCCCTTTCCAGCCCTGAGCTGCAGATCAACTGCAGGTCTCTCAGAAGCCGCTTAGGGCTCAGCCGCCGGCCTGCGCTCACCCCCTAACCCCGGCCCCCTCGGGTCTGCCCGGCTCTGGCCAGGGACATGCCTACCCAGTCTCCTCTCACCATGAGGAACTCAGCTACCCATGGGCGGGGGGAAGGGAACCAGGTTTGTCTAGCAATTTCTCTCTTCATTACCTCAGTCCCTGATCAGATGTGTAGAGATGCTTATCTATCCTGAGTTCTCTCTTTTGGCTGAATATCTAACTTCCTTCCTTCTTTAGTGTCTCTCTCTCCTCCCCCCTCCTCCCTTCTCTCTCCTCCTCCCCCCTCTCTTCGGTCTCTATTTTCCCCTCTTTCTCACTCCAGTCCTTCACCTGACCAACCTGCCCTGCCCATTGCCCTGTGCCAGGTGCATCACTGCTATGTCTTCCTGGGAGGGGGAATGACCTTGAACTCATGGCCTTGCCCCCCCATCTGGGCCCTGGAGGGCAGCGGAGGCCCCTCACCTGGACGCGGGCCTCGGTGAGCTTGGTCCTCTGCGCCAGCTCCTCGCGCGTGTAGATGTCAGGGTAGTGGGTCCGCTCGAAGGCCTTCTCCAGCTCCTCCAGCTGCTCGGCCGTGAAGGTGGTGCGGCTGCGGCGCTGCTTGCGCTTCAGCGGGAGGTCCGGCTCCGACTCCACGTCCGAGCCCTCATCCAGGCGGTTCCCTGCAGCCAGGCAAGAGGGGGGAAGAAGGCACCGGTTTAGTGAAACGTTGGGGTTGGTAGGAAGCATCTCCACCCCTGTGCCCACTTGGGACACTGCCCAAGGATGGAGCCCTTCCTGAGCACAAGGAAGTTGACTGGACCAATGTAGAAGCCACCACCTCACCCAGCCCTAGAGGATTGCTTAACACCCCCTGGCAAAAACCCATTTAAAAAAAGAAGCAGCAGCCGGGTGTCGGTGGCTCACGCTTGTAATTCTAGCTACTCAGGAGGCTGAGATCTGAGGATCATGGTTCAAAGCCAGCCCGGGCAGGAAGGTCCATAAGACTCTTTTCTCCAATAAACCACTAGAAAAACCAGAAGTGGCGCTGTGACTCAAGCAGTAGAGTGCTCGCCTTGAGCTGAAGAGCGCAGGGACAGTGTCCAAGCTCAGAGTTCAAGTCCCACGACCGACAAAAAAAAAAAAAAGCAGCAAATCCCCGACCATTGGACATTTAGATTATTTATTTACAGACACGAAAGATATTCATAATGTAAAACTCAGAGGACGGTTTTATACAAAATACATTTGTCAGAATTCAGCTTCTCTCCTCCCCAATAAAGTCATACTGTACAGTAGTTGTTCCTCAATAGACTTGACCTTAAGACACAGTACCAGGTACTGTGGCTCTTTACCAAGAAAGCAAAGATTGAAAGGATCGTAGTTCCAAGCCAGCCATGGTAAAATGTTAGTGAGAGCCCTATCTTAACCAACAGGCTGGATATGGTGACAGTGCCTGTAATACTAGTGATGTGGAAGGAGACCACAGGTAGGAGGATTATGGTCTGAGGCCAATCCTGAGCAAGAACGTGAGCCCCTATCTGAGCCGAGCAGGGTGGGTGCAGCTGGCGCACTGGGGCCCCCTCCCAGAACATCACGGTCAAATGCAACAAGTCCCAAGGATTCCCTTCCTAAAACCCTCTGATGGGGATGAGGTCACAAGCCCTCAGGAGACCCCGGGAGGAGGAGGCAGACTGGGGCTGAATCCTTAGGCAGAGACTCCGGCCAGCAGAGCCAAGTCTGACAGAGGAGGCCTGGCCTTCCTGGTGGAAGCCCTCACCCCATGGCTTCTCAGTTCCTCCTTGGAGGGCAGAGATGGCCTCCCTCCGCCCAAACTGTCCCACCAGGTGACCGTGGACAAGGGCAGAAAAAGTGAACCCCCACCCCACCCCCAGCTGGGGCCCAGCGCAAGGAAGAAAACAGAGGCGATCTTTGTTGTTGTTTTTACTTTATCTTAATTCAAGGTTGCAGAGCTGCAGATGGTGGATGGCTACTGCAGCACCGGGCAGCACAGCCCTGGCAGGGGGTGCCTGGGCTCTTCTAGCTTCAGAGGAGAGAGAGGGAGGGAGAGCGGCCGGAGCCCAGAGCTGCCTGCAGATGACAATGTCTAGTGGAACTGAGCCGTGCTGGTTTTCACACCCCTGGTCTTTACCATCCCATGAATTTATAATTATATACATATGTACACATATATGTATGAAATGACACTCATTTGCCATCAACAAGAGCACTGGTTTTCTTCCATCAGGTTTTCAAATGTGCTTTGGTAATAAAAAATAAAATAACTGAGAAAATTGCAGCGGGCTACAGAGCTGGGACCAGAGCTGAAGACCAATGTTTACTTCATGTTCAATGAGGAAGGGGGGGCGCGGGGCTCCTGCCCCTCCAGCACCCCTGCTCTCCAGACTCCACGAAGGTGCGAGACTCATCATGGACTTCTGGTCTAGTTTTCCCACCCCCTCCTCTCCACTCCTGGCTGGGCAGGGATCTGGGGAACTCCATGGAAGTGGAAGCCCAGAGTGAAGAGGGCAAAGCAGGGCCCACAGGCTGCCGATGCTGAATGGTCCTCTCGGAGGAAGGCGTTGCCATAGCAACGCTCTGGATGCTGAAGAGAGCAAGTCTGCCCCATGCCTCCCAGAGACTCAGATCTAAGAGAGCACCTGCCATCCACCTGTGACTGCAGCCCCCTGAGAAAAGTCTTCTCTGAGGCCTCATGACAAGGACCATTGGCTCGTTTATGAATAGGGATAATAAGGCTCAGAGAGGTTGCCATGGAAAGAGGTCACACAGCCTGTAAGCCATTGCTCCCTTCCTGGACAGGGGTTGAGAGACTGACTGACTGGCAGAGAGTTTTTTTAAGGCCTCTGGGACTAGGATACCTAAGGCCTGGATCCTGAACTCTTTCTTTTCTTTGCTGTGTGGCCTTGGGCAAGTTGTTTCCTGTCTCTGAGCCTTGAATTTCTCAGCGGAGGAAAGACAGGATTAAAACACATCCCTTCACACCTCATGGGATGGCTTGGAGAATAGAAACAAAAACTCTGGAAGAACTGGGAATAAAAAGGCCCGTAGAGGGACTGTTATTGTTGTCAATGATGATGGTGATGAAGATGACAGGAAGAGGGGGAACGTAGGAGGAACAGGGCCAAAGAAGAAACACACAAGACCCCGATCCACGCTGATTCACTTTCCTGTACCCCACACCCTCTTGAGGCATCTTTCCCACTCCCAACCTTAGGAATCTTTCAGCCTGCAGTTAAATTCATCAACAGGACGAAGTGAGTTTGGACACAGAGTGGCCCTGCTGGATGAGACTGTGTCCCCCCTGCAGGAAAAGCTGATTGCTTCTGCATGAAGCCTGGGCGGGCAGTGGGCAGTGGGGAGAGGGGACTCGGGAACGCGTTCACGGAGCACTGGTGGGCTTGGGAGCAGCCTCCTGGCCAGCCATGTGGCTCTTGTCCCTCCCTCCCCCCGTCCCTCACCCCTGCTCCAGTAGCTGGGAGCTGCTGGTCTGCAGACAGACCTGAGAGAGTCTCTCCCCCTGCCCTCTCTCTGTCTCTCGTCTCTGCTTCGGGGACAGGGAGGTCCACACTGATCAGCCTCCCTCCCATACACGCACACCCCCTGCACGCCTTGGGACCCTCCAGCCTTATGGGGGAGAAATCAGCGGTCCTTTGAGGAAGCTCTCAGTCTCGTGGAGGTGGGTACCCCTCCTGTTCTGAGGACTTCTTCCCACAGCTTGACACCCCGGGAAGCCATGTCCACTGCCAGGTGTGCCAGGAGGCCTCAGCAATGTGGCAAGCCCCCATGACCCCTGACCTGCCTCGGCCTCCCTTTCCGTGTGGCAGAGTCTGGCCCTCCCAGGCAACCCACGCCCTGCAGCCTCCCCCAAGCCACGGCATCCTGGGCCAATGCAGGTGGACTTCAGTACCATCCTCAGAGCCTGGAAAGCATTAGCTACCAGGAACCAGGAGAGTTCATATGGAAGTTTCTAGAGACACTGAACGCAAGTGGGCGTGAGTGTGCTGTCCTCGCTGAGCTGGAGATCTCAGAGCATGGGGGGTGGGGGCCAGTGCTTGGTACACAGCGGGCGCTCTGACTTAGGCCAGGCCTCTAGGCCAGCTCTTTGCTGGTTATTTGGGGGAAAGTGCCTCATTGACGTTTTGGCCCAAGCTGCCTTCGAACTGCTGTCCCGGGACCTCAGCCTCTAGGTAGCAGCAAGGATGACAGGGATGTGGCTGCTTCCACTCTCCTGCTGGAGGAAACGTCTTGAAAGACAATGGCTGTCATTTCTGGACCTGTCTATCTTACAGAAGGTAGAAAGGGGCTGCACCCCTCCGTCGTCTCCCCGGGTCTGGGGGAGCGAGTCGTGCTGAGGTTTGGGGAGTCGGGGGCGTCTTTCTGTCCCTATCACAGACAACCTCCTCGCCCATGCCTGCACCACCCCCTCCCTGCCCCGCTCTTGCCACCTCCCAAGCCAGGCTTTATTACAGTTTAACATAGGCCCCGGCGTGGAGCGGCGGCAGAGAAACGAATCACATAATAGTTGATATGCGTTTTAATCAAGTAATTCGGGCAGAGCCGAGAGCTGGCGAGGGTGGGCCAGGCGCCCCTGAATACCAAGCAGGCCTGGGCGCAGGCCTTGGAAAATGGAAAAGTCATTTATTAGCCCAGCTGGGGGTCGCCAGGCTGGCCTCAGCAAGGCACCTTCCCGGCCCCTCCACGCAAACCACTCAACTGTAACCAGTGTGCGGGGCAGGCCGAGGGGAGCCCTCTGTGCTCACTGCCCCGGAGGCCCGGCCGGGGGACGCAGGGGGCCCTGCTGTCCTCCTCTCCTGCCACACTGCTGTTGGGCGCCCATCTCAGTGCTGGGCACTGCCCAGCGTCCACGCTACACCTCCTTTCTCTCCATACCGCACCCATGCCCCCAGGGTAGGCCTGCCCCTCGCCTGCAGCGCCTAGACCAGGCATGCGGCCTGCTGTCCCGTGTCGGTCCCCACCACCTTCCACCACCACCCTGGCTAGCCTCGAGGACTGTGTGTTCTGGCTGGTGGTCTTCACACTGCTGAGGCTCTGCTGCCTGGCACCCAGGGGCAAAACAAACATGGGCCCATGTGGGGTGTTCTCAGCACAGAGCCAACATGCCAACAGCTTGGATTTGTCCCTACACACGCATGTAGCAGATGGCGCTGTTTATACATTCCTGCCAGGAAGGGGCAGATCTAGGAAGAAGGAAGGATAGAGGGCTTGACATGGTGCTGTGTTGTTGTACGAGCAGATCTCAGAGCTGCTTTTTCTCAAGGGGCCCGAACTGTGAATCAAACACAAGGGACATCTTGGAAGAGGAGAAACTGGGTGCTGAGGGTTTGGAAGAAGCTGAGGAGAGAGTCAGGGAAGATTTCCCGGGTACAGAGAATGTAAAACTAAGGTTCACCTGCCTTGAGACAGAGCTGAAGAAGCCTCGATCTCTAACCTGCTGTTGTCCTGGGCAGGTAGCGTAGAGCGTGGGAAGGGATCACACTGTCAGAGAGGAGGGAGAATGTGGAGCCATTTAATGGAGTCCAGTTCCTGCCAACCTGGAGAAGTGGCTGCGGCCCTCTGTGCCTTGGTTTCCTCGTCCGTAAAAGTCAGGAAACCAACATTCTCCACCTCGTGGAGTCCTCTTCCATGGAGATGGAAGGCATGGCCAGAAAGCAAGGGCTCAGCACACTGCCTAGCCTGGCCCATAGCAGGTGCCTTGTGAGTAGCAGCCTTCCTTCTGAGGCTGGGAACAACTGGCACCTCTGGGTGATGAGAACTTAATTGACCTCTGTATCCCCTTGCCCCAGAGACCAGTGTGTGCCTGGCACACAACACAAAGGCAAGGAAGCGCGGATGCACGCGTGAGTGCAGGGATGACTGAGCGAATGAAGGAGTGAAGAATACATGAATGAGTGAACCACGGCCCCTCCCTGCCCCTCCCCCTTCCCATTCGCCCACCGTGGGAATTTCTCAGGGATCCAGCCACACCCACAGACCCTCACGTGCCAGCTCTTTTATAGGAGAATGTTTCAGAATGCAAGTGGTGTTTACAGAGAGGAGTGGGGTGGGGGGGGTCACTGTGGCAGGTATCGAGGGTCAAGGAGGGGGACGGATGCTCAGGATGTCCAAGCCAGCTGTCCCCTCAGAAGACACCGTCCACCCCACAAGGCACGGACAATGGGTACAGACTGAGGAGTCGGGCCTCCGGCTTCCCTCCGGGCTCACGCCCGGCTCCACGCTGAGCCCCAGGAACAGAGAGTCGGCATTACGGACCCACGTGGACCCTGGCTCCAGGACCACAGGCTCCTGCCTGCTCTGTCTGTGTTGCTCTCCTCCCTGCTCAGCCATGAGGAGGCCTGGAGGCTGGACTAGGGGAGAAGGTCGTGGAGAATATACCGGAAACCATCTGCCTATGTGTCTTGGCCCTACCCTGCTCTCTTCCTGGAGGAACCCAGTCTCAGTAGGGCCTAAGAGCTTGGTGTTGCTGAGTTCCAATATACGGATGAGGAAACGGAGGCTGATGGAGGCTATGTGCCCAGTGGCAGAGAACGGTTGAGCCCAGGCCATTGGCCAGCAGCCCCTCTTAACACCTCAGGGATGCTGAGGTCCTCCTTGCCCAGGCCTAGCTAATGCCTTCATGCTGCCAGGTGGATTGAAACTCACCTCCTCCATGAAGCCCTCAGTGATTGTGTCACCAGCCTCTTGGGCCCTGGCCCTTCCTGCCACCCTCTCAGGTCTTCTGGTAGATACATTCAGTTTGTCAAAATACCCCTCCTACTCCCGCCGTGTGAGGGGCCATTTGAACTTTGTGAGTGTGGGAACTGAGTCTGTCACCACACTGGGAACCCCTCCTGAGTAGACACCAGGTCTTCATAGTAAAGGTTGTTTTTTGTGTTTTGTTTTTAACTTGAGAATGTTCATCATTAACAGACGCTAGAAGGAACGGCGACTACAGAGTCCCGGGGCATGCATCCTCACAGACACACAGACTGGCCGGAGCCTGCCCGAGCCACAGCTTCTCCCCAACCTGCTGCCCCTCCCCTCTGGAGCCCATCCATCCACCTTCCCTTCAGCCCCCCACTTCCAGCTTTGGGGACCCCTGGGCCCCAGCCTTCTGTTGCAAGCAGAGCCAAGATCTGGTAGGGGTTTACTCCGCCTCTTCCTGGGTACCTCTCAAACCTATGTCCCCAGCAGGGACAAACCTCCTTCCCCCTGCCTTTGGATGGGAGGGAAGGAAGGACAGAGGAGGAAGGAAGGACAGAAGGAAGGATGAACACTGGGCTCATCCCAGAGTCCAGAGGAACATGGACAGGATGAGCACTCATGGAGGAGAGCCTACTTCTGCTACCCGGCACTGAGCCATGGCTCTGTCCTGGGCAGGCCTCTCCTGCTAGAATGGAAAGCGGCACCAGAACCCCCACCACCCACCCACCAGCAGTAAGACCTCACCCCAAGAGATGCACGGAGGTCAAAGCCAGCAACTTGGGGTCAGCCTGCATCTCTGGCTCCCTGGGGAGCTCAATTCACACCCAGATACCTGGGAGGAAGGCTGGAGAGAGGTGGTCTGCGGAACAGGGGTACTGGCAGTGGACAGGAGAGATGACCCCTGGTCATTTCCCCAGAGCACACACAATAGAGGAACACAGCCGACAATGGATAATCAGTTTCACAACAGTAAGGATGGAGGGTTCTCAACGCTCCCGACAGACAGAGGTACAGGTGACTGGTCCAATCCTTACACAGCGTGTGCCTGTACCGAAATGTCACGGGGTACCCCACAAGCAGGCACTCAGCCAGGCGCCAATGGCTCTCATCTGTCATCCTAGCTATTCAGGAGGCTGAGATCTGAGGATGGAGGTTCAAAACCAGCCCAGGGCAGACAAATCTCCAAATAACTAGCTAAAAGCTAGAAATGGAGCTTTGATTCAAGTACTAGTGGCATGCTAGCCTGAAGCAAAAAGCCGAGGGACAGTGCCCAGGCCTTAAGCTCAAACCTCAGTACTGACAAACAGACAAAAAAAAATAATAAACAGACAAATCGGCAGGCCGTGAAAAGGTGTTGTTCCCCCAACCCTTCCCCCAAGGACAGCATGATGAGCAGCGCTGGCTTTCAATACATGCTGGTCACAGGCGGGGTTCGATCAAACCCTTCTCTACGCTGCTCGTAGGAAAATATCACCCTGGAACCTCTTTGTGTAATTAAGATAGGCGAATTCAAATGAGAAGAGAAAAAATAATGTCTGATGTTTGAAAAAAAAGACCACAAACTGGGGGACGGGAGAAGAGGAGAAAGGGAGTTTGTCATAAGAAGATCCAGGACTAGAACTCTAAGTTGGAGGCCTCAGTAAGGACAACGGGACACCCCAGTCATAACTGACTCCTGTGGGGGACAGGAAGGCCTCAATCTGCACCCTCTGGGGCAGGGGCTAAGGGGCTTCCCTTAGGCCCAAGCCCCTCTTTCTCTCTTTGGAGGATGGAGTGGAGAAGGCTCCTCCCTCCTCTCCTCCTCCTTCCTTTCCCCCCCTCCCCTCCCCAGGCCAGGCCTGGACCCCTCGTGGCTGGCTGGTCCCTGGGTAGCAGAGGCCTTTCATAGGATGTTTCTCTGGCCTCTCTCCTCCCTTCCCCTCCTGTCTGTCCCCCCTCTCCTGTCAGGGCCCCATCAATCTAGGCAGCCCAGCCCCTCTCCAGCTGGCCTGGCCAGGCCCGTTCCCAGGCAGAGCAGGTCTACATGGAAGGTGGTGGAAAAATGTGGACAAATTTCTGATTTGCAACACTCTGGGAAAGAGTTTATTGCCATTGTTTGAGGACGAATGTATAAATAAAGCAAGGCGAAGATGGCGGGGGGAGGCTGGTGAAAGGCAGAAAACGAGAAATTTTATGGCCGTAAGGAGCGTGCTCTAATGGTGATTTTTGAGGCACTGGACCATGGTAGTTACTTAGCCAAATGATCACTGTGAAGCTGGGCAAGGGAGCTTATTTCTTAATTACTGTTACGTCGCCATGTCAGGCAGACGCCCTGTCCTGGAGCACTGGGTCCCGGGAGACACGGGCTCGGAGCTGGGTCTGGATGTCAGGGTGCTGGTGGGTGTGTGGGAGAGGCAAGGGGGAGTTTGTCACCTGCCTCCAGCCCACCCCCAACTAGGGCAGGGGCTCTGGGTCTGCCCCTACCCAGGTGCCTACCCCCAGGGAAACCACCTTGCAAAGAAGGAAAAGAGGTGTGAACTGCAGGGTCTGCTTTCAACACATTTATGCATCCGCTCCAGATCCTGTTGGGTCTGGCGCCAGTGACACACTCCTATAATCCCAGCTACTCTGGAGGCTGAGATCTGAGGATCACAGACCCAAGTCAGCCTGGACAGGAAAAGTCAATGAGATGCTTATTTCTGATCAGCCAGTTTAAAAAAAAAGTCAGACACAGAGCTGTGGCTCAAGAGGTGGAGCGCCAACCTTGAACCTTGGGGCTCTAACAGACATTCCCTCTAGGCAGCCGCAGAGGGAAGCAGAGGGAAGGGGTGGTTCCCGAGGGTCTGAGTGGACCAAGTGCTCTCACCTTGTGGTCCTCCCCTTCACAGATCCTCACTGTCCCCTTACGGATGGGGCCAGGGTCTTCTATAAGCACTCAGAGACGTACAGAGACCCAGGAGGGTGCCCAGGAGCTAGGTCTCCACTCAGATCGGGTGAGAGGAATCGCAGGCGGGCGGGGTGCTGTAAGCACAGCTCGGAGCTTCCTGGCGCCTCCTGCATTCACTCTCAAGATTTTGTTTCCAACAGGGTCCTGGGCAGGGAGGTGCTGACTGTGCTGCCAAGGGGGACCAGGGCACACACTTTGAGGACCACGGACCCACAGCAATCCAGGGGAAAGTTAGCCACAGCACCAGAGCCGCCTGCTCTGTGAGAAGGGGTCCACCATGGGAAGACAGGGACAGACAGGCCTGGGAGGTCTCAGATGGGCTCAACTGGAGGTAAAAACTACCTCCCCTGGCCTTGCTCTCGCCACCTTCCATGGTAGATGCACCATAAGATTTTCTTCTTCTTTTTGGGGGTGAGGTGGTACCAAGGTTTGAACTCAGGACCTCCCACTCTTGCCCTGCTTTTTGACTCACGGCTGGTGCTCTACCACTTGAACCACATCTTCAGTCCAGCTTTTTGCTGGTTCACTGGAGATGGAATTCACAGGCTTCTCTGCCTCGGTTGGCTTTGAACCACAACCCTCCGTAGCTGAGATTATAGTCATGAGTCCCCAGTGCCTAGCTCACCAGACAATTCTTGACAGCCACGAGCCCATCAAACCTGGAGCCAGCGGCCAGCCTCTCCTCTCACCACCTCAGCTCCCAGCTCCTACCCAAGCCCCTCTCTTCTCTCTGCATCTTTCCCTTGCAGTCCATCAAGCAGACCATCTCCACGGTGTACCAAAGGGAGACTCTGTCACACTATCAATGAAGTGATATTGGATCTGGGAGGACACTTGCCACAGGCCAACTCCAGCACAGTCTTCTAGCTGCCGCTTGAATTATCTGGAGGGGCCATGAGTTCCTTCTGTAAGGACAGGGTTTTCTTCTCATTTTTTCTCATTCATTGAATAAATGAATGAATGACTTATTTGATGGCTGGATAAATGAAGGAGGGAAATAAATGAATGAAAAACTAAATGGATGAATGAATGGATGGATTGCAAATAAATGACTGACTGTATGTACAAATGAATGAATGGGAAAATGAACTGATGGATGGATGGATTTGTGAATAGATGAGTGAATGAACTGACAGATGAGTGAATGAATGAATGGGTGGATGGATAGATTGATGAATGGCTAGATGGATGAATGGATGGATGGATTAGTGAATGAACAGATGAATGAATCACTGGATGGATGAAGGAAGGAATGGACAAATGAATGAATGGATGAACAGATAGGTCTGTTGATTGATGAATCTGATGAATCTGATGGATGGATGGATGGATTAGTGAATGAATCGATGGATGAAGGAATAGGTGGATGAATGAATGGATAGACAGATCGATGGATTGGTGAGTGGATGGATGGATTAGTGAATGAATAGATGAATGAGTGAATTAATGAAGGAATGGATGGGTAAATAAATGAATGAATGGGTGGATGGATGAATAGGTGGACCTATGATTGACAGTTGGATGGATGGGTAGATTAGTGAATGAAATGATGGATGAAGGAATGAGTGGATGCATAGATGAATAGATGGATGTATCAATGGATTGATGGGTGGACAGATGGATGAATTAGTGCATGAAAATATGAATGAGTGAATTGATGGATGGGTAAAGGAATGAAGGAATGAATAGGTAGGTAGATGGATGGATGGATCTATCAACAGATGGATGGATGGATGGATGGCCTCCCTCTGCATGCCCCTATCTGTGCACTCGTTTTCTGCGTACCTGCAGACACCTACAGCAGTTTGCTCTTCCAGACAACGTGACTGCTGGTGAGTCTGTTTAGATCGTCTTACACAGTAATCTCATTAGAGATGCATTTATGCATCACCAGACGCCCGGCCCCATGCTGAAAGCGCAGCGAGCCAGCTGCACAGTTGCAAGAGGTCTGGAGGATGGACGTTCTGTAAACCAACAGCAGACACTCCACTACATCCCCCCATCTGCATCCAGGTGCCAGGTCCCCTCAGAGGCCCCCAAATGCAAATGTAGACTCACTTGCTTGGCTTGCCAGAGAGCCTCCCCACCCCCACCAACCCCTGGGGACCCCTCATGCACCCTGTTCTCTGAGCGTCTCTCTAGAGAGCTCAGCATCTATAGATGCACGGCTGGAGGGAACGGCTTTTTAAAGGGAGTTAAAATCCAATTTGCCCCTGCTGCTTACGCCTTTTCTAGTTTGATGTGTTTTTGATAAAAAAAAATATATTTTTTTGATCAATAAAAATAAAATCTGTTACTTTCACCCTGTGGCAATTATTGCTCTGAGCTCTGTTGGCTGAATCTTGATAGAATAAATAATGTTATTTTCCCAAAATGTGGCCAGCCATAGGATAGTTACATTAAAATAGCCCAGAGGTTCTCAGAGGGGTGAGCACCATACTTTGAGCCTTTTGGAACTGGGGTGGAGGGTGGGCTGGGGTGTCTGAGTGGAGACAAACCATCTCTGAGGGTTTGCTTTGGGCCACACCCTCAGCTTTGTGTGTATTACAGGTCATCTAAGCTGGTAGGAACAGATGCCAACCCAGTTCTAAGGGAGAGGTTCAGAGTAAAGCACTGACTTACCCTAGGTCACACAGCTATGGGTGGGGCAGATTGGGGAGCTGTCAGAACTTGAACCCGCCTAGCTACTCAGGAGGCTGCGACTTGATAAACTACTAAGAAAAGGTGAGAAATGGCACCATGGCTCAAGTGGTAGAGCTCTGGCCTGGAGCACAAAGCTCCAGGGGACAGCACCCAGGCCAAGTTCAAGCGAGGAGGAGGAGGAGAACTTGAACCCAGACCCTTCTTTTACATTCTCTCTCCACTCCACACCCAGGTGTCTACACGGCCACTTCTGTTCTTCCCTTTTCCTCCTCTCCCTCCCCTCCCCACCAGGCTGGGCAGGCTCCAGATAGGCCAGGGAGCACCCATGAAAGGGCCAGGGGCTGAGGTGAGAATGGGACCAGCATGCCGTCGATTATATGGTGGGAAGGCGCAGGTCCACAGTGCAGGGTGCCAGCCCCAGATCTGCTGGGTGCATTGGCTCCGTGCACACAGGCAGGCTTATGATTCCTACAGTGGAGCTGCAGGATTCACATCCGGACCCCTGAGCCCCCATGACACTGGGAAGGAGACGGTCCCTCGGCGGTCCATCTTCTTCCCTTCCCAGCCAGAACTCCGGCCTCCAGCCCCTCCTAGCTCAGCTCCTGCAAGCTAATTGAATTCTCTTGCGAATAAGAGTACATTGTACAGTTCCTGCTGAGGGCAAGCTTGTTTTTTTTTTTTTTTTTTTTTTTTACCATTTCTTTTCTTTCTTCCTCTTTAACAACCCGCGATGTCTTGAGGAGGTTTCCTTATGGCCGACACCCTGGAAAATTATTCTATCTCTCGTGTATTCATTTTCTTTCCTTTCTTCCTTCCCTTCCTTCCTTCCTTCCTTCCTTCCTTCCTTCCTTCCTTCCTTCCTTCCTTCCTTCCTTTCCTTTTTCTCTCTCAAGGATTTCTGCTCCATCCCTGGGCCCCTCTCTCCCTACCTTGTGCTCAGAATGTTCTAGTCCTTGCCTTTCCCTACCTCAGAAGCAGAGCCCTGCCTTCCTGCCCCCAGTGTGGAAGAGCCGGTGCCCCCCAGGGCAGTCTGGGGAACAGAGAGAGGGTCTTTCAAAAGTTTAGGAAGCAGTGGTCGTGGCGGGGGAGGGGGGAGGCCCGGGGCAGGGAGCAACGCGGTCGGCTCCGCTTTGAGAACCACCGCTTTGGCCTCCAGAGAACTGGACTGGTTCCAGCACTTTTGAGGTAGGAGCGGGGCGAGCCCAGAGCCTTTATTGCTCCCATCGGGTTCCCGTTATGTGTCAGGGAGAAAATCATAAACAAATGGGTCACATTTCCATTTCTGAAGGCATCTCTAGCCCAGCCTCAGCCTTCCACGTTTAGGGGTCCCTCCTCCTTAACTGACACCTGATGGGAGAAGCCAGGTGGACAGTGAGTCCCCCTGGCCCAGGCAATCTGGGGGGGAGCGGGGAGGGGGACCGCTGGCCAACACCGGCTGGGCAGCCCGGCCAGGCCAGCGAGGCTTCCTATGGGATTGGAGTATACACATGGCCGATGCCCCCTGAGTCTGCAGACATGGACCCTATGTCAGTAAGTCTCATGAATTAGGGGTTGAGAGCACTGTGTGTGTATATGTGTGTGTGTGTGTGTGCGTGTGTGTGTGTGTATGTGTGTGTGATGGTCCTGGGGCTTGAACTCAGGACCTGGGTGCTGTCCCTGAGCTTTTTGGCTCAAGGCTGGTGGTCTACCACTTAAGCCACAGCTCCATTTCTGGATTTTTTTGGGGGGGGGGAGGGTTAATTGGAGATAAAATATGTCATGAAAGCCAGGCACTGGTGGCTCACACCTGTAATCCTAGCTACTCAGGAGGCTGAGATCTGAGGATCATGGTTCAAAGCCAGCCGGGGCAACAAAGTCTGTGAGACTCTCATCTCCAATAAACCACTAGAAAACTGGAAGTGGCGCTATGGCTCAAGCGGTAGAGTGCTAGCCTTGAGCTGAAGAGTGCAGGGACAGCGCCCAAGTGCAGAGTTCAAGCCCCACAACTGACAGAAAAAAAAAAAAAAAAGAGGATGTCAGTCTTAGTCTCTGTGGCTGGGGCTTCCTTTCTGTATCAGAAGTCAGTCCAGCCCAGGGACCGGTGGCTCACACCTGTAATCCTAGCCACTCAGAAGGCTGAGGTCTGAGGATCGCGGACAGACAAATCTGAGAGGATTTCATCTTCAGTGAACCACAGAAAAGCTGGAAGTGGAAGAACTGTGCCTCAACTGGTACAGTGTTGGCCTTGAGTGAAAAACAAAAGCCAAAAAACAAAACAAGGGACAGATAGCATCCAGGCTCTGAGTGCCAGCCTCGGTACCGGCAAACACAAACACACACATGCACACATGCATGCATACACACACAAACAAGACTACATCCAAGCCAGCAGCAACGTTAGTCCCTACCCACTGTGTCATCCCTGAGCAAACTGAATTCAGAGAGGGGGAGTGACTTGTCTCAGGTCACACAGCAGCTGATCTCCCGCCCCCCACTCCATTCCCAGGGATCCCTGGACACACACACTTGGGAGTGTGCCATTGTAGGGTAGAGAGTAGTCAACAGACAGGGGTCTCCTGAAGGTACCCCTAATTGTGGCAGGCACATCCAGTCCTGTGAATGGGTGATCCAGCCAGGCTGGGGCTCCTCTTCTCCCCAGGGGCACTGAGGGACCAGTACGTCAAGGTTTCGGAGGCTGAGAGTGAGGTGGCCCCAGCCCAGATACCCTGAGTAAGGCACGTAGCCCAGCATGAAGGTTACAGATGGCAGAGCAGGGGTGTGAGGAAATGGAGGTAAAGGAGATGACCCCGCCCCCACCCCTTGTCCCCCAGTCCCTGGGCCCCAGACCCCTCCCAAGGGCCCCCGGGGGAAAATCGACACAACACATGCACTTGACTTGCTACATCCTCCGAGCCCTGACACGCTGTGGGAAGAAACCTGAGGAAGCAGAGCCTGTCGGGGGAAGAGACTCATCTCCAGCCAGGCGGCTGAGTCACTGTTTACCCAACGTTGCCTAAGATGTGTCCAAACAAGAACCAGCCAGGGGTCCCTCCCTCTGCTGGGCTTCCAGACACACCCCTGCCCAAAGCCCAGGTGCCCCGCACGCAGCCCTCCCCTTGGAGATACACGTGCCAATCCAATCCTAGGGGACATGTCTATGCAAATATATGCAAAGTATATGCACAGCTATGCAAAGTATCTGAGTGTGGGTAGGAACTGGGAAAAGGGGAGCCATCTTGACTTCCATAAATGTTTAATAAGCATGTATTAGGTGTGTCTACTTTCTCACACTGACCTGCCTTCGAAGATGCCTGTGGCCCTGTGGACAGCTCGGGTGAAGCTTTTTATTAAAATAAAACAGGTTAAAAAGGCAAAGATGGAAAGTGTGGCTTGGTCATAGAGCTATCCACAGTGAATCACCAACGAATCACTACTTCAACACCCACCCCATGCCTTTAAACACACACACACACACACACACACACACACACACACACACACACACACACACACACACACACACACACACACTTCATTGGTCAGGAGCAGCTTGGGTATCCAGAACATTAAAACTCCCTGTGTTGAGAGCCGCCAGTGGCTCACGCCTACAATCTTAGCTACTCAGGAGGCTGAGGTCTGAGGTTCATGTTCAAAAGCAAAGCCCGAGCCAGTTAAGTCCGTAAGACTCTTATCTCCAATGAACCTCCCAGAAAACTGGAAGTGGCACTGTGGCTCAAGCAGTAGAGTGCTAGCCTCAAGCAAAAAAGCTCAGGGACAGCACCCAGGCCTTAAGTTCAAGCCCTACTACGGACCAAAGAAAAAAAATTCTCCCTTGAAAAACTCTGCAGCCAGGGGTCAAAGGCAGCTGCTGTGGGCCTGGTAGGTCAGACTCAGAATTCCATGCAGCCTACACCAGCCAGGCTGGGGACAGAGTCGGGCAGTG
The DNA here is from genome assembly GCF_000151885.1 of Dipodomys ordii. Lineage (NCBI taxonomy): Eukaryota > Metazoa > Chordata > Mammalia > Rodentia > Heteromyidae > Dipodomys > Dipodomys ordii. The sequence continues at coordinate 17,812,813 of NW_012267222.1, forward strand.
TTGGGAAGGAAAGGAGCCTGGTACAGGCAGGTGGACACCGGGTTTCACTGGGGAAAGACCCAAGACAGGACCCTCCCCAGCCACCAGGGCTGCTTGGACAGATCCAGGTTAGAGGTCCCTTCCCAAGAGGGCAGGTGTGCCAGAGGTCTGAGGGCCACCACGGAGGAGGTGATCTGCCTGCCTCCACTGTGTTCTTCGCGTTCTTTTTAATGCTCTTCAACTCCACTTCTGCTCAGACTAGTCCTCCATTGTGATGACTAAAGGATGTTCATTTTCCTGCATCTGATCTCAGCCCTTCCCTCCAGCCCTGTCTGTAGAGACCCATCTGCCAGAGTCTCTTCCTCCATGGGCTTCACAATCATGGATAGCTCTGCAACCTGGGAGGAAGGTTCCCCTGTGTATGCCAGCGGCGGTGGTTAGGCCAGGCCTCAAAACCCAACTCTTCAACTTGACAGCAAAGCCAGATCTATGGATCTGCAGTAGGAGGGACTGAAGTCAGACCAAAGGAAAAACTGCCCCACCTCAGTAGGCCAAAGCGCCATAAAGCAGCTGCCATGGTGGAATATCTCGGGGCCTTTCTCCAAGACCCCCAAAAAGGCTCCCAACCCCCAAGGCGACCTCAGAGCCCCCTCCACACACCAGGCAGTCTGAATTTCTCCCAGGTGAGTCGGAAGGGAAATTCAATCTTGTTTCCTTTTCTCTGCACTTGCCAAGAGCTTGTTTGCTCTGAGATGCCAAGAGGCCCAAGGCCTGGGTGCCTTGGCTTCGCATAAATGACTTTCAAAGCCTGTCTTCTTTTGGGGCACTGCTGCGTACCACCTGGGTGAGCCCGCCCCGAGCCTGTGCCCAGCCTCCACGACTAGCCAGTGCCATCTGCAGTTACCTCCGGCTCCCCCAGCCTTTCCCACGGGTCACAGCCAGAGGGACCTGACCCACAACCGGGGCTGAGTGACAGCTGGCTGGAGTCCTGTGCCACCGTGGGCTCCAGGGTGTCTACTACAGAGAATACGGTGCTTGTAGGTGTGTCCACCTGCATGCTGGTCTTTCTGGGGCTCAAGGAGAGCCCTGGCCCCACCCCAGAGCCAGCTTCCCAAGACAGAGGCCAGGTTGGACTTGACCTTTGACCGGGACTGCAGACCTACTTGAACTTGACCTTTGACCTGGACTGTAGCTCTACATGAACCTACAGAGCCATTACTTTGGAACAAGATGAGTTGAATGGCTGCCTGGGGAAGGAAGCGGCAGTTGGAACAACTTCTACACTTCCTTCTTCCCAGGAAGCATCACCATTTCTACAGCGGGAGCCCACCAAGCGTGCCCAGGCACAAGTCTTCCATTCTGTGGGGTGGCTAGAGACGTGTGAGGAATGAATCTACGCCTGGTTATGTGGTCAAGACCTGGAAACTGAGAGCTACTAATACTTCAAGACCTGGAAACTGAGAGCTACTAATACTTCAAGACCTGGAAACTGAGAGCTACTAATACTTCCAGTCAGCTCTGCTGGTTTGAACCCTGACAATCAGAGTTCAAACCCAGCCTGGGAGAGAGAATGTGAAAGTCTTATTTCCACTAAAAAGCTAGAGAGAGACAGAGAGAGAGAGAGCGCGCACCTACTATGTATAGGGTCTCTGCTGAGCTATTGAACACACATGCTCATAGCTAATCAGACCTGGCCTACAAGGGCACATGAAGAAACTGAAGCACAGAGAGATGCTGCCACTTTCCTAAGGACTCAAAGCAGAGCCAGGATTAGAACTCTGGGCTTGCGTCCAGCTCACTGGAGACTGGAATGGAGATGCCCACACTACAGGGTATGGCCAGCCCTACTGAGCTCTGCAAAAAAGCCTGGTGGGAAGGCTGGCCTGTTCCTTGGGGAAGGCCAATCATTATCCCATTTCCCCATTGCCCTCAGGCACTGGGGCGGACTGACCTGTCCAGAAGGGGCTCAGGGACAGGAGTTCCTGGCCCCCCAGATGAGGGGGTCCATCTTCGTATGTGAACAGGAGAGAGACAGAGCCCACAGGCCCCAAGCCCTCAGCCCACACAAGCCTGGCCTCCCCTACCACACTGTGGGGGCTGAACAGGCAGCATTCTCCCCTGATGTCTCCATTTCCCTTTTTGTAAAGGGGAGTGACTGGGCTGGGAAGGAGGCTGCTGGCTCTGGACAAGCCCAGCAAGCTGTGAAGTGGGGTTCATGTCAAGGCAACCATAGCTTCAAGCCTGGACCCCAGGATGGTCCTTGCCCCCATCCAGGGGGGCCACCTTCCTGACCTCAGCACCTCCTGTGCCAGGTCACAGGCAGACCCCCTGCTGTGACCTCCTGCCTCCTCCCCTCCCAGAAGACAGTCAACAGCTGGGAAGGAAAGCCCCAGATGTGGCTGTGTGCCGGGGCCAGGAGGGAGGAGGGATAAGCCCCCACCCGATGCCGGTCAGCTGTGCTACCTGGAGCCTCTGCCCCATCTGTCAACGCAACAGGGTCACACTGGAAGCTTCTAGAGCTGCCACCTAGGAGGCCCTGATGTCAGAAAAGCCCTTCAGCCCCAAACCCCAGCCCTAATCAAAGATGGTGGGAGCTGGGAAGGGGCGGTGCAGCCGGAGACGGTGCATGCACACATGTGCACATGCACGCACACATGCACGCCACACACAAGTACATGCTTTGTTAAGGCTGGAAGGCCAGAGGGGCTCCAGCCTCCCCAGGCTCCCTGCTCCCAGGCAGGGCAGAGGCAAACTTCACGGCTGTGTTAAAGTCAAGGAGCTGCTCCTGGCCTTCAGAGAACTCAGTCCTGTTACCCTACCACAGAGCCAAGCTGTGCTCCAGGCCTCTGTGAGTCCTTCTCCTGAACTCACGATGGGGCCCAGTCCTCTGCGCCTTCCAGAATATTCCACAGGACATAAGAGTTAAAAAACCCCAATTCAAATCCCAGCTTTCACCTGGGACCCCCCAGGAAGCCACACCACTTCTCCGGACCTCGGTCTTCCTTTCCATTCACAAAACAGAGGGACAGCAAAAGCTCTCAGAGCCGATGGCAGATGTGCCCACCTCTCAGACAACAGCCACCACAGGAAGAAGAAAGCTCAGCACCTGCCGGTGATCCACAGCGGAGCGTCTCGTCCTGTCCCAGAAAACACAGTCCTGGACACATCTGATCGAGGCTAGGAGTAGCCACTGTGCCACTATGCCTTGGTGAAGGCAACACCGGGGTAGATATGCACACTTCTCTACAGAGAAACGTCTAGAAAATCAGACGCCCAAACTACCCAACTGTCCACCTCTGGAGTAGAAAGCAGAGAAGGACAAACTTCACTTTCTACATTCCTTGAGGGTTTGCATTTCTTTCACAGTATATTGGTAACAGGAAGGACTAATACAAAGGTGATGGACGATAGAAACCAGCTTTCCTTTTTTAATTCCACATGGAAGCTATGGTTTTAATCTCGGGATAAGACAGGGAATAAGGAAGGACGGGAAGAAGGAAGGGAGGGAGGAAGAGAGGGAGGAAAGGGGAGGGAGGAAGGACGGATAAATGAATAATGGATGAATAACTGCCGGATGAATGGATGGATGAATGAATGATGGGTGAATGAATGATGAATGAGTGAGTAGCTGAATGGATGGATGGATGGATGGATGGAGAGGGAAGACTCAGCTGTGAACTCTGATAGTTCACACATACTCCTAATGCGATATCACCAGTGAGCATCCGTTACTGCAGCTCTGGGACTGGAGTTATCTTTCTACCCACATTCAACACCCCCCCCCCCGCTCCTGAAGTACAGACAGGATGACAGACCGTCCGGCATGGGCCACACACTCTAGAAGCACTTGCTTCAGGCTTGGAGACAACAAAGCTCTAGGTCCTTCCAGCCCACCAAGGCAGGTGGCTTCTTCTGTTCCCAGCAAAGCAGCCACCACAGCCGCCAGCCCTGGTGCAGACCTCCAAGGACCCCAGAACAGGCAGAAAATACACCAAGCCACCCTGGCAGCACTGAAGGGCTGGCTTCACCCTCCTCGTCTGGAAAGGCCTTTTCATTTCCCACCAGGTTAGAGTGAAAGCCAAAGGTGTTTCCTGCACCCCTTAAACAAACAGACAGCGCTGAACCTCCCCTTGCCTGCCTCCTCCGCCACCCGGCCATTGGAAGGCTTGGGTAGAGGGCAGGGCCCTGCACCATTGTCACCGGTAATTAATGGCGGTAATCAGGCACTTTTCTAAGCTTCAAAGGCCCAGCCTGGCCACCCGAGCTCTCATCCGTCGGCACAAAGCCAGTATGGGCCCCTCCACACTCTGCGTCCCACTGTGTGCCAGGCATGGCACAGGGCACGCGGCTGGGCCCCCACAAGGGAGTGGCAGTGCTTGGAGTTGGAACCGCCCAGACCACACAGAAGGTGTTTTCTTGTCACTACAAGATGATAGGGAAAGGGTTGGAACAGGACAGGCCCAGGCTTGGGCTTCCAGAGGGACCGGCCATGGTCATCTTCTAGCATCTGAATGCCCACAGAACTGACATCTAATTTAAGAAAGAGATGATGGGGCAGGGGAGGGGGCGAAGATTAGGAGGGCTATAGCAAGACGCATGGGTGGGAGGGGAGGAGGGGATGCAGTTCACAACAAGAAACAATCTCATTCTACTCCCCCAAGTCCGACTTTCCCCCAGCCACTGGCCCTCTCCCATCTCCATGACAACTTTGGCAATGCCTAAGTGGTGTATGTTTCTCTGTCCCCCACCAACACCGGGGCCTTCAAGGGCAGAAATGCATCCATATCCAGCAGTGCTAGGCCAAGATGCACTGGTCAGCTGATGCCCAGCTCGCTTCCACGGTGACTAGACACAGTGGGTGTTCCCACCCTCCTTCCTGGGCCCTCACTGGGCACCCAGGTTTCAGCTCATCTTTCCCCTCGGACTATGGACTGGCCTGTACCTCCAAAAGCCACTGGATCCTTACAAAGACCTGCCAGGAAAGCGTCGTAGCTCTATTTTGCCCCCACTCCCTCTGCATCCCGTGCACCCTTCCAGGAGCCCCATCTCACAATCCCTTGCTGAGCGATCTTTCCTCACCCTCCCCTGGGCTACGTGGGACCAACCTTCCTTCCAGCTCCCTTCTGGTTTTTCACTCAGGATTCCTGAGTCTGAGTTGCCAGGCTAGTTTATAGCCCTGCCGGCCTTCTTGCCCCCGGTCTGGACTCGGGGTCTCCAGGGCGAGGAGGGGCTTTTTGAACATGCTAGATACAGGTTACAGGGGTCAGAGGTCACAGCCCCTCCTCAGGGGAAGTTCAGCCAGAATCATGCATGAAATACCAACTCTTATCTGGAGGGAGGGGTCGTCAAGGATGATGGGTCTCCCACCACCTTGCCTGCCCACCCCCCACCTCCTCATCTCTGGTCCGTGTCTAGTCAAACACAGCATCTGGATTTCCCGTTTTCTTCCCTCTGGAATTCCATCTTTAAACCAGAAAATACCAAAGGGCCTGGGGGCAGGCGAAAGGATTGGGCTGTGAGCTTCGGGCAGGCCTGGCAAGCCTGAGCTGCAGGTTGGAATGGGGCTTCCCCAACTCAGATGGGGAAACTCGGGCATCATAGGACATCATAGGCCCTCGCGAGGGCCTCGGGGGCAGAAGTGGGCCCCAGTCACAGCCCTGCTCCAAGGTCCCTTCGTCCCTTTGCTACCCCTTTCCCCAGGGGAAGAAAAGCCCATCGCGATCTCAGGGGGAGATGAACGTGGATGCCCGCTGTGCCTGCCTGGCCAGGAGGGGCTGGTCAGAAGGTGCAGGGAGGTACCCTCCAGCCACAGCCTCCAGGGGCATCCACTGTCCAGCCCCCTGTCCTGCCCAGCAGCATAGATCACACAAACATGAGTGGGAAGGGGAGAGAGGGAAGACAAGAATGGGGTGGGGGCTGGGCGCCTGGTGGCTCACGCCTGTCATCCCAGCTACTCAGGAGGCTGAGATCTGAGGGCTGTGTGGTTCAAAGCTAACCCAGGCAGAAAAGTCTGTGAAACTCTTATCTCCAATGAGCCACCAGAAAGCCAGAAGTGGTGCTGTGGCTCAAAATGTGCTAGCCTTGAGCAAAAAGAGCTCAGGGGGCCGAGTTCAAACCCCCTGATCACCACCATCAACAACAACAAAAGGACAGAGCAGGGTGTCCCTTTCTCCCTCACCACACACAGGCTCACGTGTCTCAGGAAGGTTCTAGATTCAGGTAGCATTTCCTGAGCACCTGCTCAGTACCCAGCACTGTGCTGGAACTGAATCTGAACTGGGCCCTCATTCCTAAAGACAGCAACCCAGCACCAGACACCGGAACCAGGAATCCTCAGCACGCATACACACTCCCGTGCACACTCACTCATGTGTACGTATGAGCCTTTGTGTGCTGATATGCGTGCATGAGTGTGTCTACATGTATGCATGCACCTGTTTGTGCACGTTGATATGTACACACAGGCTTGTGTCTGCACATTTACGCCTGCACACTGCATGCAAATGCATGTATGCACGTGTCTGCGTGTGCCAGCAAAAATGTGTTTGCACATGCTCATGTACACACACACACACACATTGTTCCTCTGCCTCGCTGCGAGCAGTTTGGACTCTTCTCTTCACCGGGATTGTGTGCGCCACCATGCCCTCCCTTAGTATTGACAATTAATTAAGAAAGGATTCTCTTCATGTTCCTTCTTGTCAGCCCTGGCTGGATCTCCCACAGCCTTGCCTGCCCTACTGTATAAGGGTCAGGTCCCAGCAGACCATGCCCGGCACAGCTTTTGCCTGGACACCCTGGCCCAGGGATGAGATGGGCCTCCAGTTTTTCCTGAAACTGGCAGTTGCCAGCCCTGGAACTGTGTTCTTGAGATGTAAGAGCTCACGCCTGTCATCCTAGCTACTCAGGAGGCTGAGATCTGAGGATAGTGGTTTGAAGCCAGCCTGGGCAGAAAAGTCTATGAGACTCTTATCTCCAATCAACTATGAAAAAAACTGAGTAGAAGTGTGGCTCAAGTGGTAGACTACCAGCTTTGAGCAAAAAAACGAAACAGCTCCCAAGACCTGAGTTTAAACCTGAATACCAGTACAAAACAAGATGCCCTTCCATCCTGCCTGGGTATGATCCATAACTTGGGAACCCACAACAGCAACCTGGATGTCACAAAGTCTATTCCCAGCTCAGGGTCTAGAAAGCATCCAGGAATGGGGTGGGGGGCGGGGGGCAGGGGACAGGGCAGACCAGAGAGGACAGAGGCTGTGAAACAGCCAACTCTTATTCCTATCTACTCTCTGAAACATATGGCCCTGGAGGAGAGGGGAGGGC
>NW_012267222.1:17820284-17844619 GCF_000151885.1 Dipodomys ordii
GAGGAGGAGGAGGAGGAGGGTATATTTAAGAAAAAAGAAAAACCCACAGAATTCCAGCCGATTATTCCTATGGCTGCAGATGCACATTAATGCAGCCGAGTGGGGGCACGGCTTTAGGCTGCAGAAAGGGCACACAGCTCCTTTTAACAAGCCGTTGTCTGGCTTGATCTTGTCACTCTGAAGAGGGCCATTCAGGGGTAGTCAAGCATCCGCCCTGAGGGGACAAAAGGGCCCAGGATATATACTGACTGCTCAGTTGCCTGTGGGCCTGGGGCCTTTGTCTAACCTTTCCTTAATAAACTTTTGGGGAGAGTTCATCAACCCACTTGAATAGCTGAGGGTCTCGTTTTCAGAGAGGAGGGGAAAAAAAACAGCAGAAGGCTGGAGTGGGTTTGTTGTTATTTTCTTTCTTTTTTTAAAGGCACATTCTCAACAAAAGGGGAAAGGGGGAGAGAGAGAGAAAAAAAGGGAGCCAGGGCCTGTAGACACCTCACTTTAAAGGGAAAAAGAACACACTACAAACCCCAAAAGGAGCTCAGACAAAACCGCTATTCATGCGCTGTGAGATTCCGCCTGCCTGCATTTACTTGTCTCCGGGCCCCAGAGCCAGTGCCTGGATGCTCAGCCTCACAGGACAGAGGGGAGATCTGAGAAAGAGATGGAGACCACAACAGCTTCTATTCTTTTTAGATCTGGGGGTCATGTGGTTTCCTCTACATCCAGCCGTGTTCTAAAAACTGGAGGTATCAGGATTAAAGGATAGAGTCATTTGTTCTCTAAGCAGTTTTTCCTTTTCTGTGTGTGTGGTTTTGTTTTGTTTTTTGTTGGCAGTTGTGGAGCTTGAACTCGGAGCCTGGGTGCTTGTCCCTGAGCTGTTCTGCTCAAGGCTGGTGCTCTACCACTTTGAGCCACAGCTCCACTTTCAGTTTTCTGGTGGTTAATGGGAGGTAAGAGTCCTACTTACTTTGCTGATGGCTTTGAAGCATGATCCTCAGATCTCAGCCTCTGACTAGCTAGGATCACAGGCATTGAGCCACCAGCACACAGCTCCTCCTTAGCTTTTTGCTCAAGGTTGGTGCACACTGTGGTGAGCCACAGCTTTACTTCTGGCTTTTTGGTGATTCACTGGAGATTAAAGGGTTTTACAGACTTTTCTGCCCAGGCTGGTCTCAAACGATGATCCTCAGATCCCAGCCTCCTGACGAACTAGCATTAAAGGCATGAGCCACCTGTGCCTGGCTTGGGGATTTTACAGACTCTGAATAATGAGTTGAGACCCGGAGGTCTCCAGCAGGAATCTGAAGTCCAGACTCCAGTGTTACCTTGTTACCAAATCCAGCCCTCAAGGTTCTAAACCACTCTTCACAACCACAATCATACCGGTTTACAGTAGCTGCATCATAAAATACACCAAACATTGTTCTAAATACACACCATTGTCCACCTGCCCAGCAAGAGGCGCCCTTCTTATGAAAACACCCATGTTGTAGGTGAGGTAAACTGAGGCAGCAAGTGGGCTAAGGAACAGGGAGAGTCAGCCCGGAGGGAAAAGCCAAATTCAAACTGAAGTCAGCCTGTGGAGCTATTGCCTCACCCCCCCACACACACACACACCCAACACACACTCCCTGCTGTACTGCCTTGGCTAAAAGGCAGAGTCAAGGAAGAAAGGAAGTCAGTGAACAAATGGATACCATTGCCGGCCCTACCAAGGCCAAAATGGGTCTCCCAGGGGCCGGTTCAGCTTTGGAGTGCAGGCTCCCTGACCCCCACGTGCACGCGCGCATGTGTGCACGCGCACGCGCCCCCCTCTCGGAATCTCCCCAGTGGCTCCAGTTCAATGTTTTACAGGCCTAATGAATGTTGACAAGTTCAATGAGTTTGTTTTAAAGAGGGGAGGGGGAAGCTGGTCAGGTTGAGATTTCCGAGTCAAATGAATTAGTGGAGGCCGCCAGACTTCGGCTGACAGGCCTGGAGCCCCCTCCCTGCCTCCTGCCAACTGTGGCCTGGAGCCAGGGACCCTGGGGGTTCCCCTCAGTGGGAGCCAGGTCCCACACCCGACACCAGGGACTCCAGAACCCTCTGAACAGCCTTTCTAGTGCCGGGAGGGGGGGCGGCCCTTGGCCGAAGCCTTTCTCTCCAATCCACAGTCCTTCCCCCTCCCTTAGCCCACCCCTGGTGGGGTTCCCCCTCCCCCCTTTCTCCTCCCCCACTGGGTCCCCACTGAGAAATTTGATTCAAACTCAGTTTGGCACTTTCTTTGCATATTGATTGCGTGTTAATTAAGTGGCTTCGCTGTGGAGGGGGCTTGCCACCTGCATTTCTAAACTCGGTAGTCATGGGTTGGGACCCGCCACAGCCCTCACTTCTGACCGTGGAATGTGGCATCCAGGGAGACCAGGCGGCTGGTGGCTGGGAAGGAATTGTGCCCTCTCCCACCAACAGCAGCCATCTTTTCGTTTTCTTTTTCGGTGAGTGAGGAGACGGGGAAGGAGTTGGCATAACCTCGAACAGCAGCAGACTTAAAATTACTCAGCATTGCCCAGTGTCTGGGGCTCACGCCTCTAATCCCAGCTACTCAGGAGGCTGAGACAGGAGCATCAGAAGTTCAAAGACAACCTGGAGAGAAAAGTCCATGAGACTCTTATCTCCAATTAACCACCAAAAAGCTGGAAGTAAAGGTGTAGCTCAAGAGGTAGACTGCCAATGCCCCCCCCAAAAAACAAAGGCAACTGAAAGATCAAGCCCCCTGCCCGAGTTCAAGTCCCAGTACCGACACACACACAAATTACTCATCATCAGGCCCAAATGAGAGAAAGCCTTAAGTGGCCCTGACCTAGGAGCTAGTATCGTCGGTTCAGCACTGAGCCCGAGCCTCACAGGAGATCAGGTTTCCCAGGGAAGGGTCCTCCTGAGCCCCTGGGTCATGGTGAGGTGGGTCCTGGATTCAAAAGCAGAGCCTCCACTGCCTCTTGCTCTAGTCCCATAATCTCGACCAAGTGACTTTACTTCCCTGCGTCTCAGTTCTCTCATCTGTAAAATCAGATGAGGATGGGGCTCACAAGGATGCAAACCCTGTGTTAAGTCCAAGTTTATTGTCTGAAGGGCATCCTGCTCCTCCCCCGCCCCCCCCTCTTCCTCCTCCTCCTCTTCACTAGTGATCAAACCCAAGGACATGAGTATTCTAGGCTGCTGCTCAAACTCCTGAGCTACACAACAACCCCATTTCTCACTGATAGTCTGGCAAATTAGTACAGGTGATTCAGTCTCCCTCCACCCCCCATTCATTTCTTCTACTAGTCCAGGCAGCCTGTGACAGCCTCTGGTGGCACCAGTCACCTCAGCTCTCACAGGAGGAAGAAGAGAAAGACCTTACTTACATCTGAGTGCTATGTATACAACATGGCTTCAAACTCCCAGTCCTCCTGCCCCAGCCTCCTGAGCGCAGGATTATGTTGCTGGTGTTTGCCATCTACTTTGTCAAACACAGTTGGAAACTGACCCACTCCAGGATGAGGGTCACAGCACCCAGTTGGGATTTGGAGGTTTCCCAGCGCTCTCTCTCTCTCTCTCTCTCTCTCTCTCTCTCTCTCTCTCTCTCTCTCGCACTTGCTCTTCATGTAAGTATTTACTGGTAGTTTCCCCCACACCCCTGGCCTCACTGTCCCCTAATCTCTGGTCTGAGGTGGTATTTGTGTAGAGTTCACTCCAGCGAGAATTTCTATACAGGGGCTGTTTATCCTTCCAGCTGGGAGCATGTGGCAGGGGTGGGGGAGGGCCGGGGCTGGGTCACTGGAAGCCAGGCGGGCAGATTGTGGCCTCTGCCTCTCTGGACAGGGCTCTGTGTTCGTCCAACCATTTCTTCACTTCCTAGGTCTTGCATTGTTCAGGGCCGCAGCCAGCTGCCGGCGTTAATCTTTGGTGTGTTTTGCAATCCGGAGAAAGAAAGGCCCTCGTGTGATGGGGCCGGGCGGGGGGCCCAGGAATGGGCAGAGGTTAGCATCTGATTACACACAGGGCCCGTGAGGACAGCAGTGGAAACGCACGCTGGCATTTAAACCTTTTGTTGTCACTTAAACTTTCTCTGGGGAGCAGGGAAGACGGCTGAGCCATGAAAGCGGCCTCCTCTCTCTTCCTGGCTCAAACGCAGACTCCATGTCTCTGCTCTGAGCCTGGGTTTTACTCTCTCTGTGAAATGGGGACAGATGCTTGACCCGCATATGTAAGTGTAGCTAGCCTTGACCCCACACACATCAGCAGCAGCCACACACCCCAACTGCTCACCCAGCCAGCGCGCCCAAATATACAGCCATGCCAGCCTCTGCCCCCATTCCCACAAAAGGACCAATCGTGCCTCATCTCTGGCTCCCCACAAAGGACCTAGCAATATGCAGGTGTACACAGCCTAGCCGAAACGAGGCTGGGTATGGTGGCACCCATGTGCAATCCTAGTTACCTCAGACACAGGGGCAGGAGGATCACAAGGTAGAGGCCACCTTGGCAAAAGTTTAAACAAAAGGGCTGAGGGTGGCTTAAGTGGCAGAGTACCCGCCTTGCATGTTCGAGAACCTGGTGCTAGTACCCCATCAGAGAAAAAGATCAGCAAACTCTGTCTGTCTGTCTGTCTGTCTGTGGTGTGCGCACGTGCGCTGGTCCTGAATCTTCAACTCAGGACCTGGATGCTATCCCTGAGCTTTTTCACTCAAGGCTGACACTCTACCACTGGAGCCACAGTTCTACTTCTAGGTTTTGTTGATGCTTAACTGGAGATAGAGTCTCACCAACTTTCCTGCCTGGCTGGCTTTGAATCTTGATCCTCAGATCTCAGCCTTCCAAGTACCTAGGATGACAGGCATGAGCCTGAACCCCCCATGCCTGGTTTCTTGATGGATCTCCCAAGATTGGGATCTTGGGCGTCTAGGGGCAGAGCCAGTGGGTCAGGTGAGACAAGGCAGGGGAAGCATAGCATAGCACACGGCAAGAGGCGACCAGGTGGAGTCTGAGCAGAGAGGGTCTTGCCTGGCTGCACCTCTCTGCGGCAGGATTTGCTGGCTCCATTCCTACAGAGTACTCAACCTCGCATTTGTCACATCCTCAGGCCACAAATGACTATTGTCCTAGGTAAAAGACACTCTGGCAAGTCTCTGGTCAAATAGCACCTCTTCCTCCTCCAGGCAGGCTTCCCTGAACCGTGGGACTTCTCACTTCCAATAACAGTTCCCAGTCCCATCTGCCATCTGGGGATCGCTGCTTGGCAGACTGGTGAATTATCTCCCCTACTGTGTCAGCAGCTCATGAGGTCAGGGCTCACACCTGCGGCTCCCCCTACCCTCCACCCCTGCAACCCTGTTTGGGGTACTAGGAAGAGGCAGGTAGGGAAATAAAATAGCCATTCTAAATGTCACCTTCTGGGGGCCACTGGGTTGGGGAGGAGGGAGAGGGAGGACAACCCTGTCACAGGTGGAGGCAGCCAGCTGGGATGAGGGATGTGGCTGGGGGGGGGTCTCCTCCCCACCCCCTCCCCACTGCCTGTGCCCCTCCGGAATGTGGCTCCTGGGCTTCAGCCCAGAAGCCCAGCCTTTCTGCCTGTGGCCTAGGACTCTGCCCCCCCCCCAGGAGGCCTCAACTACGGCTTTACCTGGGTGTTAATCCCCAACAATTCCCTGGGGCCTGACCCGGAGTCAGCCTCCAATTCTTGTCCTGGGTCTAATTAAGTGCCTCAAGTCCCACTTCCCCTTTCAAACCCGGCTGCTATTCTCCAGGCAGCAGGTAAAGCCCCAGCCCACTGCTTTGAAGCAAAGGAGGCCGGAAGCCCCTGGCAGGTGCATGAAGGGAGGGGGGAGGAGCCGGAGGGGAGATGAGGGCCCTGGAGGGGAGGGAGATGGAACCAGGAAACTGAGCCCGGTGAAGACAAACACCTGAACCTCTGACTTTACCTTTCTGAGGGCCCCTGAGCTCTGGGAGATTCAGGGAAAGTTAAGACTATCGTTCAAACTAACACGCATGAGGTCCTGGGTTGGATTTTCAGACTCAAAAAACAAAAAGCAAAAGGCAAGAAACCTAAGGGAAATACACATACTCGTCGACACACCATGACTGAGAACTCTGAGGTTCATAGACATCCTTTAAAACCTCTATAGTTCTAGGTAAGCTGTCGCCATATGCTTCCTGTTATGTATCTGTGCAGGTCTAGACTGACAACGGATAGGCAGACAGACATAGATCCAGCCATGTGCAGATTCTTCTAGACAGCTGTATTTTCCTGAGCCCGGTAAGATCATTCATTACTGGAGATAGATACAAATCCTCAAGTTTCATTTTTTATGGGCTTTTTATTCTTTGAATGGTTACAAGTCATTATCTTTGACAGCCAATCTTTCCAAAATCACAGGAGGAAAAAGAAAAAAAAAACAACAAAACATCTATGCCTTGAGTCTTTCCTGAGGGAATGTAAACCATACGTTTGGCTGGGGAAGGTGGCACCTTGCAAATCTTTATGGGTCATCTATCCTCCCCCAATTCTTCTCAGGTCTTTTACCTCATGAATTACCTATTTCTTCTTTTAAACCTGTGTGTGTGTGTGTGTGTGTGTGTGTGTGTGTGTGTGTGTGTGTGTGTGTGTGTGTATGCTTTAACTCCCACTTGGGATCTTTTTTGCTCAGTGCTAGCACTTGACCACTTGAGCCCGGCTCACATGCTAGGCACTTTTTCTTTATTGTAGTTCATTGTAGCTTCTGTGACCTCTCCATCCCCATTGGCTGGGTATTGGAAAAGAAGGCAGGGGGAAGCTAAGGCCCTGTACTCAGGACCCCAGTGTGATAGGGCTGAAGGCTCAGATTGGAAGGAGAAGGCCCAGAGACCATCAGGGACAAAAGACAGTGAGGCTGGGCGCCCATGGTTCATACCTGTAATCCTAGCTACTTAGGAAGCGGAGATCTGAAGTTCGCAGTTCAAAGCCATATCAGGCAGGAAAGTCCGTGAGACTCTTATCTCTAATGAACCTTCAGTAAACCAAAAGTGGTGCTGTGTGTGGCTCAAGTGGTAGAGAGCTCACCTTGAGCTGAAGAAGTCAAGGACAACACCCAGGCCCAGAGTTCAAGCCCACAACTGACCAAGGTTGGGGGGTGGGGGGGAAGGACAAGCAGAAATCTGTTGTCCTAAGCATGGTCTCTGGCATATTCGACACTCAACAGGACTGGTGACAGTAATAAAAGACAAAGACTCAAGCCGTGTACCGGTGGCTCATGACTGTAATCCTAGCTACTCAGAAAGCTGAGATCGGAGGATCTTGGTTCAAAGCCTGCCTGGGAAGAAAAGTCCACCAGACTCCAACTAACCACCAAAAAGCTGGAAGTAGAGCTGTGGCTCAAGTGGTGGAGCACCAGCCTTGAGTGCATAAAAATCTGAGACAACATTCAAGCCCTCAGTTGAAGCTCCAGTGTGTGTATACATATCAGTGTATGTGCACATGTGTGCATGCATGCACATACATGCACACACACACACACAGACTCAGTAAGCTTGGAAGAATGCTCCCTCAAAGCCCCTGACGAAACAGCCTGTGAACTGAATCCCAGTTCTAACTGCTTGGGTTTGTTGTACAACCCTGAAGACCTTTCCTTTCTTTGGGGTTCCATTTCCTTTTTCCGTAAAGTGGGGGTGTTGCACTAGACCAGTGGCTCTCAGGAAGAGTGACCATCAAATGATGGTCCCAAATGATGACCCAAAGCCTCTTCTCCCAGATGTCCCCAATCCAGAAAAGAGCTTGAGCTTTTCAATTTTTTCCAAAAGCCACTGTGTAGCTCTGGGAACACAACCCTTTGCCCTGCTTGCCCAGGGGTTTATCTCCCTCCTTCTAGAACCATCCCAGGAGAGCCTTCCAAAGGAGCTACACTGACAGGTTCCCCAGAGAGGCCCAGAGAGGGTGCTGCTTCTCCCCCACCCCATCATCACCCAGCAAGCTGGGCAGACACTCAAAAGGCAGACATCAGAGTAGAGACTGACCAGCCTGGGAGAAAGTTCCTAATCAGGGGGATGGAAGGGGAGGAGAGCCATCACTTGTCACCAGATAAGCAGTATCACCTTATCTCTGAAGACCAATAAGGGTAGCCTGGGGCTCTAATTCTAAGTGTAAACAGAGCTTCTCCTCCCCCTCCCACAGAGTAGTCTCGGGATAGCCACGATCCCTACCTCTCCCTGGGGACAGCGCAACCTAGCCACAGGGAAACAAGGCTGGCTCTATTTCTCCTCCTCCACTGCATACCTGCCCACCAGACTCTCAGACCTCTGAGGGATGTCCTTCCAGAAGCTTCTGCTCAGAATTACAAGCCTCCACCCAACACAGTTTGGCAACCCCACAGGGCTGAGCCTGCTGGTCCCAGTGCAGACAAAAGGACCTGGGACAGACAGACAGAGGAGAGGCCATCCAGAATGACTCAGCAGGCCATGCTTAAGGAGAGGGCCTCTGCATGGACCAGAGGTTGGAGAATCTGAGTTCCACTTCCAGCCACTGACTGGACCCCTGGGGGGGTGCCATTTCCCCCTGGGAGTGAAGATGAATTTCTAGGGCTGATGGATGGATGGATCTTTCCCAGAACCATCGGTCAAGTCCAAGACCCCAGAAGGTCCTGGGTGTGCTCAGGGTATGGGTGGTAATAGTGATGCCGTAGTCTCCACACCACAAGACTGAGGATGCGGGGCTCATGAAGAGTTAGGGAGGACCTGGACAGCAGGGCCAGGCTGATCCCCTTTCTTACTGCCTCTCTGTTCCTCCCTACCCCGCCCAGCTCAGTGGAACGGGACTTGAAAGCAAAGACTTGAAAACAGGACTTGTAGGGCAGGAAACACAAAGGATTGTATTTCACCCATGCCCTGTCCTCCATCCAGCTCCTTCCTCTAGACCTAAGCGTTTCCATCCATGAAACAGGCAGCTGATGGCCCCCCTCCAGGACCCCCGCCCAGAAAGACAGCCCGTGCAGCACGGAGCCTGGGAACGATCCTCTGCCTCCCCAGCCCCTCTGTACCTCTCCCTGCCTGGGTGTGTGTATATGGAGGGGTGTCACCAAAGCAACCTTCACACCTTCCAGAACCTTCCTGGCTATTATACCTTTAGAGCTCCCCAATGCTTTGGGAGTAAGTCCTCATTCCTGAGCTCTTCCCCTTGATGAGCCCCTAACCTGGATCCTGGAGGAAGGGGGGCGGGCTTCTCCCCCAGTCTGGTGCCCCCAAACCATGACTTTCCAACAGCCGTGGGCTGAGTGGGCAAACAGGAGAGCAGGCCCAGGCAACCCCCCCACAGGTACCCCCCTCCCGAATGAAGGCGAGGGTGAGGGGGCAGCTGGAGTTGGGAGGGAAGGCGTTGGGGTGGGGTGTTGTGGGTCACCGAGCCCTGTCAGCCTCCTTTCTACCCGAAGGGTGCATGCAGCATTTTGGATCACCAGATAATGTTCACCCCACCTTCCCCGCCCTGCTGGCCAAAGCCACCTCAGCCACCAACCAGGACTGGGAGGCCCCTCCGCTGACCACAGGTCAGTGACCAAGGCCCTCAGTTGGGGTGATTTTTGGAGACCTCTGTAGCCAACGTCCTGGGCTTACAGTGGAGGAAAAGACGAGGTGTCCCGCTCCTTCCCTCTGACTGCCCCCCCCAGCAAATCATCAACTCCTGGAGGGGGGGGGGGGACAGGCCAGCTCCCTGCTCCTCTCTGTCCAGGCTGGCTTGGGGAGGAGGGTATAGCTGACCCAACCCCGGCTCCAGCAGCAAGCCCTCCACCGCCCGCCCCTGACTGGGAGCCCGGTTTTGTTGTGGGTTTTGTGCAGCCGTTTTGTCCCGGCTCCCCGCCCCTCGGCGGCCCCCGGCGTGCGGCTCTTGACTTCATCCACTAAGTCAATAGCTTGGCTCGGGCAGCCTGCTCTCCCCCCTCCCCATCCCCGCACCGCCCCCTGGTTTTCTTCTCAGGATAATGGGGGCTCTTTGTGGCCTAATCAGCCTCCTGAGGGGCCAGGAGGCCGGGAGCGTTTCCCCCCCCCCAGGCCCGTCGGCTGGAAATGAAAGCTGGATTAGGCCACGCCACCAGGCATTCGCCCTTCAAAGCCCCTTTTGGGGGTTTGGTTACTTTATTTCTAAAGTTGTTTGTATTTCTAAAGTGACCATTGAGGCCCAGGCAGAGGCTGGCCGTGGGGAGGGGGGGACAGCCCGGAGGAGGAGCCCGTCAGGGACCCAGGGATCAGCTCCCAACCGCCTTCCTGCCCTCCTGATCTCCCCATCCAGATAGGGGTTCCGTCCCCACCCATCTTCTAGGGAAACTGAGACTCGGGGCCTGGAATTTGTCGTACAAGGTTGCGATCACTCCCAGACGCCAACCCTGGCCAAGCAGGGAGAACGAACAACCTATTGGGGGAGGGGGCGGCTGGGGCCACAAAGGACCTGTGCCCTCTCTCTCCTGGTCGGACCCTCAGAGCTGCCTGGGGAACTCCAGGATATAGCTTGAAGGGAGGGGGAGGGGGACGACATTCTGAATGAATGCTCTTAGTACCTTCCTGTGAGGGAGCTTTAGGGCCATTTGAGAAGAAAGTGCTAGAGCAGGGGGTTTTTTTAGGGTTTTTTTCTTAGGGTTCCCTCTAAATATCTCTTAACAAACCCCACCAATGTGAGTGTGTAGCAGTAGTTCGGAATTGTCTCTGGTGGCTAGCTAGTGCAGGTGGGGTGGGCATTTTGAATTTTGGCATTGGATGGGGGGGGTAGTTCGAGCCCTCCACAAAAGGCTTCCTCCAGTTCTGCCCCCTCTCCATCCACCAACCCCTGCTGGAACATTCTCTCCCCCGCCCCTCTGGTTTTCTTGGATTCCCAAAGGGGACTTCAGTCAGGGTGGGGGCTAGGACAGGGCAAGGATGGGGAAGAGAGTTGGGATTCGGAACTGTTTCTTCAGACAACCCAAACTATTGCTGGTAATTCTAGGGAGCTTTGAAGGTGATTTGTAGCCCAGATAAAACCCAGTGTGGACTTCAAGACCAGTCTGAGCCCAGATCCAGGATCTTGTGCCACGTGAATCTGTCCGTGGCCACCTCACCCTCCTAGGACAGCTTCCCAGCTTCCCCCATCCCCTGAAGACCCGGGTCTGATTTTGAACTCACAGCCCTGCTTGTCTGCCCCTGCCCTGTGTGCAGGGGGTTGGAACCCTGGAGGAGGCCGGACCAGTGCAGCCCTCCATTGGTCTATTGCGGGGGGGGGGGGCTCTCACTAAGTTCGGGTGCCACAGAAAGAATCTCAGAAAAGTTGAGGGTGGAGTTTTTTGTTGTTTGGGGTTCCCCCCCCAAGCTTACTTCTTCAGCCTGCCACCCCACCCCTTTTTCTGTCCGAGTGAGGCCCCTTTGATCTCTGGTCTTTTGGTGTTGTCAGACAAAGAGTCCACTGAAGGCGTGAGGCTCCGAGTCCCCCTCACTCAGCCCAGCCGCTCTGCTCCTCCCTCCTCTGCCTCCACTCCAGACCTCGAGCAGCCAGGCTGCGGCGGCTGCAGCCTGTGTCTCAAGAGGTCAGCTTGGGGGCTTCCTACCAAATTTAGCCCCCGCCTCAAAAAACACTCTGCTGTGTGCTTACACACACATACACACACACACACACACACACACACACACACACACACACCATCCACAAACCCAAACAAGACACATCTTGTTGATTCCTGTGTTTATTTTCTGTCTCAGCCACTTGGCTCTCAACTTCATTTTGATTCTCAGCTGTTCCTCAGCCCTCTCGCCATCATACCTACCTGGTCACCTAGCCAGCCTGGGCTCCATCTAACTTTACCAAATGAATGAAGAACTTAGCCACACAGATTTAGCCCCAGCGGAATTCTCCCCCCTCCCCCGCACACATACACACACTTATTTTTTGGTGTGGTGCAGACAAAAGGGAGACACCGCGTACAGTGCTTCTCTGGGCCTATAGATTACCTCCGGAAGGACCCTTCTCCATCACTAAACTCTGAGTAGAGGTGGGGGGGGCACAGCCTCTTCTGGAAAGTGGAGGTAAATATGCTCCCTGCCCACCCCCCCCTGCCCAGCTCAGGAACCTGATGTCTCTCTCAGGTAATACTGCAGGTACCAAGAAATGCAGATGATATGGGGTTCTGAAGGAGGCCTAACCCCAAGAAACTCAAGGGCCCCCTTTATAATATCTGCTAGCCATGGTGTGTGCGGGATTGGGTTTTGATTTTTTAGTGTTTTACCTGATTTGGAAATGAGTTCAGGATACCCCCCATGCCACCCTAGCACACCCAAGGATCGGAAGAACGTTTGTGTTACTCCAATTCTCTTGCTTGCTCAAGGGGAGAAACTGAGGCTCAGACAGGCTGAATAAGTTGGTTCCTGGGTCCTCATCCACCCATACAGAGGGAGGAAAGCAAGGACTATTGGCCTGTGGGGAGAGCCGTGGGTGGAGCCCTAATAAGCTTTCCGTTAGTTGCCTGCCCACCGTAGGGAACACCAAGCCCAGGAATAGGGGCTGGAGCCAGGGGACGGGGGGGGGGTGGGGGAGGTAGCCTGCACTCAGTTCCTTCTCAGTGGTCACAACTTTTCATAGCCAGGCTTGTTAAACCAGACAGATAGGACAGCATGATGCCTGGTGCCCCCCCCCCCGCGAATCCCTGCTGAAATGTGTCGTTAGGGGACACCCTGAGCAAGGGCTGCTGCTCCTGTGCCTGGCACACAAGGCTAGGGGGGGCTCCTTGAGTTGGCTTCACTCCCGCCCCCGCCGGGCCCTGATCATTCGCCTCTAATTAAGCAGCCGATAGCCAGGCCGCGCTGTAATATGATAAGTGCCTTTGTGCCAGTGTCACCAAAAGCGCTGGGGAGATGCAGTCAGGGATCAAAAGGGTGATGGTGCTTCTCCCCCCTGCCCCCCCTGCCACTGCTAGCCTGCTTGCAGGCTCACCCTCTCAGCCCCAAGCACTTTTGGGGAGGCTCTACTCCACTCTCCCAGATGCCGGGTCCCAGGGCCAGCAGGTCGGGGATGTGGTAACCGTGCCTTTGTCCTTTGCCCAGCTACTTGGGCGCCTCCAGCACCCTCCAAGCTTCTCAGTGAGCTCAAACTCCATGCGCGCGGCTGCTCCCTCCGAGTACCTGTGCATGCTCTCCGAAATCTCTCCTTCCACCTCTGTGGTCACTGGCTCTGTGCTGTCCCCCCCCCCGCCCTTGGTCTGCACCCCTCCAGCCCAACAAACTTCCCAAAGCCCTGGCCACCAAGCCATAGAGTGGCTCCTTGGCTGACCTGCAGTCTCAGAAACCTGCCAATTCGCGCCAATGGACCTGAAGACCTTTGTGGGGCCTCCTGGACTCCCCCTTACAGATTCACCCCGGCTCTACTGCCCCCACAGAGGACCAGGCACACCCATCCCAGTGTCTTTTCCAGAACTGTATTTGGGGTGCACACACCTTCCCCCTTGGCCCGGTTAGCAGATGCTTTTTCCTCTTCCCCAGGGTCTGAAGTTCCTTCCACAGCTAACCACCCTCCTTCACATCCGTTTCCCCACACCCCTGCCCCTGGCCCCCACCTCCCCTTTGCCCTCGACCCCTTCTCTTCCTGCTCCAGGCCCCTCCCTTTCCCAGGCTAGGGGTTCCCCCCTCTCGGGGCTAGCCTCTCCTCCACCCTACTTTGTTTGAAGTTTTGGAGAGATCGATCTGCTAAAGGCGCAGTTTCCCCTTTAGGTCACCGTTCTGCCTTGATTCGATTTGGAAGGCGAGCTCCCCTCCCTCCTCCCACCCGACCCCAGCGGGGCTGAGCTTCCCCCTAGCCGGTCAGCAAGCACTGACCCCACAGCCACCTTCTTCACTCGTCCAGCCAGAGTTGGGAGGGGAAGAGGAAAGGCCCAGCACAGCGGACATTTCGGAGGGCACCCAAGTCGCCCGGTGGCTGGACACTCAGCCTGGCTCCGGAGGAGTTTCCTAATTACCCCATTAGTTGGCAGTGGGTGGGAAAGTTATTCTTTTGGAATTCCTGGAATGTACCCCCCCTCCCTGGTCCTGGCCTTCAAGGCCCCGGGACTCAAAGAGCCACCCCCTTTGGGGTGTCTCTCTGTACTGGAACCTTCTTGCTGAGAAATTTCCTTTCTGGGCGGGTTGCCTCTGGCTCCTGGTTCAGAATCTTGGAGCAGAGGCAGGGACCTGATACATTTCGTGCTGGTACCATTCCCCCCCCTCCCCCCCCCCCCCACCTTTGTGGATCATGATTAAAAATAATGGTAAATAGAAATTCCAAAAAGGTAACCGGGAAGCAAATCTCATTTGCTCAGCCCTCTCTCTATAAAAAGTATATGTTTTCTGTATATCATTTATATATCATATAATGTGTGAAGACTATCAATTTCAGAAAGATATTTTCTTTTTTTAAATAAAAAAGCCCCCAATAATCACCTTACTGCTTTAAGGCTACTGTTATATGTGCTTTTAAATCCTTCCATGTAAATTCCAGTGAAAATTTGGAAAGCTGTGGCAAGGGAGGGGGCGCGGGTGGGGGGGTTAATCCGGGTTTAATGCTGGGATGCAGTCTTGGGGACCCGGGTTGCTCCGACTGCCTTATCTCCATCCAACATTTGAAACGCCCATATTTTACCCAGCCAAATAGCTCGGAGAGCGGCGTAGATGGCTGTCTTGGTCGCGCCTCAGGAAAATGTGTTATTAATATCTAAATAACTTCCCAGTACTGTCTGGTAAATCTCTCCTCCACCATTTCAAATGATGAATTCGTTTGATGTCTTCCCCTAGCCTCATTCTTCAATGTCTCTCCTCTCTCTCTCTTTCTCTCTCTCTCTCTCTCCTCTCTTCTTAGCCAGGCTTATTTCAAACTGGTAAATATCTAATTCCCTTAACTGCTGTGCCAGGCACACGAGCCTTTTAGGTACCAACACCGACGCACGGCGGTGCATGCCCCAAGGTAAACAGCATGCCCTTGCATGAGGGTATTTGGAGGGACCCTACTAGTTTTCCACCACCCTGCCGTCTGGAGGCCCGGTCTGGCTCCCATCCTCATCCCCAGAGCTCATTCCTTTTCCTTACACCCCCCCCCCCCAGGACCTTCTCCAGGTTCCATGTGGAATCCAGGGAACACCAAAACCCACGGCTCTTTGGTGCACTCCCAGCTCCCCCCCCCCATCTCCACCCCGCACAACCCTCCAACGGTCCCCCCCCAAGCTCTCCTGGGTGGATAATTAGGCGCTGTGAGCGAGCGTGTCAGCGAGCGCGAGCGAGCAGGCGAGTAGTTCTCCCTTGTTTCAAGTTTGTTTGCTAATGTCTTCTATTAGATTATGCTCCTTCATTCCCCCTCCAACCTTATCTCCTTCTGTCTCTTCTCCCCTGGCCCGTCACACTCGATTTAGGCACGAGTTTATCTGGCAAACAGTTTGCCGACTTTTATTTACCACGGGTTCTGGGGCTGCAAAGCACACTAGCGCCAGTGTTTGCTTTTGTTAATAGTTATCTTCTTCTTGTTCTTTAGTGTCTGCTTCCTCCGCCCCCCTCTCGACTTGGGTTGAGGGGGGGAGGGATAAAGAGAAAAAAGGGGAGTCTTGTCAGCTCCTTGTGGACTTGCGGGGGGGGGGGCCTCCGCTGGGGGTCTTCCTGCTGCTCCGCTTGCTCTACCCATCCCCCACCATTGCCTCTCCGGGGGCGCCCCCTCCCTCTCTCACCCCTTCCCTCCCTCCCTCTCTCGCTCTAGTCTCAGAATATCCACCGCCCAGAGCTGCCTAAAGCCGGGGACTTGCCTGACACTCCCCCCCCCATCTTCCTCCAAGCCCCCATTATGCGAAGCTGATCCTACTCGGAACAGCCTCAAATCCCGCCTGGTCTCTGTTTGATTAGATTGCCAACCCGGGGTAATCCTTTGATTTGGTGGAGTGTCAATTACCTTTCTCTAAACACACATTTACAGAACCGGCGAACTTGTTGGTTTAAATCAATGCAGATCGCTCTTGATAAATGGACTATCATGGTGCCCTCCGGAGCCCCCTTTCCCAAGGCCTTCACGCGCTCTCCTTCCAGGCCCCTCCCTCTGCCCCGCACTCACCTCGCCAATAAACAAAGTCCCTTCCAGGTGTGAAGCCAACGGGGGAAAGAAAAAAGTACCAGCTGAGGGGAGCCAGCCCCCCTTGCCTATTCATTCGCTCCCCGGAGCCTAATTAAATTTGGCAGATCCGTGTACACACAATCAAAACAGCTTCCTCCGGTGTAGCAAACCACCGAAAACCGCATTAGCAGCCCTCGCTACTGCCAAATTAAATTGTTTCCCACCTCCTTTTACAAGTGTCTAAAACCTGACACTTCGGGCTCTCTCCTCCTTCCCTCCTTTCCACTCCACACCTGTAAGTTTACTGCCTTAGCAAAGAAATTAAGGGGGAAAATGCAAAGGGAAAAAAACCAACTAGATCTGAAGCTCAGCGGTAGAACACTTGCCTAGCATGTGTGAGGTCCCAGGTTCGACTCCCTCTCCTGACCAAAAAAAAAAAAAGTTTATCTGTGATTTTGTCCTGGCCAGTCTTCTAACAGGCCTTTCAGACCCAGGAGATCTGCAATCCGCCCCCCCCCCGCTGGATTCTGTGATGCTCTTTGGTTTTTCTGACATAGAAGACAACAATTACCTTCTTCTTTCTCCTTTCCTTGCGCTCTCCTAACATTCTTTTTCTTCAGTATTTCATATTAATTGTAACGCACACAGTCCTCAATGCCAGGCCCCATGTCCAATCTGGTCAGCACTGGCTCCGATTTGAGCACCGTCAAATGCTGGGGGCTTTGTTGTTCATGATGTCTGTCACTGTCACTTTATTATTATTATTATTATTATTGTCTAAGTTAACTCCACCCTCAGCTCCCACCCGTGCGTAGCTTAACACCTTGCAAGTCCTCACTAATTTCCTCAGACTGGGATTTTTTTTTCCTTTTTTCTTTTCCTGCTCAGGTCCTTTCCCTGTTAGTTCCTGGGTCCTTCTAGCCTTTACTTGTTGGAGAAGGGAGTGAAGAGGAGAAGAATTTAAATCTAACAAGGTCCAGAACTGTCCAGGTGAGCAGCCGTTGGCCAGGACACCCCCCCCCCACACACACACACCTCTTCCTCCGCATCGGGTCGGTCGGTCGGAGAATTCTCACAACCAACAATCCTCATAACTCAGTCTTAACAAGGATAAGAGGGGGTGTGTGTGGGGAGGGGGGAACCCACGAACCGTCTCATGAATATCAGCCCAAGGGGAGCAGGAGTGAGCTGTTCAGAGATGAAAGTGCACAGAAATAAAAGCTCAATTTAATCTGCTTTAAAACCCTTCAACTTAACGTTTGTGCTTCAAACTCTCAGAGTGAGGACTGATTGCGGATAAATAGTTTCTTACCATGCCTGGAAGCTATTACAGCCCTCTCCAACACAGTTTCCCATTCAGCAGCCCTAGTTTTCATTACTAGCTCTAATAAGTCTTAACATTATTAAATGCCAAGCGGACGATAGGGAGGGAGACGAAGAAGAAATAAAAAAAAAATCGGACTCAGGGAGGGATCTCTCTTTAGCGCTTAAAGAGGAGAGCTCTTAAACCCTTCTTTGGTGGCTCCCCGCCACGAGAAGGGGCAGCCCCTGGAGAAAGCATTTGTCAAAAGCCAAGAGACCAAAACAAAGTTGTAGGGGTGCCCCGCTCCTGCTGCTCTGCCCAAGGGGTAGCCCGGCCTCTCCCAGCCCGCATGAACAGCTCGGGTGGAAGCTGGAAGGACTTTATACCTCTAACTTCACCACGCAACTGATGTCTCTCGGGCTGGGGTGGGGGGTGGCAGGGAGAGGAGATTTAACCAAATGCCCAATGGCAGGCCAGCACTCAAACATTTGTCCACAGATGGGCAGAGTGCTCCTGCTCATCTAGAACCAGTCACTTCCAGTCATCCCACGGCACAGACCGCACTCAGGGGTCTTTTTTTTGGTGTGTGTGGGGGGGGATCCAAGCCTCTTGACTCACGAAGGCAGACACCTATGTGACCAACTGGTTATACCAGGACACACTGCATACGGCCCTGGGCCCTGAGGACTCTAACCACGCCAGACCCCGCTGGCCTGAGATCTCGGGATTTCTGCCGCTCTCCAGCCCCGCAGGCCAGCCAGCCAGCCAGCCAGCCACACCTGTCTGGTCAGCCTTCCCCACGGGTCGCACACCGGCTCTACTTTAAGCCCCTGGGTCACTCGGAGTCCCCTGGTTCTCAGGCAGAGAAAACCTCTCTCCAGCGAAGCGGATCCTTTTTGCTGGAGTTTGTGAGCCCAGCCCAGCTCGGGAAGCGCCCCCCCCCCAAAAAAAAAACTCCCTTGTGTCAATGAATTCCCCCAAACCACATGTGCATGCCCTTTCTCTTCCCCTTCACCCTTTCTCTTCCTTTTCGCAAATGAAATTGACTGGCATGTGTTCCCCCCACACACACACATACACGCGCGTCTCTGAACGCAAACCTTCCCCTTGGGGTAACTCTCTGAGGAGTGGCGGGTGTACATTATTCATCTAGATAGCATCATGTCCACACGCTGTCACTTGCATTAAAATAAAATAAAATAAAAGTAGCAATCTCTTCTATGCAACTGAAATAAACATCTCTCTTCCTCAGGGGTACTAGAGCTCTGGGCCAACCTGTCAAGCTGAGGGGCTACTGGGCAGTACAGGGAGGGGGCTGCCTCCTCCCTCAGGCTCCCCCGCCCCTCCCCTCAGACAGGCCCCGCACAGCGGGGTGCCAAGCCCGGCTCCCTCCCTTTCTTCTCTGGCCGGCCTTTTGTCCCCCCTTGGGACTGCCGCTCTTCTCAGGGCCCTGGATGTCAATAGCTCTGTTCTTCCCTAGCTAGCGCTGGGCTGTTTGGGCAGGGGGCTGCTGGGCGGGGGGGGGGGGGGGGGGGGGGGGGGGGGATAGGCTCCATTCCTGCCCCATGGGACTTGATGGGGGCTGGGCCTCCCTCTCTGGGAGCTGTGTTGGGAAGCAAGCTTTGTCAGTGAAGTTCATCTTCAAGGTTAGGAAGATTCTTGGAGAATCAAAGAAGAGATCTGGCCTCACTGCCCAGGGAGGCCAAACCTGGAGAAGCAAAACCTCCCGCCTTTTTCCAGAGTCACTGATTGAGAGCTTCCGAGCGAGCGCGTGTATCTGCTGTGTTGGCCTGCAGCTCCCCTCCCTCCCAGCGAGCAAGCCTTGGGTTCCTTTCTTTTCCCAGTCATTTTGGTGGTGTTGATGGGGGGGAGGGAGCGGGGTGCTTCCATTTTTGCTTCTCCCTGTCGGCCCCACTTTTCACACACTTACCAAGTCTCAAAGGGAACTCACAGGAGAAGGGGCAAGGAAGGGGAAAGCCTGTCCCTTCTCTCCCAAGAAACTTCCCCACTGTCCAGAAACAAAAGCACAATTCCCTTCCCTTGGGCTGAGAGGGGAGAAAAGAAAACAACCCACCATGTACCTTCCTAACAGAGTGGGGAGAGATAGTTGGTACAAGGCGAGAAATCCCCACAGAGGGCGCAGGGGGGGGGGTTACATTACGCAGGGCTCCGGTTCTCTCCCCTTCCCCCTGGCATGGGGCATAAGGCAACGAGGCAATCACCCTCGCAAGCACCCTCCTGTCTCCACCCCGCCCTGGCGCTCTGGCTAATTTTTATTGATTCCAGCGGTCAGTCAACTGTCAGGCTAGGTTTCAAGGGACCGTTTAGAGAGCGTGTGAGGGTCTGGCGAACAAATTCATTTAGGGAGCCCCGAGCAGCTCCTCCTTCCTCGCCTCCCTCCCTTCACCCCTGTGCCCAAGTTTCCTATAAATAATTGATCGACGACGCCAGGACTTGAAGCCAAGTGGCTCAGAGGGACACACACAGAGGTAGATCAGGCGTGCGCTGGGATTGCAAGCAGTCTGTACCGCGCGTGCTACCCAGCCGCCGCCATTCGCATAAAGTGGCCAAACGCGTTCCCCGCCTTTTCGCGCAATCAGAGACGTGGGCTCCGCACTCTGCCCCGGCTGGCAGAAGGTGCCCCATGGGGGCACTCCGGCAAAGCGTGAACTGCTCCCCGCTGCCACCCCTGTCTGTGCAGTTTTTCCACTCCGGGGATGGACCAGCGGCGGGTGTGAGCCACAGGCTCTCGCGCACACACGCTGCGCAGGAGAAACTGATGGCGGCCTGCGACACTTCCCTACCTTTGTCGCCCAGGATGCCGTCGATGCTGTGCTTGGCTTTTTTCTCCCCGTCGTCTTCCTTCTTGTCAGCGTCGTCGTCCTCCTCTTTCTTCCCGAACTTGATTCTCAGCACGCGGCTAATCGAACTCACTAAACCTCAGAAATTCAAAGGCAAAAGAACGGAGTATAAGTTGTTGGAGCAAGGAGGCCGGCCGAGGCCCAGGCACGGGGGGCGGGGGGGGGGAGAGAGCCAGCCAGACCCCTGCCCGTCCCCACGCAGGCTTCAAGAGTCATTTGTACCGATCTAAGTAGCCACTTTAGTGAAAGCGTGGTCACACCTGGGCACTCTTAAGACTTGGGTGCAGGCACTCTGCCTAGAGCATTCCGACAGGCTTCCTTGCACACCTGTGTGCATTCACACTCACTGCTTTGGGCCTCCCCAGGGTACCCCAACTCCTACTGCACCCAGCTCAGGTGTTGGTTCTGGTCTGGTATGCCTGGACACTAGAGGATGGTGTCCTCACGTCAGGGCAGCTGGGTTTGGAGTCTCCAAATTTGGGACCCACTGAAGGCTGACAGTGGCCAGAGAATGAAACAATGATTTTGAAACACCCTTGGGTATTAAACTCTCTTATGGCAGGTCTCCCCCGTCCCCCATCCCCAGTCCCCCCCCCAGCCACACCACTCTAGGCCACTTCTTCAAGAACACTCCTTGCCTGCCTTCTGGGTTAACTTTTTGTTTCCTTAACCTCTTGCCCTCTCCTCCTTCTTCTCTCTTCCTCTTCTTTTTCTCTTTCTTCCTTCTTGTCTCTCCTTTCTTCACTTTCTCTCTTTCTTGCCATCTTCCTTTCTGTTTGGATTTACCCCTAGCGCTACCGTCTTTGCCTTTTTTGTTTGCTTGCTTGATTTTCTTTCCAAGTTTTCTCCAAGTCCCCTGTTAACCACACCCTCCTCCCCTGCCCCCCCACACCTGGGCCCCAGCACAGGGGAGGGAGCCCAGGCCAGATCCGGGTCCAGGTCCGGGTCCTGGCAGGCCGGGCTGCAGCCGACTCAGCTGCCTTCTCACCTGAGGGCACCGTGCTGCGGTCGCAGTGGCCGTCCTTCAGCAGCCGGTCCCGAATCTCCCAGCTGAACATACCCGGATTCTCCCTCTTGTACTCCTCGATCTTCTTTTCCACGTCCGGGGTCGCCACCTGCTTCAGAGGTGCAGGTGGGAGAGTAGAAGGGGGGGGGACGGTGGAATGGGTGACGAAAGGAAGGGAAATACTTTTAATACCAACTTCTCAAGAACCCCTGAGCTAGACTAGAAGCTCTATTCTTGCAACATACCTGTCCCCAGCTCCCAGGATGGAAACTGGGGGTGGTGGGGGAGACGGGGAGATAATAAAATTAAACCTAGTTAGGGCCCCTAGCCACCCCCCATCCCATACAAGACTGGGGATAGCTCCCCTCACGTGGTGTGGCAATTCCAGGTTAGGACAGATATGTGGACAGAAGAGAAATGGGCCATTACCCCTGAGGTCATGGACAACCCAGACTCAATTAGCCATCCCTGAAAGCTCCAAATAACGGGGATGTAATGGGGGCAGCGGCACATCTGGAAGGCAGGGTCACCCTCCCGCTGTGCTGTCCCCAGGGAAGCACCTAGAAAACCCGGGGCTGCTGGATGTCACCGGATGCTGAAAGGGGATGAAGACTGGGTCCCCTGGCTAGGAAAGGCCTGTCTCCTCCGGCCTGGGTGGCAAAGACACTCACTCTGGGCTTGCTACCGCCGATGGCCCCAGGCCGGATGGACCCGGTCTCCTGGTAGCGGCAGAGAATCTTAGAGACGCAGCCGTGGGAGACCCGAAGCTGGCGAGAGATGACGCAGGGCCGGATGCCATGATGGGCCATCTCCACTATCTTGTGACGGATGTGATTGGGCAGGGGTCGCCCGTTGATGAAGACTCCGCCAAGCTGATTGACCCGGCCTTGGCCGAGTGGGGTGGACACTGGAGGAAAGAGGGAGAGGTGAGAGAAGAGGGCAGGTGAAGAGAGGGACACTGCACTCCCCCCCACCCTCTTCAGCCAGGTTTCAGCCCCAAGACCTCACACAGCAGATCTCCAAGGTCTCAATGCACATCTGGAGAAGCTGTGGCAGCTCAGAGACCCAGAGACAATTGTTCCAAGGCTGAAGAAGGTCTTTGCGGAACACAGAAAGGCATCCAGATCTATTGCGGGATCCCCTTCCTTGCTGCCCTCGAACTCCTGGCACCCAGCAGGGAAAGTAAACATACCTGGGCAGGTGTGTGTGTGTGTGTGTGTGTGTGTGTGTGTGTGTGTGTGCAAACACCCCAAGAAAGGAATGGAGAAGCTAAGGAAAAGGGCCAGGATGATGGACTCAGTGGAGTCTAGACATATCAGAAGCCATGGCTGTGAGTCCTCTAGACTGCAGCTTGGGATACAAGCCAATAACCAGTCAGGTGTGGCCCATCCACGGGTCCCAGACCACTGACTGACAGTCACAAGGGACCCATTTTATTTTATTGGTGGTTAAGCAGGACTGCTGGAGTCTTCGTGTTTGCAGAATTTACGGCGTCAACAGCAAGACTGTCCCATCCCAGGCCGGCTATCCTGCTAGGGCCACAGCCCAGGGGCTGGTGACATCATTCAGCCAGAGTTATCTCCTGGGGCACCTGACTGTCCTTTTGCTTCCAATCACTCTCCACGTGGGAATTTCGTTTTAGGATCATTTTGGGGGGTTGGTGAGGGGACACACTGTGTTGTACCAACCATACCCCGGGTTGGTCTCAGAAATCTGTGAATTATTCCTACCGGCTGTGCTGAAACACAGGCAGGCTAGAGTCTCAGGATGGAGGGGGGAAAAAACCAACCAAGAGGCCCCTGGTGTGGGCCGGGGAGTGGGAGTGGGGCGGGGGAGAGAGAAGAAGGCTGGGACGCCTTAATGCAAAGTCTACACAATTTTCTCGCAGAAGGTTGGAGAGGGAAGGAGGGGGACACCGGTGCACTTAATCCAGCTTCTATCCCCCTCCCCACTCCCAATTTAGGGACTGGCGGCGGCGGAGAACTGTGAGATTAGACCGATTTCACAGCCGCCCGGATGGAGGGAGCTGAAGGTATAATTGGAAGGGAGGAGGCGAGGACCGGCAGCGGTTCCTGCGGGGGTGGGGGGGTGCGCGCCCATCCTCGTTCTCCGATCCCCCCACCCCCACCTTCTCTTTGTAAAAGTCGGTGTCTGAAGACACCCTCGGATTTAATCAGAAATCGTGCGTCCCCGAATCAGAGTCACCCGGTCTCCGTGGCGGGCTATGCCATTAGCGCTGGAGAGCTCTCGAGAGCCCAACTTTATATTCAAGAGCCTCTTTAGCGACCAGCACTCGGCTCAACTCAGTATTCTGCGTCATGTTGGGCAAATATTGTTCTAATCCTCCGCGCCGTCCTCGGCCGCCTGCTTCACCGGCGGTGGCGGCCGGAGAGGCGCCCGCAAATCCCCGGGCTGCGCGCTCTCCCCGCCTGCGCGGCCGCTCGCGCGCACTTGATCACGGAGCCGCTCTCTTCGCCTCGCTCTAATTCAGGGGCCCGGCGCCATCTCGCTGCCCAAGGGGGGGGCGCCTCCTCCTCCTCCTCCCCCTCCCCAGCTCAGATCGCGGGCTGCCCGCCCGCCCACCCCCCCTCCCCGCCGCCTTCGCGCCCCTTCCCCAGGACAAGGAGGTGCGTGCGGTGGGGGGAAGCGGGGGTCCATCTTACGATTGCAAGAACAAGCAAAATAAATACATAGAAGCAGCATACACGTCTAACTACTTCTCTAGGAATTCTAGACTATTCTCCCCTCCCGTGCCTCCTTCGGCTACAGGCCCAAAGCTCTCCGATTCGTTTAAAAGAGAACAAAACCTCGGGCCGCCCGGGCCGCCGCCGTGCGCTCCCGGCCCCAGTCTCCAAGCCGGGAACCCGCCCGCTCTCCCTCCCTCTCGCTCCCTCCTCTGCCCCGTTCCCTTCCCGCCTGGGGCGCACGCCCGCGGAATCGGGAAGACCGCGTCCGCAAAGCGGCGCGTTTCCCCGGGTGTGCCCGGAGCCCGGCCTTCCAGAACGATCCGCTCGCTCGCTCGCGCGTCTCTCCCGGGAGACCCGCGGAGTTCCGAAGCCTCAGCGCACAAAGTTTGTTTTTTAATTGTTGTTGTCGTTGGTTTTTTTTTTT
>NW_012267222.1:17845104-17859651 GCF_000151885.1 Dipodomys ordii
CGCGGGCTCTTACCTTCCAGCGGGAACCCTGTGCGGGGATAGTTCTGTCCCGGGGCCGGCCGGATCATCCTGGGAACCGCGCCGGGAAGGGCCGCCATCCTCGCGCACGCCGGGGACGAATCCACAGTCGGCACCGGTCGCGTTCCGTCCGGACGTTCCTGTAACCCCTGCTGCGCTAGCTCTTTCCTCCTCCTCCTCCTCCTCCTCCTCCTCCTCCTCCTCCTCTTTTTCTTACCCTCTCCCCCCTTCCCTCCACGCGCGCTCCCTACCCCACCCCACCCCAGCTGCAGGGGTGCGCGTGCAGAAGCTGGGGAGGGGGTGAGGCGGGGCGGAGGCGGGGTGGGGGCGAGCCGGGGAGGGAGGGAGGGAGGGAGGGGGTGAAGGTGGCGACGGGGAAGTTCAAACAAACAAACACTCCAACCCCAAGTCCGTCCCCGCAGGCCCAGCTCCGCCAGAAGTTGTGCGGGCCGGTGGTGGTGCCCTGCGGAGCGCGGCTGGGGACGGGGTGGGGACCCGGGGGCCCCCCCAGGTGGAGCGGGCAACCCACTCGCTCCCGCGCTCAGGGCGAAAGTTCCTGACTGCGCAGCGGAGTGGATCTATTGGTGGAGGGGGGGGTCTTTATTTATATATTTATTCTTTCTCTCGAGCTCCCCCCTCCTCCTCTCCCCCCTCCTCCTCCTCCTCCTCTTCCTCCTTCCTCCTTCCTCTCCACGCCTCTTTCTGCTCCTCGCCCCGGCGCTCTCCCACCCGGTCCCCGGGAAGTCCGGAGGAGACCGCGGGAGCGCCTCCTCAGGTTTCAGGCTGGAGAGCAGGCGACAGGGAGCGGCAGAGTTGGGGAAGAGAAGAGGAAAAAACCAGGGGCAGGAGTGATCAGCTGGGTAAGTTGGGTAAGAGTGTCCAACTACAGGAGGAGGAGGAGGAGGAAGAGGGGGAGGAGGGGGAGGAGGAGGAGGCAGACTCCAAGATCTGATAGGTTGGGACCTTTCTTTTATTCATGAACAGGGCAGGAGGCCAAGACGGAAGGGAGAGGAGGGCCAATAACGAAAAGAAATCACCAACGAATATTTTCCCCCTCATTTCTAATTCCCGGCTCAACCTCGATTTTTGGTGTGTGTGTGTGTGTGTGTGTGTGTGTGTGTGTGTGTGTGTGTTAGAGAGAGAGAGAAAATTTGAACACACACACACAACACAACACAGAGGAAGTAGAACCCCAGGAGCTGGAGGTTAGGGGGAAAAGGAAAGTGGGGATAACTTTGTCCTAGTGTCTTCCTTCGATGGATGGACAGATCTGCATGCGTGCGCACGTGTGCGCACATGCATACACACACTTGCAGGTTACTCATAGCTGCAGGCCGCCAGCGGTCCCAGCTCTGTGGGAAGCCTGTCTCCAGTTGGAACACATCTTTCTAAGTTGCTGCGTCTGCTTGGGCCTTCCAAGGTAGAGACTGCTGTAGTTCCTATCCCTCTTCTTATTCCACACACTCCAAAATCTCCCAGAGTCGAACTCTGAGGGAGACAGCCTGAGGGTGGGTGGGGGAGGGATTATGACTTTCCCTAGGAGACATAGGCGGCTCTGATTCCCCTAGGCAAGACCATACCTGGGTTTGGAAAACTGTCTGCCCAGGCAGGGTTAGAGACATGTGTCCTCTCCTCCCGACGTTCCCATCTCCAGTACGATGTGAAGAGGTGATCCTCCCCAGCCTCCACCCGGCCCCCCAACCTGGGACCCTCTCCAGCTGGGAGCTGGGTGCCCAGTTGGGGTCCATAGTTGTGGGGGACAAGTGGGAGAAAGCCAGTTAGACCTTGGTACCAACTCTGAATTCCTCCACTAGTGCGTGTGGGGTGTCCCAATTTGATTGAAAAAAAAAAAAGTAGGAAACCAGAGATGTCACAATCCTGCACTCTCCTCGCCACGCCAGGGGACCCCAGCCTCAAGGCCCGATTCTTGGGGGCTTGAAACGCCCTCCCAGCGGGGCATGACGCCACAACTGTATTTCTTTTGTGTCCCCCTGGAAAGCGTGTCTCTGGCTGGAGGGCTGCAGGCTAGCTACAATAAAATTAACCCAGCCCTCAAACTCAGCCCCTGCCCTCCCTCCCTCTCCTGGGGTGAGGTCATTCCTGGGGAGGCCTGGGGAGGGGGGCTCTCTGCAGGCGGGTCCCCTCCCCTTCTCTTCACCTGTGACCTTTGCCCCCCTCAGTATGTGACAGACCCTCCTAGCTTCTAGCACCTGGGGCTCTTCGGAGTTGTTGGGGGGGGGGAGAGGCTTTTTGGGACAGCTTGTTAAACTCAGGCTTCTAGAATTGAATGGGGAGAGGCTCGAGTTGGCTGGAGTTGGAGAAAAGAGGACACCAGGTGCTTTGCCTAGGCTGGCTGAGTAAAGGGGTGTCTCCCAAGATGCCTCTGTGTGTGTGTGTGTGTGTGTGTGTGTGTGTGTGTGTGTGTGTGTATACAGGGGCTTGAAATCAGAGTCTGAGCGCCATCCCTGAGCTTTTTTACTCAAGGCTGGTGTTCTACCACTTGAGCCACAGCTCTACTTCTGGCTTTTTTTTTTGCTGGTTCCTTGGAGATTAGAGTAGCTAGGATTATATAGACATGAACCATCAGCCACTCCTGGCCCCCAAGATAGTTCTCTGTCCAGGGAAAGCGGCGGTTTGCTGGGGCTGTATGTGTTACGAGTGGGAATGCACACACGGAGAGGACACGTCGTCCATTTGTCCATTGTCCACCCACTGCTGACCGCGGCTGTGCACTGTGAAGTGGGCCCAGGTGAGGGAGAGGCATCTGGGTACAGGTTGGTTTCTGTGGGAGGCTATTTGGGGTTCAGCCATGAGAAAAGCCTGAGTTCGTAAGTGAGGTCTGTATCTGTGGGATCCACAGATGCAAACCCCCACCCCTCAGGGTTGCATCCACGAAGCCTTGGAGCCTGGCTCCAAGCCCTGATCAGGAAATGTGAATAAGATCGAGTCGTGGTGAGGGGGCACCTGGCCAGGACACTCTGGGGTCTCTCCTGAAATCTCCTGGGAGGGATGAGCGCACTGCCCAGTCCCCTGGATCCTTGGAACTCTGTGGGGGCCACCTCCTCTTCTCCTGGCCAGCCCCCAGCCTTAGCTGCTGAAGGCCGGGGTGGGGGTGGGGTCGCTGGGGTCCCGGGCTGCCGCTGCAGCTACAGAGCCTGGCCCTGGTGTTTGCAAGGGGGAGGATGCGGGCTTGTCTGTCGGAATGAGCGTGGCGGCGCTCGCCTGTTGGAGACCAATTTCACAAATGATTTTTGCAACAATTAAGAAGTGTGGCGGGGTGAAATGGCAATTTCACAACCAGCAGGAGAAAGGGGGGTGGTTTCACCTGAGACCTGGGGGTGGCCGCCGCTGGATGGGGCGGAGACATGTGCTCTCCCTCAGTGGGTCCCCACCTCACCAAAATTCACACCCTGGGCAGCTGTTAATCAACTGTGACCCCCACTCCCAGCCCTCCGCAGGGCTCTGAGCCCCTCAATCGGGTGTCCGGCTGCAGTGGGCTTCAAGTCCGTTACCCCCATCTCCCAACCCTGTCCTGCCCCTCTGCCCTCTTTCTGTCCATCTGCCTCCTTTCTAAACTTTTTCCTCTCTCTCTCTCTCTGTGTCTCTGTCTCTGTCTCTGTCTCTCTCTGCTCCTCACAACCTGTGCTTTAGGCCCATCTTTCTCTGTTCTGCCTTTTCTCTGAGGGTTTTCTCTGCAACTCTCAGCCTGGTCCGCCGCCCACCTCCCCATCACCATGGTTTCCAGAGGTATGCGTGGCCTCCAGGGCTTTCAGGGCTGGACCTCTCCAGGCCCCAAGTCCCTCGGATAGTCTCCCAGCCTCCATCGGGCTGGGCAAAGCCCTCAGGAAAGGGGGGTCGACCTACCCTCCTTGACTCCCTTCCTTCCCCCCTCCTTACTCCTTCCTGTCCCCTCCTCCCTCTCCCCATCTTCTTCCTCCTGCCCTTCCTCCTCTCAATCTGAAGGTGCAACCCCAGAACCTGCTTAGGGCCTCCCATCCCTCCTCCTCTTTCTGGTGATCCCCTACATTCCTCTTTTCCTGTCTGGTCTTCAAATTCTGTCCCCCCTCTCTCCTCCCTCCCTCTCCAATAATGCCAGTGAAAATCAGACCCCT
The DNA here is from genome assembly GCF_000151885.1 of Dipodomys ordii. Lineage (NCBI taxonomy): Eukaryota > Metazoa > Chordata > Mammalia > Rodentia > Heteromyidae > Dipodomys > Dipodomys ordii. The sequence continues at coordinate 17,849,235 of NW_012267222.1, forward strand.
CCAAACTCAATCGATTTTCAAATCAAACCCTTCCTAACTCAATGAAGCTAAAGAGGAAGAGAGACCCAAGATGGAGCATGGGGAGCCCAGGTTAAGTGCGGGTGGGGGACCCTGGGCAGCGGTGGTGGCTCTCTTCTCCCTGTCTCTCCGCAGTGCCTGTGGCAGGTCTTCCTGCCCAAGGTCACTGTCAAATCAGACCCCATGCAAAGAGCATTTACAGAGTGTGATTACCCAACCCACCTTCGTGTGTGTGTGTGTGTGTGTGTGTGTGTGTGTGTGTGTGTGTGTTAAGATGGGGTTGATGCCAGGCCTGTTCTGCTCCTAAGCACTCCCCTGCTCTTCTTTGTGGGGAGGGGCCAAAGGCTCCCACAGAATGAGTCTGGTGGGGGAGGGAGGGAAGAGGTGGACTTGGTGAGGTCAGGGACACGCTGTGCTGTTCACAAAGGAAGGCCCTGCGTTGGCCCCCAGATCTTTAAGGATTGTTCGATTTTTCTCTTTTAGGAAGCGGTGTTCTTTTAAGGGTGGCACTGAAGTCCCCCACCATACCTGAACAGGAAGTGGGTTTCCAGCTTGACAGAAAACAATTAGAATGATTTGCATTGCATTCCAGTTTCCAAGGAAGAGAATAATGATCACAATAACTAGGTTTCTTGCAGGCCTACTGCTAAGTAGATTCCTCCTCCTCCTCTTCCTCTCCTCCTCCTCCTCTTCTCCTCTTCCCCTTCCCCTCCTTCCACTGCCCCTCTTCCTCCCTCCTCCTCCCTCCTCTTCTCTCTTCCTCCTACCTCTTCCTCCCCTCCCTCCTCTCTCCTCCTCCTCCTTCCTCTTTCTCCTCTTCCCTCCTCTCTCTCCTCCCTCCTTTCCCTCCTCCTCCTCTTCCTTCCTTCTTCTTTTCCATGCTGGTCCTGGAGCTTGCATTCAGGATCTGGGCATTCTCCCTGAGCTTTTTGCTCAAGGCCAGCACTTTACCACTTGAGCCACAGCTCCAGTTCTGGCCTTTTGCTGGTTAATTGGAGATAAGAGTCTCACAGACTTTCCTGCCCTGGCTGGCTTTAAACTGAGATCCCGAGATTTTCAGTCTCCTGAGTAGCTAGGATTACAGACTTGAGCCACCTGCACCCAGCCTAAGTGGAGGGGGGGGGCGGGTGTAGGCTCTTCTTTTTTCCTCCTGATCCTCCTTCACTTCTTCTTCTCCTTCCCCCATTTCCTCTTCCTCTCTCTTCTTCCTGTCTCCCCCTCCATTTCCTCTCTCTCATCTTTCACTTCCTCCTCCTCTTCCCCTTCAGGTTTTCTCCCTCCTCCTATCATCCTTCTACTCCTTCTTCTTTATCCTCCTCTTCTCTTCTTCCTCTCTCCCCCCCCTCTCTCTCTTTTAATCTTCTCCCCTCTCTTGTCCTTTTCTTCATGTTCTTCCTCTCAATGTAGTCCCTGGAGCCATTTCCCCCCAGGTCTTCAGCAAATCAAGAAGATGAAGGGTGAAGCCTGGGTGGAGGAGGTAGCCGGTTGCCCAGGGGGTGGCAAGATGGCTGCCCTTCCTCACTGCTGGCCTCCTGTCCTCCTTCTCTGGATTTCCCTCCGACTTGCAGAGACAGGGCCCAGGCTATGTGGTAGGATGGTCCCCAGTCCCTATGCCGACTCTTTCCCTCTCTGGGGGCCTGGCTAGCCTTCTCTCCTCTGCACTCCTGGGGTGGGGGTGAAAGGCGGTACCTCACCTGCTCCTGCAGACCTCACCAGGACAGAGCAGGTGACTGCGCTGGAAATCATGTGAGGCTGAGAGCCTGTGGGCACCGAGCAAGCATGTGCTCATGTGTGCATGTCTGCACGTGTGCACACATTAGCGTGCCCTAGGCATGCCTGCTGGGAGTCTAAGGAAGGAGACCTGCCTCTTCCCCGGATTCCAGCGGCCTGAGCAGCCGGCCGAGTGTCTCAGGGGCCCGGGCAGCCTGCTCTGCTGGCCATCACCTGTCCAAGCTCAGTCGCAGCGTTAATGAACAGGTGCAGCGTTAGTAGGCTGTGGGCTCTTCCTTGGACAGTCTACCCGATCAGGGCTGAGCATCGCTGGAAAAGGCAGTGTTGTTCAGTCCAGGGGGACAGCCGCCCCCAGAGCCCTGCTGGCCCTGCTGGCCTGGTGCTTGGGGCTGTGGATCAGCTCTGGGGAAAGTCCACAAGCCCTGAGGCCCTCAGGTGTGGGGATGTATCCCTTGGGGAGGGAATGCAGATGAACAGATCTGATGCTTCCTGCTCTCCTCCTCAAATTGGCTCCCTGCTTGGAGGAGCTGTGGGAACTGAGACCCCTTCATCCACGGCCTGCTTCCTCCTCTCCTTGCTTCTGGATTCATTCAGAGAGGAGAGGCCTTTCCTCTCCGGGGCGCAGGAGTAGAGGACTCGGTGGAAACTGAGAAGCTGATCGAGGAGAAGGGATTTGCTCTGCCGGATGTGTTACTGTCTCCTAAGTGCCATTGCAGAGGCTCAAAAACAACAACAACCACAACCTGGCACTTTGGGGGAATGAATGAATGAGTGAATGAATGAATGATGCTAGTATGAACAGGGAGGGTATTGGCAACCCAGAAGACTTGGGCTGCCATTTCCTGACGCCAGCAGTGCACTTGGCATTGGACTTGGGCATTTCTGGGAGCCCATGTGTCCTCCTGGGTGAACTGCAGACTCCCCTGTTGGGGCAGTACTGGGAACACCTGGCTATCTGTGAATGAATGCTGCTCCAACAGAACTCAAAGCCAGGCCCCTCAGTCACCGCTTTGGAGGCAGTGAGCCGCCGCGTGTCTGATTAATGTATGCTGGCAGCCTTCCTCCACACTTCCACTGAGCTCCAGGTGGATGCCTCCCTGCTGCAGCGGGACTGAGCTCTGAAGCGCAGGACAAAGGATGCTCAATAAAGAAGGCAGGTTGAATAACGCGGACTGTGACCTTCTGGAAGGTGTCCTCTGCACTGTAGCTCTGGAAAGATCGGGGTGGACAGCAAACAGCCCTTCTGACTACAGAAATAAAGCCCGAAGGCCGGGGGAGGAGGAGCTCAGGGACTTTACCTAAGGACAAAAGCTTACCATGCCCACCCCCTCTTCCGCCCCCCACCACACTAGTAGCCACTATTGGGGCTTAAACTCAGGGCCTGGGCACTGTCTCTGAGCCTTTTCACTCAAGGCTACCTACCACTCTACCTCTTGAGCCACGGTTCCACTTACGGCTTTTGGCTGGCTAACTGGACCTAAGGGTTTCATGGACTCTCTTGCCCTGGCTGGTTTCAAACCTTGATCCTCAGACCTCAGCCTCCTGACTAGTGAGGTGCCTGGCTCTATTGCTTCTCTCGTGGCCCCAGTTTTCCCCTTGGTGTCCATCCCCTACCCTGGGCACAGAGACTGGCACAGGGGTGGTGGCGCTGAGCCGTTATTGGATGAGTGAAGGAATCTGGAACAGAGACTTATTCGGGCTGGGAGGGAGCCTTCGAGACGCAATGACCTTGTTCAAGGAGCCCGCATCCTCTGGGGACCACAGCAGGTGCCCGGCGGAGGTGGAGGTGCTGGCGCGGGTGCTCTGGAGCCCTGACAGTGCCTGGCCCTCATTGAAATGGATGGGTAGAAGGTAGAACGCACTGCCTATTTGTCTAGGTGAATTAAAAGCACAATCCCCGTTTCCCAGAGGGAGCCGTGGGTTCATATTTATACATTCAGTCTTACAGGTGTAAAATAGGTTTCCTTTATGCTTATATAGTAATTTTTCATTTGAATTTCAAGGCTTTATTCCCTACTTCGGATTCAAGTCTTCCACCTGAACCCAATTCTCTCCATAGCCATTAATTCCTTCATCATAAAAATGAATTCCATCTAATTCTCTATAGCAGCAGTTAGAACAGATCAAAAAGTGTGCTTGTGAGACCCCTCCCCCTCAGCCCCCTCCCCCCACCCCACCCTCCCCATTTGTCATCAGCAGCTCTCCTGGCACCCCGCCCCCCACCCCCATCAAGGCTGAGTTCCAGAAACTAGGTTTCTGGTTTACTCCTGCAGGGTGGGTTGTGTGAATGCAAGGATGTGTGTGCACACACGTCCATGTGTGATTCTGTGTGTGCACACTGTGCAGATTGGACACACACGTGTGCATACGTCCATATGCATGCCTGCGTGTGCATGTGCAAGTTCTTGTGCAGCTGTGTGCATGTATGCACACATTCACGTGTTTGGATCTCTGTGTGTTTGGGCATGCACGCTTGTGAGTGTCTGTGTGTGTGTGTGTGTGCATTGCGTGAGTGTGGGTGCAGGCTCTTGAGTGCGTGTGTGTGTGTGCACGTAGGTAGGTTGTAGAAACCACTCCTCACTTTTAGAAGGGTGGCTAGGACAGTCACAGTAATTTAGGGCGTGTCGGGGCTTACAGTGAGCCAGGTGCTCTGTGAGGTGCTTTCCAGATGCTTCTTTGATCCTCAGGCAGATGCACCAAGCACGCAGCAGCCTGTGCATCTGAGGACAGGGAGAGAAGGAGGGTCCAGTGGTAGGGCCCGAGAGGGTGGCTGGGAGACAGGGGGCTTAAAGAAAGAGCAAGGGGCGTTGCTTATGGTAGGCGCAGGCATGGAGACTCTAGGTTCAGTTCTCAGAACCCCAACAATTATTTCAGTGAATGACACAATGTATGGGCTGTGTACTAACACAGCGGACAGTCCCCCTCCCAGAGCCGTCCCTCCCTTCTCTCCCGGAGTGACTGGGACCAGCCATGTGGTCCCCACTCCTGTAGCATGAAGCTGACACCGTAGAAAGACAAAAGGTCTTCGCAGAGGAGATGTGGTCTTGGATCAGCAGGGTATGCCCCAAGTGCTACCAGGACTGTTCTTGTCAGAGCAGGACACGTAGAAGCTGAAGACACGGGACTGCATGGGGAGAGATCTGGGAGCCGGGCCCTTCGTGGCCATCAGTAGCCCCGGCAGTGGAAGCGGCAAGGAAGGATTGTCCCCCTGAGCCTCCAGAGGTGTCCCCACTTCTGCCTGGAAGAACAATCCAAGAGGCCCCTCCCCATCTCCAAAATAACCAGCCAAAAACAGGGCTGGGGTGTGGTTCAAGTGGTAAAACTCCATCCAAGCAAGCATGAGGCCCTGAGCTCAAGCCCCAGTATCACCAAAGAAAGAAAGAAAGAAGAGAGCAAGAGTTGAATTGATAGAAGGAGCCAGTTGAGCTGTGAAAGGCATCATTTTTGCCTCTGCAGAATAACATCCTTGGACCATGTTCTGAAAGGACTTGGGGGGCCACAGGTTTCCCATGTATCAGGAGGGCTGGCTCCACAGGAACGTGGGCATCCTGGGTCTCTGACATCTTGGAGAGTCAAAAAGCTTCAAAGCAAGGAAAGTGCAAATGGAGAGGAGACTCTATGTCACGTCTCTGTGTGTGTGTGTGTGTGTGTGTGTGTGTGTGTGTGTTGTGTGTACCTGTGTGTGCATTAGCATGAGTTCCTTAAAGCCTCATAGTCCTGTGCCCCCAGGACTTGGAGCACAATGACTGTTTGCTGAATGAATGAATGAATGGATGGATGGATGGATAGATGGATGGATGGATGGATGAGTGTGACTATCAGTGGTGAGGGGGCTGTGTGTGTCCTCTGTGTGTGTGACTGCACAATCTGTGAGGCGAGGGGTGAGTAGATGCGTGTAATTCTGTGAATTCACCTACGAAGGTGCTACTCATGTCACTGTCAAAAGTGTAACAGGGCCGACTGAGCCCGGTGCTGGTGGCTCAGGAAGCTGAGATCTGTGGATTGTGGTTGGAAGCCAGTCCCCGGGCAGGGAAGTCCATGAGACTCTTCTCTCCAGTGAATCACCCCAAAAGCTGGAAGTGGAGCTGTGGCTGAAGTGAGAGAGCGCTAGCCTTGAGCAAAACAAGAGCTCAGGGACAGCGCCCAGGCCCTGAGTTCAAGCCCCAGGATGAGGAAAGAAAAGATCAGAGCCCTGGCTTGCTGAAATGATGCTCAGCAGCGCTGGCCCTGGGCAGGGCTCCCCACTGAGCCACTCTCCCACTTGCCTTCCGCTGAATTGTGCTTTTCCCCTCCCAGGCCTTAGAGAAGGGGACTTCCCGACCAGCTGGCCGCCTTCCACCGCCATCCCCAGGGGGCTGGAGACATCCCTTTTTTTGGGGGTGGGGGTTGTTGGAGCATGATGACCTGTGACCTGTGGCCTAGGAGGTTGCCAGCGGGGGCGGAGCCCAGTGGGTTGGCTCATTCTGGACTTCCTAGAGAGACATCATTAAGACCACTTTCCAATTTGGGACAGTAAATCAAAGAGACTGCCTTAGGCAGTGTGGAGAGATGGGGGGACCGTGGGCTGGGCGGGGAAGATCTTGGTGGGAAAGAGGGCTGCCCTGGACTGCAGGGAAGAGAAAAAACGCACAGGAGAAGCCAACCCGCCAAAAACAAAACAGCCCAGTGACAACCCAGAGGAGAGACTCTGAGCGGCTCCCTGCCCCCAGGGGTCAAGTCTTCGCTATGTAAAGAGCTGTTGCAAACTAATAAGAGGATAGCCTGAAGGCCAGGGACATACATTACAGGCAACCCAAACACCTAGGGGCATCTTGTCAGTTTTCCCAAACAACAAAGAAAAGCAAATTCAAACAATCAGATGTTACACTTGCCGCTGGGCTGGCTTTGAGCTGTGATCCTCTAGATCCCAGCCTCTGCAGTAGCTAGGATTACAGGCGAGGGCTACCACTACCTGGTTAATTTTAATTTTCCCCTAAATGAGGATTATTAACTCTTTTTTTTTTATTTGTTGGTCGTGGGGCTTGAACTCTGGGCTTGGGCGCTGTCCCTGCGCTCTTCAGCTAAAGGCAAGCACTCTACTGTTTGAGCTATAGTGCTACTTCCCGGTTTTCTGGTGGTTTATTGGAGATAAGAGTCTCACTCGGCAAGCTGGGTGCCAGTGGCTCACGCCTGTAATCCTACCTACTCAGGAGGCTGAGGATCACGGTTCAAAGCCAGCCTGGGCAGGAAAGGCTGTGAGACTCGTATCTCCAATAAACCACCAGAAAACTGGAAGTGTCGCTGTGGCTCAAGTGGTAGAGCACTAGCCTCTAGCTGAAGAGCTGAGGGACAGCACCCAGGCCCAGAGTTCAGGCCCCACAACCGACAAAAAAAACAAAAAGTTCAAGGAGAGACCCTGAGTTCAAATCCCATGCCAAAAAAACGAGTGACTAGCAGTGAGAACAGCAGGCTCACACTTGCACGTCAGCTTCTAAGTGTCCCCTAACCCGAGGCGAGGGCAAAGAGGAAGCCGCTGGCCCCTGCGGGCTGGGACACGCTGTCTCTACACAGCTTTGCTCTTAGGAGGGGGCTGGTCCTGGTGTCATCTTCTTCCACCCATCAAATGCAGAAATACACACGAATTGCACGCCGGTATGGATGTGCCTGTCTAGGGCTGGCCGTCCTGGAGCCTCTGCCGACCTTCATGGACTGGGCTTTGACTGATTTGACTTCCAGGTGAGTAAAGCCACTTGGATGCCTCTTTGCCTGAGCCTCACCATTGGCTACAATAGCACATGGGGGAGGGGGAGGAGGAGGGAGGTGAATCTCCTGGTCTGGGAATTGGCCATGGACTGTTTCCCAGGTGGAGTCACCATTTTATTTTTGTGCCAGTCCTAGGACTTGAACTCAGGGCCTGGGCCTGAGTTCATTCAAGGCCGGGACTCTACTGCTTGAGCCACCACTCCCCTTTCCAGTTAACAGGAAATAAGAGTCTCTCAGATTTGTCTGCCTGGGTTGGCCTCCAACTGCGATCCTCAGATGTCAGCCTCCTGAGCAGCAAGGATGACAGGTAAGAATCCCACAGGTGCCCTGCTCCAAAAGAAGGCTTCTAGAAGACTAAGGATCCCTGTGAGGATTTGGAACATTTGACTATGCCGCTAATCTTTCTCATTTTCCTCAGATACCCCCAGAGTGGTTGGCTCTGCTAAACTCATTTTTTTTTCTGGACTCAGAAAGACAGACCCAGGAAATGAATTAGTGTGCTCCCCCTCCTCCCTGTCCCTTCTCCCCCTTCCCCCGCCCCCCCCCCGTCTGCTCACAACACTGCTGACAGCTGATTCATGGAGACTGCTCCCCAAAGATTTCTTCCCATAGATGACACAGGGAGAGTCTTTGAAAAGCTGTCTGTGAAGATTTCCTCCGCGGCTCCTCTGGGGGGTTGACAGGGAGTGGGGGGCGCAGGGAAGTTTCTGACTCCTGGCCTTGGCCTGTTTCTCTGGGCAGGACTGGTCTGGGGCACAGGGGATTCTGGGTGCAGTCACAAATGACCCTCGGACAAGTCACTTCTGTTCACCCCACCCTTCCCGTGAGCCACAGGGTCTGGGGGTCCCTCAGCCTTGTCGCTCATGACTTGAGCTGACTGGAGAACTCCTTCTATTCTGGGTGGGATGGAGACTTTGTATGCTTCAAGCACTGACTACATTCTAAGGGGGGGTGGCTGTAAAGAGAGACTGTGTGTTTGTGGGTTGTGGTGTGTTTGTGTCCACAGGCGGGTGCCCGTCTCGGCTGATGCGGGCTGACAGCCACAGGAGGGAAGGTGAGCACAGAGTCGATTACCTTCTTTATGCTTCCAGAGGTTTGTGCACAAAAAGCAGGGGCGGGTCCCGGATCAGGGCACGTTGAGAGCAGTGCTCGTGATGGACGCTGACCGAGCCATTCTGGTAGTAGCTTCGACTCTGCGTGAGCCACTGGGAGCCACTGGCAATCTCTGAACGCTTGCTTTTATTTTTGGTCAGTCATGGGGCTTGTACTCAGGGCCTGGGCGCTGTCCCTGAGCTCTTTTGCCCAAGGCGAATGCTCATCTCACCGCCCTCCCGCAGCGGGGCCACCTCCACCACTGTTCCTGGCTGCCACACAGCCTGCTGGGGGCTTCAGGCTCGGAGTGCGGCTGCCTGGCTCTCAGCAGGGCCCCTGGGCAGAGCCCCACCACGTGAGGAGTTGGGATATTCAAGACACCCTGCAGCCCAGCCCTGGACTTGGGTTCCTTGGACTCCCCAGCTGTGTGACACGGCTCAGAGGGTTTGCCTCTCCTGTGTAGATTGAGGTTAACTGTTAACCCTGCCTCTCAGGTGAGGGGGAAGAGGTCCTGGGTGAGGAGCACTGCAGGGGGGGAGGGGGAGGAGGCAGTAGCTCAAGTTAGATGTGTATTGCGGTCATCGATTCTTTAAAATGTGGTCCTGCTGTGCAGCAGACAGAGAGGGTGTGGAATGCAAAGATGAGGAGCTGCCGACACAGCATGGACAGTCCAGGCACCGGTGCTCACGCCTGCCGTCCCAGCTGCTCAGGAGGCTGAGATCCAAGGATCGTGGTTCAAAGCCAGCCCAGGCAGGAACGGCCAGGAGACTCTTTTCTCCAACTAGCCACCAGAAAAACAGAAGTGGTGTTGTGGCTCAGGTGGTAGAGCACCAGCTTTGGGCAAAGAAAAGCTCAGAGACAGTGCCCAGATCCTGACACACACACACAGAGCACACACAGAGCACACACTCTGGTCTATGGCCAGAGATTTGGGTTAGAATCCTGGCTATTTCCCAGGCGCGTGACTGGAGGGGAGTGGGGCGGGGGGAGGGGGGGCAGGGGGCCTGGGCCTCCTCCTGGCAGAGTGTCTGCCTCATGGGCTGATCTAGACGGGCACCCAGCCAGACGAGGGGCCTGAATGACAGTTTGACTTCCAGGTCCAGAGCCTGAGTGCAGGTTTACATCCGGATCACTGTGACGCCTTGGGACTGGCATTTGAAGGCCTTGTTCTCCTTGATGAGTGGATCAAATCAGTTTCTTGTCCAGGACGTGACCAGTTCTGAGGCAGAACAGGAGTGGGGGGAATCAGGATAGAAGAGGAATCAGAGCGCTGGGGTTGTGGCTCTGGGGGTGGGCGGTGGGGTCCAGCCTTTGTCTAGCATGTGCAAAGGTCCTGGGGTTGATCCTCAGCCAGCATGAGAGGAGGGGGTGGGGGAGAGAGAAGAGAGAACTTGTTATACTTATTTAGAAGATGTCCCCCACCCCACCCCCAGAGGTGACAAAGTCGTCTTTCTTGGGGGCTCTTCCACTTGCAAGGCCTGGTCCCCATTCTTGTCTACAGGGAGATTATTTTGGTCACCTGCTTTACTCAGAAGCTGAAGCAACATGGCTGGGAGGGGGCCCAGAGCCTCCCTCCCGCAGCCCCCACTTTCCTGTGTGATCTGAACGCCCCCCAGCCCCCCCCCCCCCAGGGCAGCAGTCACAGGCAGTACCGAGGCCTTTAGACCATTTGCAAGCTGGGAGCTATTTCAAAGGGAAGGCCGGGCCTTGATATTCCCAGGAAAGAGTTTGAGAAGATGCGTTTGGATTATAAAAGCCACACGGGCTCTTTACAAAGCCTGGAGAATGAAGGTGGAAAGTCTGCCTGGAACTCAGCAGGCGCCCTGCGTTTTCT
>NW_012267222.1:17862262-17874563 GCF_000151885.1 Dipodomys ordii
AGCCGGAAGTGGCGCTGTGGCTCAAGTGGTAGAGCGCTAGCCTTGAGCTGAAGAGCTGAGGGACAGAGCCCAGGCCCAGAGTTCAGGCCCTGTGACCAGCAAAAAAAAAAAAAAAAAGGTGACCCCTGAAGACTCGTGGGGGGACGTTTGTGTTGAGAGTTGGCGGGCCGTGGGACGGGGCCTGGTGGAGGGGTATCACTGGGGTCGCCCCCCTCACAGGGATGACTGCGGTACACTCAGAACTGTGGCATCCTGGAAGAGTGGGCTGTTGGAGAAGATGGAGCCCAGGCCCCCAATCCCTCAGGCTTCCGGGTACTGGGGCCTCTCCCTTCCCACAGCCCCGCCCACGACACCAGGCCTCTGGCTCCATGCGCCTACATCTCTAGAACCTCTCTCCTTCATAACGCACCCAGGGTCCGGTGCTTCCTTACAGCCATGGGAGGGGAGGGGTGCAGACCCGGGGTCCCGGGGGGTCCCGGGGGGTCCTGGCCAGCGTTCCAGTCAGCCTGGCTGTCTTCTCCACGCCCTGCCCAGGAGGCCTGGGCCGGTTCACCTGCACCACACCCGGCAGAGGCCTGAAATGGGTTGCATTGGTGGCTGGGGAAAACCCAGGAAAGGTTGAGATTCCAGGCCCGCGTTGATGAGGACCAGTTGGGAGACACGTGCCTAATCCCAGACTTGCAGTCCTGCGTGGGTTAGTCCCAGCCAGGTAGAGATGCAGGCCCAACCCAGCCCCAGGCCCCGTCCCCTTGCTGTGCCCCCTGGGGACGGGAGGGGGGCAGAGGGGAGGACGTGGGGGGGGAACAGCCCCTCCTGGAGTGAAGACCTCCTTCCCTGCCTTCCTCGTTGATCAAATGGGGGCAGGTGCCTGACAGCACCTGCAGAAGCAGAAACCCACTCTGAACACTCTCCTAGCCCCATCTGGGGGTGTCCATCTGGGAAGAACACGCCCCCCTGCCCCCCAGGTCTGAGCTGTAAGGAGCCTCCTTTTCCCTGGGCCAATCTCCAATGCCTAGCGGAGACCTCTGGCAAAGCCAGTCAAGGAGGCTGCTGGGCAGTGGGAGGCTGGGCTGGGTGTCTCTGTTCCCCAAGCTCCCACAGGAGGGGGGTGCCTTCCACACCCCCCAGACCCCAGCCCACCCCTGAGGGCCAGCAATCTCTGGGTGGCTGGGCAGAGGGGAAGGACCAGGAGTCCTGGGCCGAGCTGGGCACTGAGCCCCCAAAGCCTGGCCCTCTCCCGCCCTGCCCCAAGCCCCTGGACCACCCCATCTCCATGGCAGCGGAGTTCCTGAGCTAGTGTCTCCGCCATTGTTGCTGACTTCAGCAAGAAAAGAAACTGCCCTCCTGGCTGGGATTGTGGCTCAGTGGTAGAGTGCTTGCCTAGCATGCATGAAATCCTGGGTTCGATTCCTCAGGACCACATACACAAAGCCAGAAGTGGCGCTGTGGGTCAAGTGGTAGAGTGCTAGCCTGGAGCAAAAGAAGCTCGGGGACTGAGCCCAGGCCCTGAGTTCAAGCCCCAGGTCTGGCAAAAAGAAAGGAAGGAAGGAAAGAAAGAAAGAAAGAAAAGAAAGGAAGGAAGGAAGAAAGAAAGAAAGAGAAAGGAAGAAAGGAAGGAAGAAAGAGAGACCTCAGAGGGGACGGAGTGGGTGGGAAGTGGGCAGAGGGCGGGAGGGTGGCCTGGCCGGCAGGGTGCCCCGCACACCGTGGGCGCCCATCCCAGACACAACTCCAACCCCTGTGACAACAGGAATCACGGAATAATGACAGTGGAGACAACTAGAGAGGCCAAGCCATCCGGAAGCCTCCTCACTGCTAAATTTTTTTTTTGTCTCATCCTTTGCTGGCTTCACGGGCCGCCTCCTCCCAGCAGCCTTCCATACTGCCCTAGCGCCTGACCTCCCTCTGTTCCTCCACCCTACTTCGTGTTTGCTGGGGACTGGAGCATTGTCTGTCTCCTTCCTTCCTTCCTTCCTTTCCTGGGGCTTGAACTCTGGGCCTGGGCGCTGTCCCTCAGCTCTGCAGCTCAAGGCGAGCGCTCTACCACTTGAGCCACAGCATCACTTCCAGTTTTCTGGTGGTTCATTGGAGATGAGTCTCATGAAGTTTCTTGCCCGTTTTTTGTTGTTTTTGTTTTTTTCTTGTTGTTATTGGTTGTGGGGCCTGAACTCTGGGCCTGGGCACCGTCCCTCAGCTCTTCAGCTCAAGGCGAGCGCTCTACCACTTGAGCCACAGTGCCACGATCCTCAGATCTCAGCCTCCTGAGTAGCTAAGATTACAGGTGTGAGCCACTGGTGCCCGGCCATGGCTAAAATCTAGTGACAAAGGAAAATCCTACTCCTTGTCCCTCTACCTCCTCAGCCCCTTGCACCCCAGCCTCCTCCCCTTATCTCTGAGCCGGGCACTGGTGGTTCAGGCCTGTTATCCTAGCTACTTAGGAGGATGAGATCTGAGGACTGGAGTTCAAAGCCAGCCTAGGCAGGAAAGTCTATGAGACTCTTATTTCCAATCAAGCACCAAAAAGCCAGGACTAGCAGTATGGGTCAAGTGCTAGAGCACCAGCCTTGAGCAAGGAAGCTGAGGGCCAGCACCCAGGCTCTGAGTTCAAGCCCCAGAATTGGCATGGTTACACACACACACACACACACACACACACACACACACACACACGCACACACACTGTGATCAGATTTTACAACTCTGAGCTACCTGCAGGATTGGGCCCAGTGCCCACGGGCATGTCATTCCTGGTGGCCTGTGTGGCACCTGTCCCAAGCCCACCAACTCCATCCCCCACCCTCCATCCCCCGTCCCCCTCCCCCACGCCCCCATTCTGTCTCCCCGCACCCAATATGCACACGTGGCTTCAAAACGCTCTCTGGTTTTTCATTAAATCCAGGAATCCATAGGAAGGGAATGACCTGGCTACTTCAATTAATTTCTTTCCCCCTTGCCAATCACCGGGCCCCATTTCCCGCAGGAGCGTGAGGGCAGAGAGAGGCGCGGGGCTGCGTTTGAATGTGCGCTCGCGATAGGAGATAGGGCAGCGTGGAGAATCGTCCCTATCTGCCCAGTGCGGATGGCCTGGCGCGGGCCGGGGCTGGCATACTAAGGGGGCCCGCAGCCCTTATCATAATCCTGGGAGCCCCCCCCCCCGCCTTGTCACCTGGGCTATTCCAGGCAAGTGTCACGCCGCTGTCTCTGCTGTACGGAGGTAGATAGCGCCGCTCCGGCCCGCGCAGCAGGCGTAATCACCAGCAGAAATTGCTCCCAAGAAAAGTTTGCAAGGAATTAACTTTGGATGGGTGGAGGGGGCCTTGTGGAGGTGTGCGGGCAGAGATGGGCACAGAGGGGCAGGGAGGGGGCGTGCAGGCAGAGATGGGGGGTGCTCTGGGCTCTGAGGACCGAGCTGGAGGCCAAAGAGACCCCAGAGAGGCTGCAAGAACTCCCGGAGACCCCCAGCTGCCCGAGGGCCAGGGCCTGAGTTCCACCAAGGGGAACCCAGGGTGCCACATGTCTGGGCTGCATGACTGGCCCGTGGAAGCCTGGCTTCTGTGCCTTTGGTGGTTCTCCGGTCTGAGGAGCCTCCACCCCAGTCCTGGCCTTCCTTCTTCCCTCTCTCTCTTGGGGTGCTGGTGGCTCAGACCTGTCACCCTAGCCATTCAGGAGGCTGAGATCCGGAGGTTCACCATTCTAGGCTAGTCTAGGGAGAAAAGTCCCAGAGACTTCCATCTCCAAAACAGCCAGCAAAAAAAAAGGCAGCTGGAGGTGTGGTTCAGGTGGTCGAGTGCCAGCTGACCAACATGCTACCTGAGTGTCAGGGCCAGGGCAGGGGAGGGGCAGCAGTGCCACGGGACACATGGGGGGGGGCAGCGGCCAGGGAGACACAGTGCTGTGGATGTACAGTGGTAGGCCCTGTCCGTCTGTCCGTCAGTCAGTCGGTCCGTCCATCTGTCCATTGGTCCATGGAGCCCTTGACCGGGGGCGGGATGTGGGGGGAGGGGAACATGGCACACAGTGTGGCTGGTGCCGACAGGGACACAGATGTGCTGTGGGGGATCTGTGACCCCACGGCCCCCCTAGGACACAGTGCGGAGCCTGCAGGTGCTCCATCCGTGGGAAACTGAGGCACACGGAGGCATCTGGATGTGCTCAACATAGACCTCCGGGAGGCCACATTATTATGAAATGGAAGATCATGGGTGTGTGTGTGCACGCACACACACAGGTATGTGCACTAGTACTGTGCCCCTGTCAGAGGCAGGGACCCATCTCGGGCCAGTTCACAGGTGGCCCCGGGGGATGGAGGCGCTGGGGCCGGCCAGAGGCCGCGCTGGGGCCTTCGTTCCCGGTGCATCCATCCCCGATGCCCTGGTTCACGGGGGCGCCGGGCCCAGGCACGGCTCCACGCCTACCGAACCCCTGTGCACAGGCCACCCGCCATCCTGGCTGCTGGGTTCTGAGCACACTGGCTGAGCCCCACGGCCGCGCGAGACGTCTCTTGTGAGGTGTGACCCGTGGGGGGCAGGAAACCGCGTGGTAGAGTCATTGTAACACAGAGACTGGGTGTAACACAGGCAGCCAAGCAGGAGCAAGTGTAACTCCTTTGCTTTGATTTGACCCACCATCCTCAGGCCTCCGGACTGCCAGGATTACAGGCGTGCGTCTCGGCGCCAGGCTTGCTATGACTTTTGGTTCTATTTTTCTGCTCTGTGATTCTGGGAGTCCTCTCGGTGGGTGTGGGGGGGTCTGCCAGACCCCCGAAGGACCCCAGGGGCGCATGCCCCTCCTCCCCCTTCCCTGTCCTCAGCCCCCCCCACAAATGAACCTACGGGGGAGCCCCATGTTCACTGAGAGCTTGGACAATTGTTTGTGGGGGGGCCAGCACATGGAACTTGCCAAGGATATGGATGGTTCTGGACCCCAGGAGAAGCCACATTTCCCCACTCCCCGGGATGTCGCAAGGGCGGGCCAGCAACTGTCTTCCTTTGGACGTGAAGGTGCCCTCTCCACAGAGCAACGCTGCCACCTGGTGGCCACCACGCACCCTTTCCTGCCGGACCCCAGAGAGGACACCCCTCCCTCCCTCCACACACTCAGCCCTCACCCCCCAGAGCCCTGCCAGGGCCAGTGTCCTGGCGTTGGAGAAGTACACGGTCAGGTGTGGGCTGCCTCCTGGCGGGCACGCAGTCAGAGAACTCAGCCGGGGACCCCGGCCTGCACGCCAGCAGGCAGGAGCCCGGGGTGGGACCTCCCGAAGTATCCCACCACGCGGACCAGCCCACTGCGGTGCAAACTACCCCGGGACCCCGGGACTCTACATAACCGACCTCCCCACTGCACCGAGGAAGCCAGCCACCCCATGAACCACTTTAAAGACCCCACACAGCCAGGCGCCCGTGACTCACGCCTGTCATCCTAGCTACTCAGGGAGGCTGAGATCTGAGGATTGAGGTTCAAGGCCCGCAGGACACTGATCTCCAATGAACCACCAGAAAACCGGAAGTGGTGCTGTGGCTCAAGTGGTAGAGTGCTCGCCTTGAGCTCAAGAGCTGAGGGACAGCGCCCAGGCCCAGAGTTCAAGCCCCACGACCGAGGAAGGACAACAGAAATGCCCATCCATGGAAATGGGTTTAAAAGGTGCCCAGGTAAGGAAAAACTATTTCAGCTGGATCTGAATACTCGAGTCCCAGTCTGCCCTGCACAGGAGGTGGCATCCAGAGCCCCTGCTTCCGCCTTGTAGACTATACAAGATGCTACAGATACCAACGGTCCTGGAGTCTCACTGTCAGGTGCTAATGGCCTGAGGCCAACAGCTCAGTGTGGGCAGCCACAGAGCTCCAGAGAGGTGGGTCTCAGGAGGCTGCTTCCTACCCAGCATCTCTGCCCCCTTGTGGGGGTGTTTAATGCCGGAAGTGGGGGGGGAGGATGGGGTGGCTCACCCACTGTGGAGGGCAGAAGGAGATGTGGGCTCCACCCAGGCCCCCCCTCCTGCCCCCATGAAGACTGGGCCTTACCCATGGGGCCTCCTCTAGCTGCAAGGGAGCCTGGGGAGTGGAGTCTCAGAAGTGCCTGGCACAGAGCGAGGAGGCAGACAGGTGAGTGTGTGTGTGTGTGTGTGTGTGTGTGTGTGAATAAACGCCAGGCCTTGAGAAAACCGTTGGAGAGAGCTGCGTGCAGAGCTCGGGTGATGGAGCACTTGATTAGCTTGTGCGAGGCCCTCGGTTCAAAACTGAAAAAGAGCCGGGCACCAGTAGCTCACGCCTGTAATCCCAGCTACTCAGGAGGCTGAGAGATGAGGACTAAGGTTCAAAGCCAGCCCGGGCAGGAACGTCCATGAGGCTCTTATCTCCAATAAACCACCGAAAGCTGGAAGTGGAGCTGTGGCTCAGACTGGTAGCCTTGAGCACAAGACTCACCAGTGCCCAGGCCCTGAGTTCAAGCCCTAGGACCAGCACAAGCGCATGTGCACGCACACACACGCACACGCACACACACATCCTATGACTAGCCACGCTCTTCTCAGCGGCCTCAACGTCCCAGTGAGAGCCTAGCTCTAGAATGTTCTAACTCGCATGCTTGGAGACATTGGGATGGGGCGTGTCATGGAGAATTACGCAGCACTGAAGATGGACTCACAAGCCCACGGCAACAGAATGGGGATCTGACACCGCGAGGCGGCACAGCCAGACACCAGGGCCTCACAGGGCATTGTTCAGATAACAGCCCAAGCCAGGCAATAGCTGGTACCCCTGTAATCCAAGCTTCTCAAGAGACTGAGATCCAGAGGATCATGGTTCCAAGCTAGCTTAGGCAGAAAACTTCATGAGACTTCCATCTCCAGTGAGTCAGCAAAAAACCAGACTGGAGGCATGGCTCAGGTGGTAGAGTACCAGTCATGAGCAAGAATGCCCAGCAGGCCCCGAGTTCCAGCCCTGGTACCTCTAGGAGTGGGCACGTAGCTCCCCATGGGCAGGAGAGGATTTCTGGGCTGCGGGGTGCCACTTATGTCTGCTGACCACGTTCATGTTTTGTGGACTTTCGTGGAGCTGGGGTGGTGCATGTGTGCTATTTCCCCAAGAGTTGAAATGCACAAAACTACTAAGAGAAAAAGGAAGGTGAGGGTTGGAAGGAAGGGATATCAAGGAACTTCTCACTCGCCTTAAGCTCACTGATAAATGTGCTTGAATTCCAAAAACAAAAACAAAAACAGCAACAGTTTTTTGTTTTGTTTTGTTTTGATTTTGGGGGCATGAGGCTTGAACTCAGGGCCTGGGCGCTATCCCTGAGCTCTTTATGCTCAAGGCTAGTGTTCTACCACTTTCCTGCCCAGGCTGGCTTTGAACCTCGATCCTCAGATCTCAGCCTCCTGAGTAGCTAGGATTACAAGCGTGAGCCACCGGCACCTGGCTCAGCAACAGATTTTATTATTTTTTAAAATGCAATGACTGATGCTCAAAGCTCAGGTGAACAAATTAAGTAGTTAGCATGTCTAAGAAAATTCTGGAAGGAGAGCGCTTGGAGGCAAAACCCAAGCCCTGTAGGAATTTTCTGTCATGAAACAATGTGGCTGGGGGCCTGGGATATAGTCAGGGGTACATGCCACACACACACACACACACACACACACACACACACACACACACACACAGCCCTGTGGCTGTCACCCATAAATTCTTGAGTGAGAATGAGGAGTAGAAAGCCAGAGACCAGCCTGAGCTCAAGGGAGTTGAATATTTATCGGCTTAGTGCACCCCTGAGGCCTGGGCACTGGAATTACCCAATATGTTTTCCTGAGGCCATAGACAGCACCCCCTTCTCCCGCCCCCTCTCCCCCGCCGCCTCTGTCCCTGCCAGAGCACAGACCAGACGCCTCCCTTGTAGCCCACGTACATTACAGACAGCCATGTGAGGGAGACCCTCAATGTTTGCGCAGGAAATGGGGGGCGCAATTCCTTCATGACATTCTTATGGTGGAGGGGCTCTAATTCTGTCCCCCAAGTCTAGAAGCCATTACACAAGATTGATGCTTTGCTTTGCTTTTCCTTCTTTCCTTCCTTTCTTCCTTCCTTCCTTCCTTTCTTTTTTGTCAGTTGTGGGGCTTGAACTCTGGGCCTGGGTGCTGTCCCTGAGCTCTTCAGCTCAAGGCTAGCACTCTACCACTTGAGCCACAGCGCCACTTCCGGTTTTCTGGTGGTTTATTAGAGATAAGAGTTTCACGGCCTTTTCTGCCCAGACTGTCTTTGAACTGCAATCCTCAGATCTCAGCCTCCTGAGTAGCTAGAATTACAGGCGTGAGCCACCAGCGCCCAGCAATAGATACATTTGTTTACATAAAGTTATATATATATATATATATATAGATAGATAGATAGATAGATAGATAGATAGATAGATAGATAGATAGATAGATCCCAAAGTAAAGGGAAAAAATTGTATTGTGAGCAGAGTCCAAACCCAGATGTGGGTCTGGGAACTGGACTTCACGTCTTGAATTAGAGGTCAAGGTCTCACCTCACCCAGAAGGAATCCATGGGAAGCAATCCTCTAAGGATCTGCCTCCAGACCGGACAAAACTACAGGCGTGTGCGCAGACACAGGGGAAGGCTGTGGAGCAGTCATCAACGCCCACCCAAACCGCAGCCGCGGGTCACGCTCCTCCATCAAGCTGCAGCAGCCTGACTGGACCTGGCCCCGCCGTCGGTCAGCCTGTGTGCAGGCCGGGCAGCCTCCACGAGCATCAGACTCCTTGACAGAGTGGCATCCGGTAGCCTGCTGAGAGCCATCCGGATGCTAGCACACACCTGTAATCCCAGCGACTCAGAAGGCTGAGACCTGAGGACCAAAGTTCAAAGCCAACCCTGGCCGGAAAGGTCTGTGAGACTTGTCTTTGCTGAATAACGAGTAAAAAGCCAGAAGTGGAGCCATAGCTCAAGTGGTATAGCGCCAGCCTTGATTGAAGAAGCCAAGGAAGGGCACACAGGCCCTGAGTTCGAGCCCCAGGACTGGTGCACGCACACACACACACACACACACACACACACACACACAGAAGTAGCGAGTGAGCAGAGGCCAGGTGAGCAGAGGTCGCCTTTGACGACCTTTCTTGTCACCTGATAGAACAACTTAAGGGAGGAAAGGGTTTTTGGGACTCCTGGCTTTAGAGGGTTTGTCTTGGTCCAAGGTTGCTAGGCAACCACACTTTTGCCCTTGGGAAAAAGCATCATGGCAGTAAATGGCGAACAAGAAGTTGGGGACGGGGGTGGGGGAGAGGGAGAGAGAAACCGAGACTGGAAGGGGCCAGGACAAGATGTCCCCGAGACCCACACTCCATCACCTACTTCCTCTAGCCAGGTCCCTGCTCCCGAAGTTTCCAGAACCTCCCCAAATAGTGGCATCTCTGGAAACAGAGTCCTCAACAGGTAAAGACTTTTGGGGGGTCACTTCATATCCAAACTGGCAGAGAGGTGGAGGGAATGTTTTTTGCCTCCCGCCCCCTACCTTTGATTTTAAGTCAGGGTTTCTTTCTATCTTCCTGTTCTAAAAACGTAGAGGGGTTAGAGTTGCACAAGTCAAGCAATGAGTGGAGTATGTCTGTGTTTTGGACACTATCGCCCCTTCCCTCCCTGTCTCCCCGTTATTCCCTCCTGCCCCGCCCCCTCCCCCAAGTGATAGAGAAGACAAGGTTTCTTGATGCTGGCCTCAAACTCACGATCTCCTCCTGCCCTTGCCTCCTGCGTGCTGGGGTTCCAGGGGTGCCTGACTGTGCCTGGCTGGTCTTTGGCTTCAATGGAATGAAGCATACCACCCAAGGAGCCGTGCTCAGCTTCCTTCTCTGGTCTCCACGTGGGCTGTGCTCTGTCAGGCGCCTGGAGTGGCCTCTCCCTATGCCCCGTCCCCTCCCGCTGGCCCCAGGAGCCTCCTCAGCCTCCTCTGGTTCTCAGTGAGGTCTGGCACGGGTCCCCTGGGCACCCCAGAACCACAGGCTGCCATCCTGGGTGCACACGGAGCCTGGCTCCCCGCCTGGGTGGGACTTCCTGTCCTGGTGCTGTTCAGTAGCCCAGATCCTAGAACAAAGCAGACTGGGACCAGGGGCCAGCAGTGTGTGGGCGCTGGGTGAGAGCAGGCGCTGGTGGCTCACGCCTGTCATCCTAGCTACTCAGGAGGCTGAGATCTGAGGATCGTGGTTCAAAGCCAGCCCAGGCAGGAAAGTCTGTGAGACTCTTTTCTCCGACGAACCACAAGAAAACCAGAAGTGGTGCTGTAGCTCAAGTGGTAGAGTGCTAGCCTTGAGCTGAAGAGCTGAGGGACAGCACCCAGGCCCAGAGTTCAAGCCCCATGACCAAAAAAGGGGGGGGGGAGAAGAAAAGAGAATATGGAGAAACCCCAGCTCTGGTGGTTTGGCCCTGCTCAGGTGCCAGGCTGCAGTGCTGCGTGTGGACACAAGGTGGCGCTGGTGCCCCATGGAGGCCGGCCTGGGCCCCTCAGGTGTAGGTGTGGGAGCTGGCCGCCACGGGTCAGCTGGTGCCCCTCCCCCCAGAAGGACGATGGACCCAGCTTGGCCCCCAGAGATGCTCAGCACCCCCACCCCAGGACGCAGGGCTGAGTGTCCGTGCTCCGAGCTTCTCGCTCACCTGTTAAGGACATAGAAACTTGGGCTCCAGGCGTGGCCTTCATCTTGTTTATTTCTCGTTTACTTTGTGCCGGTGCTGGGCTTGAGCTCTCAGCTCAGCTTTTCAGTCAAGGCTGGTGCTCTACCCCTCGAACCACAGCTTCCTGTCTGGCTTTTTGGTGGCTAGTAGAAAACAAGACTCTCACAGACTATCCTCTCTTGGGCTGGCTTTGAACCTTGATCTTTGAACCTCAACCTCCTGAGTAGCTGGGGTCACAGATGTGAGCCCCCCGCCCTCTCCCCACTGGCTGGCTTCTCTGAGGTGCCATTACCGGCCCTCAGTGCTGCTCAGTGCTTCCTTGTCTTCCCGACTCCACCCTTGTCCCACAAGTCTGGTCTGCAGGCAGCAGCCAGGGAAGCTAGACACAGTGAGCCTCCGGGGGGCCGTGCCCACCCCGGGCCTTTGACTTCTTGCTGTCCGGGAGCTCGGTGGCTCCTTCCTGCCCCAGGGCCTTTGCACAGGCTTTACCTCTCCTCTCCTCCTGTGCTCACCTTCAAGTCTTTGTTCAACTGTCACCTCCTCCAGACCACTTTATTAAAACTGAAATTTCCTTCATAGTGTCGGCTCCTTTTCCCCATTTGCTCTCTCTTTTGCTCATTTCCCACTTCATGTACTGAGTTTTTGATATTCAGATTTCCCTACACAGGCTGGAACGTTTGTTTCGATCACTGACTCTCTCCCCGGTGCTCAGAACAGGACCAGGCACATAGTAGGTGCTCTTTAGACTCTTGCCAGGAGTTTATACATAGAAAGCTCCAGAGCTTCCAACTGGGACTGTACAGGTTGCAGAGTGGTTTTGTGTCCTTAGTGCTTCTTGGTCCTGTGTTCTGCTTGCTGGCAGCTCCTGTGGGCTTTAAGTGGCCAGAAGAGTGGCTCTCAGCGGCCAGCAAGGCCCGGCCGGGCGGTCCCGGGGTCCCGTGCTCTGCTCGCTGGCCTCTCACAGCCCGCCGCCCCTCCCCGCTCCCGGTGAGGCTGTGCGCTGCTGGTCAGCCCGTGCCGGGCAGAGGGGCATGGCGTGTCCCGCGGGCGTGGGCACTGGGGGTGGCCGTGGCCCAGGCCTGCCTGAGCCCACTTGGCTCTGGGCTGGGCCTGGGTGCAGGCCGGGGAACGGCTGGGCAGCCACGTGTTAGCTGAGGGCCGCTCTGTGCGGGGTTGGGCACGAGGGTACGAGGGTGCCAGGGCCGGCCACCAAGCGGGGTGCTGGGCGCCAGGGCCCTGGGGGCCCTCCCAGTTCCCAGCTCCGAAGGAAACCCGGGACACTGAGCCGCTGGCTCGCTCGGCCAGGCTTGCTGCGTGAGAACTCAGGTTGGGGGCCCAGCCCCAGGGAGGATGCGGTGAGGGGACGGTGTGTGTGTGTGTGTGGAGGGGGAGGAGCCGGGTCTCCTTCCCTGTCCCCCCCACCCCCGACAGCCACAGCGTTGTCTCCATGGCAACAGTGACACCATGACAGCGAAGGTGACCAGATGGAAACTGGTGACACTGGAGGTGGTGATGGAGATAGCGGCGGTGATGGTGGTGATGGTGATGGTGATGGTGGTGGTGGTGATGGTGGTGATGATGGTGGTGATGGTGATGGTGGTGGTGGTGGTGGTGATGGTGATGGTGGTGATGGTGATGGTGGTGGTGGT
>NW_012267222.1:17875931-17888854 GCF_000151885.1 Dipodomys ordii
TGGTGATGATGGTGGTGATGATGGTGGTGATGGTGGTGGTGGTGGTGGTGGTGGTGATGGTGGTGATGATGGAGATAGTGATGAAGGTAAAGATGCCGGTGGCCTCACTGGAGAGCTGGCTGGGTTTCCTGGGGGTCCCGGGCCGGGATGTGAGGTGGCTGGGCTGGGAGACTGAGGCTGCTGCTCACTCAAGGCCCAGCCTGGGGTCGGGTAAATGCGGGGGACGGGCAGGATGTGGAGGGGCGAGCCCCAGATCCGGGGCCAGCAGGGGTCAGGCCCCGCGGCCACACTGCCGATGGTGCCAGGGAGGCCCGGCCCCCGGCCCGCCATGCCCCGTCCGGCCTGGCTTGGTGTGCCTGCCATGCTTTGGGGAGGAGGCCACACGGCTCCCCTCCCCCGCACCAGTGGAGTCCACTCTTCCTCCTTCTGGAATATTCCAGGGTTGGTTCCTTCCACATTCTGCTCCAGAGGGGACAGGGGCCGGTGCCCGACGCCGGCCACCACCAGAGGGCAGCAGAGTCAAGGCCAGGGGCAGAGCGAGCAGCCCGCAGCCTGGGCAGGGCCTGGGTGGGCTGGGCCAGAGCTGGGGGCCGTCACCCCTCCAGACCGCGGCCACAGGCACAGGATGCCGGTCCTCACCCCGCATGACCTCGGGCAAGGCCCCGTGCCTCTGGGGGCTCAGTTTCCCCATTAGTGCAGGGTGTGACAGGTTGATTTGTTCCTGGCCTGGTTCAGAGGCCGAGGGGCAGGGGGCTGTCTGGCTTCCCCCTTCCTCTCCCCCCCACCCCCGCCTCGGCCTCTCTCCCCCCCCCCCCCAACAGGCTTTGGGCAGGGGGGAGGCCTGGGCCTGGCTGGAACCTGCTGTCCTCCCCCTTCCTTAAGGAGGGACCCCAACTTCTCAGCGGCTGTCCTGCTCAGCTCCCAGAGTCCTTGGGGGACGCAGGCTGGGGGCACCAAGCCGGCATCCTTCCCCCACCCCATCCTTGTCTCAGACTTCTGTAGTGCAGGTTCGTTGGTTTGTTTGTTTTTTGTCAGTCACGAGATTTGAACTCTGGGCCTGGGCGCTGTCCCTCGGCTCTTCAGCTCAAGGCGAGCGCTCTCCTACTAGAGCCACAGCGTCATTTCGGTTTTCTGGTGGTTGATTGGAGATAGGAGTCTCACGGACTTTCCTGCCCGGGCTGGCTTTGAACGGTGATCCTCAGGTCTCGGCTGGGATGTCAGCGTGAGCCGCCCGCGCCTGGCTTCTCCTCACACTGTCGCGCTTTATTTTTTAAATGAGTTCTTTTTGTATCGCAGTTATTTTGTTATCTAGAAATGGGCTGGGCAGGAAAAGCGTGCGCATTGAGCAGCACAGCTAAGATGGGGTTTGCAGGTCGCCCTACGGGGGCCGGGGCTGGGGCCTCGGGGTGGCCCCGGAGGCTCCTGTGCATGCATGCCACCGTGCTGGCCAGGGGTGTCTGCAGGCCCAGCCAGGCCCCTCACAGACGGCGTTGGTGATGGCGGCCACAGCGTGCTTGGAGCCAGCCCCTGCCCCATCAGCAGTCCCTTGAGGTGGACACAGTGGTTGACCCCAATTGCAGATGGGCAAACTGAGGACCCCAAGGCCTGGACGGAGCACGGAGAGTCAAACTTTCGTAGGTGGCAGAGGCAGGATTTGAACTCAGGTCCTCAGGGTGAATCACATGACCCCCTTCCTCCTCAGTGAGCAGACATTGACTGACTGACTGAATGAATGAATGGGAGGCGGCCCAGGTGGCTTTGTCCACGGCTGTTTAACTGCTGTTCTGGCCGTGGAGCTTGGGGACGTGGGGTGGGCCACAGCCGCAGCTCTGTGCCGGGTGCACGATCGGCTGGTGTTGGTCGACTGAGCGTAGGACCAGAGACGCAGGGGGTGGGGGTGCTGCCACCCGGCTCCGGCAACGCTGACTGGAGCCTCTTCAAAACGGAATGAAATAAAGCCTTCTCCACCGCCGACGGTGCAAGCTGCTCGCTGATTTATCCAGGCTGCGGTTATTGAGTGCCTGCTCTGCGCCGCCCACGGGTCTCGACCTAAGGAAGTGGAACGGCACACATGGACGCTGGTGGGGGGTGTGGGCGGGGGGGGGACGGGGACCGGGAGTCACCCCAGAGACACCAGCTTCTGGGGTACACAGAGACAAAAACCTTCAGTTCCGTTGAGCAAACGGCCACAGGCTTTGGGCTCCAGGCAGAGAACAGCAGGTGCGAAGGCCCAGGGGGACGCAGGTGGCCAGATGGCTGGAGAGTGACCGGAGGCCAGTGTGGCTGAGGTGGCAGCCATCTGCCTGGTGAGAGCGGCTGGCGCTGCGTGTGACAGCAGAGAGGCGGCGTAGCTGCAGGTGAGCTTGTGGGACAGGTAACAGTGGAGGCCAGTGCGGCGGCGGTGGCGTAGCTGCAGGTGAGCTTGTGGGACAGGTGACAGTGGAGGCGGTGCGTGGCAGGCGCAGGGGTGGGCCTGGCCGCAGCAGGCAGAACTGTCCACCACAGGCGGCTGGAGGGCCGAGCCACACGCTCTGCTCCGGCGGTCACCGCTGGCTCTGTGGCTATAGGCCAATTATCTAACCTGGGCGCACAAGGGGTTTGCAGCTCCCTGGGCCTAGCAGAGCTCATCCTGAGACAAATAGGGTGTGGGTGTAGGGTGTGCTTTGGGGTCCCCACCAGCACCATGGGGTCTACTCTTCATCCTCTACCCTTTACTTTTGGGGCCTGAGCCCTGGGCACAGGGGCACCCTGGGCGTGGGGTCAGTGGGAGACAGCGTCCCGAGGCAGGACCTTGGGGAGATTTGCATTTCCATTTGCATCTCATTTGCATACAGCTTGTCCCTGCTCCAGCCTGAGGAAGAGGGAGATTCAGACTCCCACTCTGTTCCGGGCTGGCCAGGGGCATGGTCCAGATGAACTTCAGTCAGAGAACATGAGGCTGTCAGCCAGGAGGGACAGTGCTGGGTGTGGGGCTCTGATTCTGTCCCTGCCTGTGGCCGCGGGGGGCAAGGTCTGAACTTCAAGGGAGCTTGGACCCTGGGCCTGGGCGCCGTCCCTCAGCTCTTCAGCTCAGGGCGAGCACTCTACCACTTTGAGCCACAGCGCCACTTCCGGTTTTCTGGTGGTTCATTGGAGATAAGAGTCACATGGACTTTCCTGCCAGGGCTGGCTTTGAACCCTGATCCTCAGATCTCAGCCTCAGGAGTAGGTAGGATTACTGCCTCCCAAACTCCCCCAGCCTGGGCGGGAGGGGCAAGTACTGGCTCTGCTCTCCGGGCAGCTGACCCACCTCACAGGTGTTTGCTTAACCTTGCTCGGAACCAGACAGGCTGGAAGGAAATACATTTTAAAACCACGTGCGACTTAAAGAGAATTTAATCTGCATGTCTGGGATTCATTAACACGTAGATCATCAAATTAGAGATTGCGCACAGCTGTTTGACATTCGAACGGCCTGCCGAGTACCCTTAATAAGCACCTTTAAATACTATTTTTTCCCCTGTAATCTCAGGGCTGGGTTTCGAGCGTGCTGTTCTTTGAATGGGAATGTGAGAGACGGGGAAGGTGGGCCTGACCTGAGGGAGCAAGGCAGGGTGGGCAGCCGGGATCCCCTCCCCAGTGGGAGCCGCCCTGAGCCGGCCAGAGCCCTGAGCCCTTTCTCTCGGTGGTGGCCACAGGCTGTTTGTGTCCTGGCTGCCGCCTCCTGTCCTGGGAACTGAGTTCCCATACCCATGCCGAGCTATGTGCCACGGACTCCGGTGGTCTCCTGTGGCCAGACAATGAGAGGCGGACCTCACCTCCCATCGCTCCTGGATCTAGCCCAGGAAGGGGAGGACGGGGGTGGGAGGAGGGAGAGGACCAGGGAAGGAGAGAACTCACTCCAACAAGGAGGGGACCCGGGGAAGAGGCCCTGGTGGCTGGGGACACAGGTGGCCGCCTCTGGGGGTGGGGGTGGCTGGACATTTTCTCCAGTGAAGAGTGTGCAGAGGCTGTGGATGGTGATAGAGGGGAGTCCTAGAGCACGCCACCTAAGGTCCGTGACTTTCGTACTTTTATGTATTTTGTTCTCAGTGATGATGATGATTGTGTGTGTGTGGGGGGGTGTCTGTGCCCCAATACTGGGTGCTGTTCCTGAGCTTTTGTGCTCCAGGCCGGTACTCTATCACTTGTACCACGACTCCACTTTGGGGCTTTTTGCTGGTTAACTGGAGATAAGTTTCATGGACTTTCCTGCCCAGGCTGGCTTTGTACTGTGATTGATCCTCAGATCTCAGCCTCCTGAGTAAGCTAGGATCACAAGCATGGGCCGCCCGTGCCCAGCAGCAGTTAAGAAAAAACTGGAAGCTGCCACAGGAAAGCCTGATTTTGCTAGCATCAAGGGCCAAGTCTTCAGCAGCTCCCCCGCGTTGGAGCTGCCGGTCCCCACAGCCCAGCCCTGGGCCTTTGCATTCATGGCTCTGACGAGTACAGACAGGCGAGCAGCTACAGACAGGTCTGTGAGGAGTGGCGTGAAGGGGCGATCAGAGTAAGATCTGAATGGAGGTGGGCGCAAGGGGGGGGCAGCTGAGGGGGGGTCACAGCTGCGGTGTGACATGATCCTCTCTCCTGCCTTCCTCCCTTTCCTCCTCTTCCTCCTACTTCTTCCTCTTCTTCCTTCTCTTCCTTCTCCTTCATCTTCCTCCTCCTCCTCCTTCTTCCTCCTCTTCCTCTTCCTTCTTCCTTTTTTGTTAGTCATGGGGCTTGAACTCAGGGCCTGAGCACTGTCCTTGAGCTTTTTTGCAAAAGGCTAGTGCTCTATCACTTTGAGCCATAGATCCATTTCTGGCTCTTCAGTGGTTAACTGGAGATAAAAGTCTCATGGACTTTCCTGATAGCTGGGAACCTGGATCTCTTGACTTTCCTGAACTGCAGGGATCTCAGATCTCAACCTCCTGAGTGGCTAGGATGACGGGCAGGAGCCACGGGCGCTCTGGCCCTGTCTCCCCATCCCAGAGCTATTTCTTCTGGCTGGGGCCAGCCTGTTTCCCCATCTGTGGCAGGAGATGTCAGGGTCCTGGTCTTGTGGGGTCAGGAGACGGATCAGGCGTGCGACTCCCTTGCAGCCTGGCCCTGGGTTCCTGGGCCGCCAGGGGCTGGTCTGTGTGCCCCGGGGGCCTGGAGCTCTGGTAAGGGCTCCCACTCACGTCTGGGCCTGTCGAGTGGAAGATAGCAGACAGAGGGACCATTTATCTGCACGGTCTGAAGGTTAATTCAAAGGGCAGCCGTGGCTGGCGACAGTGCCAGCTCTCAGACCGAAGGAGGTCATGAAGCCGGCGGCCAGGGCGGCTCCTGGGCCCTGGGACTTCATCTCCTCCCGGGCTGGGTCACCCTCTTGCGGTCTGGCCTGGGGCGTGTTCCTTCCTTCCTGCAGCCTCCATTTCCCCCTATGTGTGTTGGAACGGTGGGCCCCGCGGTCCCTGGGGGACCTCCAGGCACAGACCGTCCAAGGCTGCGTCTCCGTGCTCGGCCATCAGGCTGCTCGGCCTTCCCGGAGATCCCATGCTGGCTGCGGGCCCCTCCTGAGCACCCGTCCCTGTCCCCCCATCCTGCTGAGCCTCCAAGAGCTGTGGAGAATGTGGGAGACATGGCCGGGCTCACCCGCTGCCCGTCCACGCCATCTCCCCCGCCAGCGGGGGTCTCAGCCTTAGGAGATCCGGCAGAGCCCAGAACGGGGTGACTCTCCAGGACAGAGCTGCCGCGTCTCCTCCATCAGACTGACAGCCCCCCCCACGCCCTCCTGGGGCCCGGGGCTGCGTCTCCTCTCTCTGAATGGGTCCTGTCAGCCCTCAGGGCCGGCCGTGCCTGCTGTGAAAGTTGCCCGCCTTGCTCAGCAGTTTGTCTTTTTAACGATTGAATAAGTTGCCAATATTCACAAATCAGCCGATTTCACATAGAAACCTAGACGGGCCATCTTGAAAAGAAAAAGAAAAGAGAAGAACTCTGCTTAAGAGCTGGCGTGGTGCGGGCGGGCATGTGGCTGCCCCTGTCCCGGGCTGGGGGGCGGGGGCTGGGGCTGGGGTCGGCCTTTGCAGCTCCTCAGCTGGGCCATGAGGGAGGAATGTTCCAGAGAGAAGAGCAATGTGGGTTTAATGGCTTCTCTCCCGGCCTATGCCTCATTAGAATGGGACCAGGCTGAAGATCGATGCTCTTCAAAGTCAGATACATACTGCCTGCTACACGCAGTAATGACCAGAACAAATCTCCAACCAAGAGCTTAGCCTGCCTCTGAGAAATGGGGGTGCAGAGACAGAGGGAGCCGCACCTGCCTCTCACTGTGGATTGTTTGGGGGCCAGGGCACGAGCACCCCCTTATCCTGAGCTCGGAGTAGAGTCTCGGGTTTTATTTGCCCAGGCCGACTTCAAACCACGATTCTGAGATCTCAGCTCGCTGAGAAGCTGGGATGGCAGGCGTGAGCCACGGCTCCCGGGCTTGTTCCAAAGGGTGGTCCAAAGCACGGGGTCGACTGTTCTCTGATGCTTCCCTCCCTCCCACCCCATGGCCTTCCTCCCTGGGAAGAAGACTGCAGTGTGTGGCGCCTGGGGCCCCATCCAGAATGTTCCACAGCGAGGCCTCAGCTCAGGGGGCTGACAGCTGCCTCACAGCGCTGGGCTGGGAGGGGGTTCCAAGCCATCAACGCCTCTTCCGCTTGTTCAGCCGGTGGCCGGGCACCACATTCACCGCCTTGGGGCCAGGCCAGGCACGGTGGCCAGGCCCAGCACAGGCTCCAGCTGCCAGCTGCTCCCGATCCTGGGCTCTGGTCCCGGGCTGCATCTGAGCAGCCCGACCGGTGCTTTTGCAGGTAACGAGCACTGACACTCACCCAACACTTCCTGAAGCCTGGGCTGAATTCAAACTCCTGGCCCGCTTGAAGCCAGAGTTTGGCCAACAGCCGCCGAGTCAGAAGCAGGTTGACTGCAATTGGCTCAGGAACAGCAGCTTGCCCAAGCGATATAACACACGGTGACAGCTACCTTTGACGGAGCATCTGCTCGGCGGCGCCAGGCACTTCTGTGAACCCCAGCTTCCCAGCCTCATCCCCGGGTACAGCTGAGGACGGTTGGCCCAGAGAGGTTGGCTCACCTGTCTGAGGTCACACAGCAGGCTTCTTGGCCAATGGAAAGGTTGGCTGGAGTTCCAGTCTCTCATGACAGCTGTCCGTGTTTTCTTTCTTTCTTCCCTCGGTCCTCACACCGTTTGCTATTTGATGCCAGGCTGTTCAGGCTTGGCACAAGTCCTTCCTTCCTTCCTTCCTTCCTTCCTTCCTTCCTTCCTTCCTTCCTTCCTTCCTTCTTTCCCTCCTTCCTTCTTTCCTTCCCCCTCTCCCTCCCTCTTTTTTTGTTGTTCTCATCTTGGGGCTTAAATTGAGGGCCTCATGCTCTCCCTTGGCTTTTTCCACTCAGGCTGGAGCTCTACCACATGAGCCACACCTCCACTTCCTGCCTTTTGGTGATTACTTGGCGATAAGCGTCCTGTGGACTTTCCTGTCAGGGGTTGGCCTCGATCTGTGATCCTCAGAACTCAGCCTCTTGAGTAGCGTGGATTACAGGCGTGATTCCCCAGCTCCTGACCTGGTTTTATTTGATGGGTGGGGTGGGTGGGAGAGGCCGCGGCTGTCCTGCTCTAGCTCGGTCCCCAGGCCTTGGATGGAACCCGCCACTGGAGGGCGACGTAGACTCCCAGCACCATTGGGAATCTGCAAAGAGCAGAGCCAGAGATTCCACGGTGGAGACCGCGTGAGCTGTGCACTGGAGGGCAGCAGGCTAGGCGGCCCCTCCCGCCCTCCCCTCTCACCCACCTCCCTCCTCCTCTGCGTTTTGACTTGGGAAGACATAGTCTTAATTACCTAATTAGAGCAAGGCTCTGCCTTCCAAAGACCGAGCCCTGCTGCCCGCTGCCCGGCCTCTCCCCGGGTTGAATTAAAACTCATTTTCTTTCTGCTCCTGGGGTTCTCCTTGGAATTTAAACACAAAGCCCCGATCACCCCCTTAGGAGAAATTTCTCTGCAAGCCAGGAGCTGGCCACTCCGGCCCACCTCTGCTTGGCGTCTTGGCCTCCACCTTTTGTGGGTCACTGGAGGACTCCTCCCGCCTGGACGGCTCCCAGGATCGTTGGGGACACACAGGGGCACACAGGCAGGGGGTGCTGTGCCTCCTCCGTTAGACTACCCGGTCCCCAGGGCTGCCTCCGCCATCACACTGCCAGTCTCTCCTGCTCCCCACTCCCCAAGCTCATCTCCTTTCTGGGTTCCTCTCCAGGAGGCGGGACTTCCTGCTTGGGGTCCGAGGGGCAGCTGGGGTTGGCCTCCCTAAGGGGGCAGTGAGCCCCGTGTCTGCCTCTTGCCCAGCCCCAGGCTCGAGAGCCTCACCTGTGCTGGCTACAGCCCAGTCGTCCACCCCTCTCCCCTCCGCCCTCCAACCCCGCCCCAGTGGGAGTTTCTACCTGCGGCCGGGCACTGCTCAGCTGGCTGCTGAGCCCTGGGGAACTTCATCACTCTGGTTACAGCATCCTACATGCCTCCCTACTCCCCTTTGCTCAAACTCCCCCCTTTCCCTGCTTCCATGTGTCCCTGCCACAGGACATTTGCACATGCTCTTTCCACTGCCCGGCCTGCACTGGTCTGCCAGGCCCTCATGTTCATTTCCTCAGCACTCACAGTGACACCTGCCACACATCATCTTCGCAGGAAAGTCATTGCTGAGCAACGGTTTGAGACAGTTGTTTGCCTCTCCCCCATCTTCTAGCCTGTGGGCACTACTGGCCGGAGAGCTCAGCTCCCAAGGCCTCCTGGGTGACTCAGAACATGGGTGCCCCTGGCTTTAGAGAATTAAGATGAAGATGATCAAAGGAACAGGTGCCAGTTCCAAGGATGCCACCCCAACTGCAGGCCAGGGCAGCCCAAGGGCCCTGGGGTCACTGTGATGCTCTGCTGACCCTGTGTGGGAAGCAGGGACAGGGCTGGGAGAGAGCAGCTCCCTGTCCGTCTCTGCTTCCTGGAGCAATAGAGTAGGGCCACATGAGGATGCAGCAGGAATGCACATGAAGCTCAGGGCACGATGTCAGCACCAGACAAGTGACCTCTTTTAAGCTGGGCACCACCAGTGGCTCCCTCCTGTAACCCTAGCTATTCAGAAGGCTGAGATCTGAGGATCGTAGTTGACAGCCAGCCCCGGCAGGAAAATCCGTGAGACTGTTACGTTTAATTCACCTCCAAAAGATCTGAACATGGAGCTGTGGCTCAAGTGGTAGAACACTAGCCTTGAGCAGCAAGGCTCAGGGACAGCGCCCAGGCCCTGAGTTCAAGGCCTAGGATTAGCACTGGCGCACACACACACACACACACACACACACACACACACACACACACACACACACACCATCAGCCACTGATTCATTCTCTGGGGAAGAATTTCTTTGATTACGGAGAATTGTGGTCTTCCAAGTAAATAGCCAACGTGTCTAAGGAAACCCCATTGCCCAGCCTGCCCAGCCCTGCCCTGCCCTGCCCGCCCACCTCCTTCCCTCACCCCACCTTTTAGTTAAAGCAAATCTCAACGATTCCATCAATCTTCTATAAATATTTCACCGTGATAGCTATTAATAATACAGTCTGGTCCAGGCTGTCAGGCTGACAGCTCCATTCAGGATGGCCTGGGGCTGAAGCCAGAGCTCAGGGCAGACGATGCGGGTGGAGGACAGGAGCGGGTGTGAGCAGTCAGGACTACCCTGAGCCACGGTGGTCTGTTTTCTGGAGCTGGGGTGGAGAGAAAGGTTTTTTGTTGTTGATGGTGGTGGTGGTCATGGGGCTTGAACTTGGGGTCTGAGCGCTGTCCCTCAGCTCTTCAGCTCCAGGCAAATGCTCTACCACTTGAGCCACAGCACCACTTCCAGTTTTCTGGTGGTTAATTGGAGATAAGAGTCTCACAGACTTTCCTGCCCAGGTTGGCTTTGAACCCTGATCCTCAGATCTCAGCCTCCTGAGTAGCTAGGATGACAGGCGTGAGCCACCAGCACCGGGCCCTCAGAACAATGTAGCTAGCTATAACCCAAACCACAGATTACCTCCATGCAGGCGCGGGAATGGAACTCAGGAGAACAGCCAGTTGCTTCTCTCCTCTGGGCCTCAGTTTCTCCCCCATCTGGCCCAGGCCTGCTGAGTGAGACATTCACAACCAGATTGTGCAGGATGGCGGGAAGACCATGGACGAAGCTGTTTGGTTAAATTGTCACTGACTGCCGAGAGATGTCTTCCGAAGCCATTTACGTGGTGGAGGTTTGGTTAAGTTGTCACTGGACGGACAAGGGAAACATGTCTTCTGAGACCAGTGACATGGCGAGGGGACACAGTTGGCTTAATTAACTCCATCCCTTATTGGGGATCTGTCACCACTACAATGTCACAGTACCTTCGTTCCTCAAGGCTGGTGCGCAAGTCAGGAGCTAGAGAGGTAAGGAGTTTGGAGAGGGAGCGTTGGGCTGCTCCTTGGCTGCTCCATGGCTGCTCCATTGGCAGCTTGTTGGCTGCTCAATGGATGCTCATTGGCTGCTTGTTGGCTGCTCAGTGGCTGCTCATTGGCTGCTTGTTGGCTGCTCAGTGGCTGTTCATTGGTTGTTTGTTGGCAGCTCATTGGCTGGATTCAGCTGTGTTTTGGGGTAGGGGTGTGGCCAAGAGCAAGTGGGGAGGGATGCGGAGGAGAGGAGGGAGGTGGAGGGAGGGAAGTTGAGGAAGGGGGGCTGTCAGCAGGTGACACCAGAACACACATTTGGGGAGTGGGTTTCTGTGGCCTCAGTGCTGTGGTTGGCTTTGAACCGGGATTCCCCCGATCTCCACTTCCTGAGTAGCCAGGATTACGGATGTCTTGTGGAGAGTGGGTTTCTGAGGCCTCCCCGCTGGTCTCATCCTGCCCTTCCCACCCCTCCGATGCCTCCGTGGCCTCTCCCCGGAGCAGAGGGGCCTTGGCGCTCAGATGTTTTCTGAAGCAGCAAGTCGTATCTTCCAATGAAACCTGACAGGAGAAGACAGCACAGGGGCTGTGAGGCCATGCTGGCAGGCGAGTGACAGCAGAGCTGCTGTGGCTCTCCCCCTCCCCTCCCCTCTGCTGCTGGCTCTCCCCCTTCCCCCTCTCCCCCATGGCCCTGTGCTGCACCTGTGAAGTTGGGGCTCCCTGGGACCCAGCATGAATGCAGGAGGCAGGTCTACAAAAAGGGTGTTTTCAGCGTGGAGACAGACTGAATCGGATGATGATGAAGGTGATGGTGGTGATGGGGATGATGATGATGGTGGTGATGGTGATGTGCATGTGTATCCATCCGTGTGCGCACACTCCAACTCCATGCTTTTGTGATCGTGAGCATCCAGGACATTGCTCTTTGGCTCCTCGGGCTGCTCAGCAGAGTCAGGATGGCTGTGGGCTCAGACTGGAGGGTGGAAGGGCCCAGGCAGTGCGTTCGTTCGGGGCGGGATTCCACAGCAGCTGCAGGAAGCCACATGGGTGGAGTGTGAGGCCACTGCTCGCCCTCCACAGCCCTGTGGGTGGGGGCCTGGCGGGCTGGCTTTCCCTGGGGATGGCGGCCTTGTCACGGACAGCTGGCTTGGGTCACGGCCGGCTGTGACCCGGGGCCTCAGTGAAGACCATGGGGCGGGGCTAGCCCCCAGCCAGCCCGTGCAGGGTGGTGGGGATGCCCTCCAGAGCCCGTCTGCCTGGGGCGTGGGCTGTGGATGAGGTGGCAGGTGCTGTGTGGACTGCGTGCTGGCTGGCTGCCAAGAAGGGCTTCAGACTGGACGGGAGTGGCCAGGGCCCTCCCCTGCCCTGCCCTGCCCTCCCTTCCCCTCTCCACCAATTTGCTCGACTGGAACAAGCCACCTCCTTCCTCCCGGCCCTCATTTCCTTGTCTGTAAAAAATGGCGACTGTGGATGGACATGCACATCTGGAAAACAGGAACCTCTGTGGACACCCCTGAGATCATTCCAGGCCTCACCCTGAGGAGGGTTGGGGGAGGGAGGGGCGGGACTCACCCCAGGGAGGCAGGGAGGGGGTCAGGCCCACCTTGGGGAGGAGGAACTTGGGCTCTGAGGCCTTCCAGGCTGGATTGATCGTGTGCCACACCTGGAAGGATCTGTAGCAATCTCCCCACTTCCTGAATGCAAAGGCCCTGTGGTTAGTGGCACACCAGACAGAGGCCTGGGACGGTGGGAGCCCAGGCAGGAGGCAGAAGCATTTGTTTCGTGTGACCCAGGAGCAGGCAGCTGCTGGGATTCCAGGCCAGTGAGAGGTGGGTGGTGGGGCAGAGGCCCGAGGTGGAGGGAGGGACGAGGAGAAGGGTGGAGGGGTGGATCAAGCAGTGTGGGGGGGTGGGGGGTGGGGGGAGGGCTCCTTGGTGGGAGCATCTGTGGGCGGGTGAGTCTGGAAGAAGGCATTCCACAGCAGGGCATCCCTGCTTTCATCTTCGAACGGAGCGACATTCCTCCATCGGCCCTCACCTGGTCTCCAGCAAGCAGACTTTACAGACACACGGGCTCTGGGTCCTGAGTGGAATCTGTGAGAAACTGAGGCCCAGGAGCTGCCCTGGTCTTGGCCTTTGTCCTGTGCTGGCGCGAGGCAGTGGGAGAGGAGAGTTGTGTGAGTTGAGTGAGAAACTGAGAGCTTGGGGGCTGGGGAACTGGAGCGTGAAGAGCCCGGGGCTGCTTCCATTTGCATATTAAATAGCAGGTGGATCCTTAAAGCCGAAAACTTTGAAGCACCAAGCCGAATTTATGGATGTTCGCAGCGCCCCTCGCACGGGCCTGGCACACTGCCAGGACACGTGGGTAGCCACGAGCCCAGGGCCCGGTGCATGAAGGGCTCCCGTGAGGAGAGGGACAGCAGGCCCGGGGGGGGGGGGGGG
>NW_012267222.1:17891615-17949847 GCF_000151885.1 Dipodomys ordii
CAGGCGTCTGTCCCTCCTGGCTCTGGTCCCAGCCGGTCACTTCCGGGCCTGAGGTGGTCTCCAGAGGCCAGGGTGCCTCTGCCCTGTTGGAAAATCAGAAAAAGGCCCTGGGTGGGTGTGGGGGGTGTTTGACGTGGCAGTCACCCCTCCCACGGCCCCAGCCCTCCCGTGAGCACTCCCGCACCCTGAAGGTTAACTACAGGGTTGGTTCACTGAGGGTTCACTGTGTGCCCACCGCTGTCTAGGCCCCACGAGTTCATGGTTGGGCCCTGGGGGGAAGGGGCTTGCACCAGATGTAAATCACCCACGCAGAACACTTATGGAGAAACCCCAGATGCTCTACACAGAAACCCAGGGGCTGTCCGCCCCGAGGGACGAGGGACCCAGCTCTGAGGGGGGCAGCGGTGATGGGGGGGCTGGGGCATCTCCTCCCCGACCCCTGTGGCTGGGTTTTAACAGAGGTGCTTTCTCTGTGTGACGCAGGGCCGCTGCCACCCTCCCCCGCCCCCACCCCTCAACTCCGCCCCAGGTGGTGCAGCTGCTGCAGACCTGAGGTCCCGGCTCAGCGCCCCTGAGCCTGAGTGACAGACCCGTCCCCCCATCCCCAGGGGCTCTTCCAGCTCGTGGGGATGCGGCTTTCCTTGGCTTGTGGCCACATCCATGCCTTGTTGGAGGATGGCGCCCGTCAGTCCCCCTGCGCCATTCCCCCTGCCTGTGCTGTGTGGCACGGGCTTGCTCTGCCTCGCTCTGCCTCGCGCTGACCACCCAGGCCATTCTGCCCTTTGACCGGTCCCCGGCACAGCCGGTCACCAGAGAGGCTCTAGGGGTGACAGCAATGTTGATTCAGGGACAAGGGTGCAGGTATTTGGGGGGACTGTCTTCAGCCCGCCCACAGATGAGGTTAAGTCACCAGCTCAGGGTCCACTGGCCAGGGTGTGCGGTACAGGGGACTCCGGCGCTGGCCTTTTCCTCTTCCAGGGTCGCACTCCATGAGAGGCTGCACACTGGGTGCCGCTCACCTGTCACCATCCATTCATGGGCATGGCAGTCGGGACGGAAGGAGGCCCGAGGGCTGTGCATAGGCTCCAGGCTTCCCCGGGCTGTCTGAAAGCATGTGGACAGAGGGGCAGCTGAGAGCGAAGTCCCTCCTGTGTCTCCATTTACCAGCTTTTAGCTTTCAAACCCAGTCAGCCCCGAAGGCTAATTTTCAGCTGCTTCCAGCGGTTCAGCTCCATTTGTTGGGCCTGACACTGTGAAGGCTTTCGCTATTGATTCTGGGTTGTATAAGTCTCTCTCCCACCCCCCTCCGCCGTAGCCCCCAGCCCCCTTCTCTCCAGCAGTTGTTGTTTTGGTCCAGCAGTTAGGCATTGGCAGGGACAGTGTGGAGGAGCTGATTCTGCCTTTCAATTAACCATCACAGCAAACGGCACCCCCGCCCCCCCAGCCGGTGCCCCAAGCCTCAGCAAGAGAGAACACAGCTTAAATAACTCCCTCTCCGCAGTGACACTCGCCACTCGAGATGATCAATAAGTCTATCACCCGGCGGGGCTCCCCTGAGACCCCCACCCTGCTAATTGGCTCTGGGAGATGGCTGGCCAGGGAAGGTGTGTGTGTGTGTGTGTGTGTGTGTGTGTGTGTGTGTGAGAGGGGGAGGGAGAGAGGGAGGGAGGGAGGGAGGGAGAGGGAGGGAGAGAGGGAGGAATAGAGAGGGAGAGGGAGAGGGAGAGGGAGAGTGCCAGCTGGGAGGAGGAGAGCAAGGGTATAAGGGAGGGTCTGGCTTGTTCCTCTCCTCCTATGTCCCCCATCTAAGAGATTCAGGGGGTTTCTTCCCTGGAGATTAGAGTGATGCCCTGGAGTTGCACAGATGGTGATTTAAATCATCACAGAACAAACGCATCAATGGGCATTTAAAAATTTTTATTCTATGCCCGTATTGAGGCTAGAACTCAGGGCCTGGGTGCTGTCCTTTGCTTTTTCCTCTCAAGGCTAGTGCTCTACCACTGTTGCCACAGCTCTGGCTTTGGAGGGCTTCCTGGGAGAACAGAGTCTCACAGACTTTCCTGCCTGGGCTGGCCTGGAACCAGGATCCTCAAATCTCAGCCTCCTGAGCTACCAGCACCTGATTTTGAATGGGTGTTTTAATGCGATACATTCAGATATAGAGTTGGACTTAACCCCACCCCCCCTTTTTGGGGGGAGGTAGTATTAGGTTTGCTCTGTTTGCTCTAACACTTGAACCAGGCCTCCAACATGGCTTTTTGCTGGTTCATTGGAGAAACAGTCTCTTGGACTTTTCTATCTGGGCCTGGTGTGCTGGGTTCTTGTATGCATTCTATGTTCAAGTTGGTGTCACTGGCCCCATTTGACAGAGGAGGACACTGAGGTGCTAGATGATGCAGTCATTTGCTCAGGGCCACACGTCAAGTCAGCCGCAGAGTCAGGATTGAACCTGGGTGGGAACGTCCAGGACAATTCAGAGGAAGGCAGAGACATGCCTCTCCCACCTGGAATGTTCCTTGCAGCTGCTGCTAACCCAGAGTGCAGCCCTCCTCTTCCTCCTCCTCCTTGTCCTCCAGGTACTCCTCCTCTTGTTGATATGGGGGCTTGAACTCAGGGACATTGCTCTCACTCAGCCTTCTTTTTTTTCTTTCTCATGGCTGGCACTCTACCACTTGAGTTGTGCCTCCAGCCCTGCTTTTGGCTGGCTCACTAGAGATAAACTCTAGAAGACTTTTCTGCGTAGGCTTGTTTTGAACCACGCTACTGTGGACTTCAGCCTCCTCCCAAGTAGCTAAGTTTATAGACACGGGCTGTCCATGCATACTTTTAAAAAAATCATACCTTCAAATCACACCTTTTTTTTGTTGTTGTTGGTTGTTGGGCTTGAACTCTGGGCCTGGGCGCTATCCCTGTGCTCTTCAGCTCAAGGCGAGTGCTCTACCACTTCTGGTTTTCTAGTGGTTATACTGGAGATAAGAGTCTCACGGTCTCTCCTGCCTGGGCTGGCTTTGAACTGTGATCCTCAGATCTCAGCCTCCTGAGTAGCTAGGATTACAGGCGTGAGCCACCAACGCCCGGCTATGTATTGTTTTTTTTTGTCTGAGACCAGGACTCAAACGTGGTACCTGACTCTTTTGCTCACTGGCTAGCACTCTACCAGCTGGCCTGGCCCCACCACCTCAAGTGCGTGATTATCATGTGGAGGTGGGGGCGTGGCTTTGGGTGTCAGACCAACCGGCCGACAGCAGAGACACAGTGACCCCGAGTAAGTCCACAGGCTCTCCATAGCCTCTCAGGTACACACCTGTCCTGTCTCTGATTCCAGGACCTCTTGGACCCAGGGGCTGAGGGAGGAGTCCAGCCCTCAACTCTGCCAAGAGTACTGGAAGCTAGCAGGAAGGCCAGACACTCAGGACCAAGGTCTGCTGAGTCCTTTGTTTTTGAGGGCCTGGGCGGGGAGGGGAACTCTCTCCACTCTCCTTTCTTTGCCTTCTGAGTCGCTGGGATTGCAGGTTGCTCTACCACATCTGCCACCTTGGTAATGAGGCTGATGATGATGAAGGAGAGGGGAAGCCATGTCGGCCTCGGCGTGTGGCATCTTGTAGGCTGGTGGTTGTTGTTATTATTGAGGTGACGTTGCTGTGCTTTTACTTTTATGGCGGCCTTAAAACAAGAAAGCCTGGCGGAGCGCCAAGCTCACAGTAGCTCCTCATTAAATATTGAGTGCCTGAGAAAACGAGCGAGGTAGAAAGTTGTGCCCTCAGCAGAAAGTGGAGCCAGGCAAGCTGGTGATGGGGGGGGAGGGGAGAGGGAGGGGGAGCTTGGCCCCGTGTATGTGTGTGTGGGGGTGCAGCGTCTGGCTGTACCCTACTGTCCGCTGTGGTCCTGCGCTGTGCTCAGCTGCCTGGGTGGAAATGGAAACCAATAACCAGAAGCACGTGGTCTTTCCAGAAGCATTTAAAACACCTGGAGGCCGTATGGGCAGGGAAAGCTGTAAGGGTTGGCAGCTCCTGAAATGGGGTGCAGATGAAGCCGCTGGCTCACCAGCCCCCTTGGAGGGGACCCCAGCCTCGCCCCTCAGTGCACCCAGGGGGCTTGGTGTGGTGAAAGCTGAGCTGGGGTTATTGGGGTGATGATGGGGGGTGGGGAGCTGTGCTTACAGCGAGGGAACACCCCCTCCCCGGGGCTGTTTAAGAAAACAAAGCACAGCAAAGAATAATTCTGGAGATATTAGGTCGATACATCAAGGCCCGGCGGGAGGCAGGGCTGGGATGTGGGACCACGTGGGTCTCTTTCCCCCGCTCTGGGGTTGCTGGGGCAGTGGGTGGGGAGGGGAGGGCAGGGGTAGCCCCACGGGGTGGCAGTGCCCAGCAGGGGCACTGGGACCAGGAAAGGCAGAACGGGAGGGAAGCCAGCACACAGGCGCGTAGGAGCCTTCCCTCTGCGGATAAAGGCAGCACGGCCACATCCAGGCAGAGGATGCCGAGTTCAAGGCCAGCCCGGGCCACAGAGTCAGGAACAACACAACAATAAGAACAACAACAGCAACAACAACCATCAGGAGGCTGAGAGGTGAGGATCACGGTTGGCATCCACCCTGGGCAAGAAACTCTGTGAGATCTCCAAGGAACTGGCAAAAAGCCAGGCGGGGAGGCGTGGCTCACGTGGGAGAGCGCCGGCCTTGAGTAGAAAAGCTAAGGGACAGCATCCAGGGGGTGCGGGTGGGGCAGTGGGCCGTGGGCGATCCGGCCGGGCCCAGCTCAGGTCCTTGCAGGTCTGCCATGGGAGGGGAGGCTCTCACTGATAGCAGACAAGCCGCGTGCACACCCTGGCCACCCGGCTGCCCTCACCGCCCTGGGGGGGGGGGTTGAAGGCAGCTGGGGACCAGTGGGAGCAATCTGCCATGGTCATCTCCCCGCAGCCACCCCACCTGAACACTGAGGCCCGGGTGGCTTCCAGCTACCCCTCAGGGGTCCATGGGTGACTCCTCCACCTGGGGTCACGTCACCCCAGGACCCGGCAGGCGCCCAGGGCCGGCTCCACAGCCCACTCTGGGCTGAGATAGGGTCTCACCCCCCAGCGACTTCTCTACCCCCCCTCAGTGGATGGCCTTCCGCCCGGCGAGTCCCTCCCCATCAGCGACTCTGTATGACAGCCAATCTGAGCTTGACGGCTGTGTCCTTTATGTGAACCAGTGGACGTCAGAAACGCAGTTATGCGTGTACGGATTGTGTGAGAGGCAGACCCAGGAAACCCAGCGGACCAGGGATTATCCTCGCCACTGATCATGGAGTCCAGAATTTTGCCGCTCAAGTGTGGCAGGAGGAAGACATGGAGAGTGTAGGGCTGGCTGTGTCTTTCTGCCCTGTCTTCCTGGTGGGAAGATGGCTGCTGCAGCTCCAGGTGCCGGGTCCACATCCCAGGCAGGAAGAAGCAGGAGGGTGGGTGGTGGGCAGTCCCGACAGAGAAAGGCAGACTTTAATCTATATTTCACAGCTTGCCAGCTCCACTCCGGGCTGCAAAGGAGGCTGGGAAATGGATGATTTTTCTCCCCACCTCTGAACACAATTAGGGGTCTATAGGTAAGAAGAGAGGAAAAAGTGCACAGGAGAGGGACCTCTCTCACCTAGGCCACTGCTGAGCCGGGCACCCTGCAGCTCACGCCTGTAATCCTAGGCTGAGATCTGAGGATCCAAATTCCAAGCCAGCCCAGGAAGGAAAATGCATGAAGCTCTTATCTCCAGTTAACCACCAAAAAGCTGGAAGTGGAGCTGTGGCTCAAGTGGTAGAGGGCTAGCCTTGAGCACAAAGGCTGAGGGACAGGGCTCAGGCCCTGAGTTCAAACATCAGGACTGGTGCATGTGCGTGTGTGTGTGCACATGCGCACGCGCACGCACGCACGCACACACACACACACATGCATGCATGTGCAGCTGTTGGTTTAATATCTAGCATCAGAGACCCCTCAGGGAGAGCTATCTTTGTTTTGGAAAATATTTTCAGAAACTAGAAATGGAAGATAAGACTCTAGGAGCAAATGTCTGCAAACAAAAGATAATTCAATCACCAGCCCAGATGTGCGGGCATGGGGGAGACAGCAGGGAGGGAGGGAGGAGGAGAATGAGGGGAGGGGACCAAATCTATGGAGGACAGCTGTGGTGGGGAGGAGATAACACTTAAATTTTTTTTGGTGCGGGGGGGGGGGCGGGGGGCGGTCACGAGGCTTGAACTCAGCCTGCGCGCTGTCCCTGAGCTCTTTTTGCTCAAGGTGAGCACTCTACCACTTTGAGCCACAGCTCCACTTCTGGTTTTCTGGTGGTTCACTGGAGATGTCGTATCTCCAATTAAAGCCAGAGTCACCAGTGCCCAGATAATTTTCTTTTTAAGAACAGAAGTTCTAGACCAGGTTTAGTCGTGCACGCTTATAATCCCAGCAACTTGGGACACTGCATGGCCTTTGAGATAGAAAGAGAGGTCTGCTGGACGGTAGGGGACTGTTCACCCTTTCTTGCTGCAGGGGCTACACCACCTCCTGCTTTTTCCTGTCTAGGAAGGCTAGCTCAAGAAAATAAAAAGTTAGTGAGACTCTATCTCAACCAGTAAGCTGGGTATGGTAGTCCTATCCGTAAGTTCTTCTCTGGCGATTATAGGTAGGAGGATTTGCCAGCCCTAGGGACCCTATCTGAGAAATAACTAAAGCAAAACAAGAAAAAACCAACAACCGGGGTGCAGCTCCAGTGGTGGGGGACTTGCATAGCAAAGCTGAGCCCCCGAGCTTCAACCCTAGTACCACCAAAACAAGAGGAAAAGACAAGACCGAGTGAGAACATAGCTTCCTAGCATTGAACCTAAGTCAGAGAGACCCCATGATCTGAAACCCAGGCACCCTCCCTCAGATCTTTGATCCAGTCTCTGGGACTTAACCAAAGCTTTGCAGGTAAGTAATTAAGAAGAACAGTAGGGGTTCAGGGCTGGGAATGAAGCGTGTGTGTGTGTGTGTGTGTGTGTGTGCGTGCGTGCGTGCGTGCGTGCGTGTGTGTGTGTGTGTGTGTGTAGAAATGAGGTGCAGATGCAGGGATTAGAAGCCAGAAGTTGGGCCCCCAGGTGACCCGGAGGGAGTGGTGTATCAGTTATCCACCAATGGGGAACAAACAGTCCTCAAACAGTAGCTTCAAAGGACCTCCTTGATTTTGCCACTGGCTGGGTGAGCTCTGGGCTGGGTTCAGACACACGCACCTTGAAGGCGTCACACGTGGGGTCCAGCTGAGGCAGGGGCGGAGCGAGCCTACGGCTGAAGGGCCCTCTGCTAGCACCCTGGACAGATGTGTCTTGTCTTTTATTTACTTATTTTCCCCCTCAGAAGGATTATAAAGTCACACTGAATTCCCAGCACAGCAGAGCCACCCATAGCCAAACCCCCAGAACAAGAAAGCAGCGTCGGAGCCAAATGGAAAAGGCATTTTTAATTATCTGCACCAGTGCTCTCTCCCATTAGCATGGGGAATCAAGAGCCCAGTGTACAGTATTTACAATAATAATCCGGGCACGAGACTCACACTTTGAAAACAACCCGGGTCTCTATTGCATCTGATTCACGCCAGCTGGCTCGGGCTGGGTGAGGGCTCACGGGCGGCCTCTCCTTTTTTTTTTTAATTTTAAAATGAATTGATTTACTTAGTGTCAGTCATGGGGCTTGAACTCAGAGCCCAAGCCCTGTCCCTTCACTCCAGCTCCAAGGCTAGAGCTCCACCACTTGAGCCACACACACACGTCCACTTCCAGCTCTT
This sequence comes from Dipodomys ordii, assembly GCF_000151885.1. Classification (NCBI taxonomy): domain Eukaryota; kingdom Metazoa; phylum Chordata; class Mammalia; order Rodentia; family Heteromyidae; genus Dipodomys; species Dipodomys ordii. The sequence goes on from NW_012267222.1 coordinate 17,899,403, forward strand.
GGATGATTAAGTGGAGCTAAGATTCTCTTAGGTTTGCCTGCCACGGGCTGGCTTTGAACCATGATCCTCAGATCTCAGCCTCCCAAGTAGCTAGGATGACAGGCGTGAGCCACCGGCACAGGGCTGGCCGTCTGTTCTTGTGGAGGATGGATTAAGGAGGGGAAGCTCAGACAGGACAGAAGAGGTGGTCACCTGGGTGACTTCATGAGTTGGGGTGTCTGGAACTGGGGGTCATGGGGTGAGTAGGGAAGGTGCAAGGCTGGCTGGTAGAATCTCAGCTCTGTCCTAGCTGGGTCATGAGGATCAAAGCTCTCCTGGGCCCCTGGCTGGGCAGGGTCACCCCATGCCAATCACTCTGTGGGGCTCTATTGGGGGAGGGCATTTTAGGGCCCAGGGGAAGGGGTGACCCCTGCTGGGAAGGCCGCCTGGCTGGGGGTCCGGACCCTCTCTCTTCCCTGCTCAGACCAGCAGGCTTATCTTGGGCTGAAGAAGGAACATCATGCTCCTGTTACATTGAGTTTGGGGCTCCCCTCAGTCCCCCACAAACCTAGGCCAAACCCAGTGCCTACTGGATCATCTCAGGACAAAACCCCCTATAGAATGCAGCTTTTCTTCCTCCTCCTCCTCCTCTTCCTCCTCCTCCTCCTCTTCTTCCTCCTCCTCCTCCTCCTCCTCCTCCTCATTCTGTTCCTCTCCTTCTTTCTTTGAGCAACTGATTTTTTTTTCTTTTCTGAGTCCCAGGAATCTGATTCATGGATACAGTCATGCCTTTTTGCTTTGGCTACTAGGAAGCTCTAACACCCAACAAGTTGTCCACATCAAACAAACTGCACAGACCATAACATTTTGCAACTAAATAAAACCCTGCATTATTTTCTTATTTCCTACCCCTTTTGCACCTGGTGCCCACATCTCTTTATTATATCTGGTTACATGTTATTATATCTGGTTCCACATTATTTTGAAATCTGCCCCGAGCTTTATTATTATTGTCATTTTATAATGGCAGAACAAGATAGGGCCTATAAAAGCGCATGAACACAATCAATAGGACAAAGTCTCATGGATTGATTTGGAGGTAGAATGGCTGCCGTGTTGCTGGCACTAGAAGGCGGAGGACCAGCAGCTGAGGGCTGCCGCCCTCCCAGGGAAGACAGTCCGTCACCTCTTGATTTTTTTTTCTGCTGGGGGAGTCTGGATTGGGGTCCAGGGCTGAGCCAACCCCTCAGATGCATCTGGAGGACAAGGCACAGGAGACCTCGGCGCGGGCATGGGTTTGTGCGATGTATTATGGATGCGGGCCAGGCAGCACCAGGCCGGGCCAGAGGGCTTGTGTGTGGGCCGGCCGGGAACCTCCTCATGGTTTGAATGGTCTCCACTCTCCTAATTAGCCCAGGAAGGCTTGGCAGAGATGGAGGCTGGAGCTCAGGTGGGGCTGGCAGGAGGGCGAGGCCCCTGGGGATGGAGCCCACAGGCCCGGCTGTCAATCAGCCTGTCAGAGCCGGCCAAGAGCTCATCTGCTTTGCCCTTGTGCCCTGGGATTGTGGCCAACGGAAACTCAGGTTGCTGGTTTCCCGCTCACCACGGCTGGCTGTCCCAGAACAGTGGGGGGTCAGGGAGCCTCCCATGTCAGGTGCTAGGGCTGTTGCATGGGTAATGACCTTCCAGTGTGGCCTAGAGGCTGACAGGCCAGAGTCCAGAGCGAGATCCTGGCTCTGCCCTCTTGAGGGAGTTCTTCTCCGTGCCTCAGTTTCCTGCGTTGACTTGGGTTTGGAAAAGCATGTGTGATTGCTGTTGGTCGAATCATCCCCCGAATGCTTTGTCCTGACTCGGCTCTGTCCACTGGTCCCCCTCTGCACCGTCTCCCTGTCCTCCACCCCCTATCCCCCCGCCACCTCTGCCTCTTCCATGCCGGGATTATAGGCGTGAATCGCCATGCCAGACTAGCATGAGGTGTAGGTTAACAGGCCCTCCAAGGGGATTCTGATCCACAAGGAAGTTTGAGAACAAGTTCAGGATCTGCACCATGCAAAATAGGTGGGTTCCCAGCTGTTCCCCTGGCTAGGCGCTTGGCCTCCAGTGGGGATTGGAGGAACCAAGGGCTGGGTCCTGATGATAAGGAAGGGGTTTCTAAGTCTACGTGCGGAGTGAGGACAAAAGAAGACATGCTGATTTCTTTTCCTTTTTTCTGCTTTGTGGAGATCTGGGCTCTGGGTTTGGGGACAGCATTGAAGGCACGATGCTGACCCTGCTTTAGTAGAAATGTGTGTGTGCGCACATGTGTGCAGAGGAAGTGGGAGCTAGCTGCTGACGTCCTGCCACAGTTTGATGCAGTCTAATTGGGATCCATTTGTCTCTCTCTCTCTGGTTGCTGGCTCAGCCCAGCGGAGAAGCGACCCACTGACAGCAGCCTGAAGCCCAGTGTCCCCCCCCCGCCCCCCTCACCTCCAGTACCTCCGTAAAGTGTGGGCCCAATGTGGGGCAGCCTGCCCGCTGATGAATGAAGCTGTGAGGAACCATCTTTCTCCGGGCCTGGCTGGCCGCAGCTGAGCTCCGGAACTTCATGACGGCAGCCTCCCCGCGCAGGCTCCGGGACCCTCCCGGGAGCTCATTTAGCAGTAATGTGCTCAGAACGCCAGCAAACTCCCAGACACTAAGCGCTCTGCACCTCCACCTCCCGCGCAGGGTCATCCTGTTAGAAGAATGAGAAAGAAGCTTCGCACAGGCAGCAAACGGCTCCAATTAGTTTTCTTCTGTTGCCTTCATTTATATTGCAGGAGATGTGAGAGGCAGAGGTTCTTCCCCAGCTGCCCAGCCTCGGTTCCCTTCCCTCCATTCCTCCACCAAGAAGACCTGGGCTCACATCAATGCCCAGTGCCGGCTGTGCAGCATCTTTTTCCTCGGCCCGCCTCTGATCACCATGGAGATGGCATCAGCACCGACCTCTGGGACTGTTGTGATGTCTCCTGTGCTGTCTCCCCAAGGCTGACCTGATGACCCCTCAGGCAATGCAGTCATAGTGCCAGGGGTCTGGAAGGACATTTAATTTACTTGAATGTCAGAAGGAATGACAAAACTTCTGGGCAAAGGAAAGTATTTTAACATGAGGATTTGAACTCAGGATCTTATGCTCTCTTCATCTGAGCTCGCTTGGTGGAGACTCTACTACTCAATCCATTCTTCTAGCCCAGCCTTTTTCTCCTTCCTTCCTTCCTTCCTTCCTTCCTTCCTTCCTTCCTTCCTTCCTTCCTTCCTCCTTTCCTCCTTTTCTTCCTTCTTTCCTCCCTCCCCCCCTCTCTCTCCCTCTCTCTCTCTCTCTTTCTTTCTTTTTTCTTCTCCTCTGGTTAATTGGAGGCTTTTATTTATCAGCTTCACAGTGATGCTGTTTTAAATACATCTTTGCCCATCATTTCCATTGTTCTACCTTCTTCTATGTAGCATGTATTGGGCACTCTGCCGTGGTGCTTGAACTCAGGGCCCAGATGTTGCTCCTGAGTGTCTTCACTCAAGGCTGGCACTCTACCACTCGAGCCACAGCTCCACCCCTGGCTTTTTGGTGGTTCATGGGAGACTTTCCTGCCCGAGGGGACTTTGAACAAAGATCCTCAAATTCTATCCTCCTGTTGAGTAGCTAGGATGGCAGTGTGAGTCGCTGGAGCCTGGTCTCTACCTTTTTTCTTCTTGAGTCTACCGGAGTATTGCATAGTCCAAACACTGCTCCCATGCTGTGTGCACATCTCCAAGCATGTCAGCAAACTCAAATGTTAGTATATGATGTTGTCTCACTGAAAAAAAAAACAATAATAAAACCTTCTGTGATCATTTGTATCTTCTCTTTCTTGTCGAGGGTTTCTTTGCCTAACTCTGAATGACAGATATCTAACTAAATCTCCTTATTATGACTTTAAGGTTTAATTTTTGGTCTCTCAGGACTTACCTTATGCTAGGAATGGCGGTGTGGGGGGAGGGCCCTTGAGGTGACTGCCTGTCTGATATTGTCTTTGTTTTTTTGGGGGGTGGAGGTAGTGCCTTTTCTAGGGCTTGAACTCGGGGCCTGGGCACTGATCTGGAGGTGTTTTTGCTCAAGTCTGGCACTCTACCACTTGAGTCACAGCTCCACTTCTGGCTTTTTGGTGGCTCATTGGAGATAAGATTCCCATGGACTTTCCTGCTTAGGCTGGCTTGGGACCTTGACCCTCAGCTCTCAGCCTCCTGAGCAGGTAGCATGATAGGCGTGAGCCACCGGCGCCCAGCTGTTCACCACTGTTGACTGAATATGAACCCTCTGTCCAGTGCTCATGAGTACTCATGCTTGGTTCTGAGCATCCCAGCCTGTCTGGCAGGGCTAGGGACGGAAGCTCGGGCCTTGCTTAGGCCGCCATCTTCCTCTTGTCTCCTCTTTTGTCCTTCGCCACGGTGGACTGGCACCCTCACAATCTGGATTGCCGTTGCAATGAATTTACAGATTAATCATGGAAGAGGACATCCGGGCAGGGCTGAGTCTGCCCAGGCATGAACGTGGGGTTTTTTTTTGTTTTGTTTTGTTTTTCATTTTTCCCCCTCTCCATTTACATCTGTCAGTAACTTTTCATAATTCTCCATAAAGGTCTCTTGCATCCCTTGCTGCATTTATTCTCAAGTCACTTAGGTTTTTCCCTTGGTTTTATGACAGGAGATTTGTTGTTTCATTTTCTACTTGATTACTGTGGGCACCCAGGGACTCTACCCACTTCCCTGACTGTCTGGCTAATTCTAATTGTTCATAGATTGATTGCCTTGGGTTTTCCAGGTAAACAACCACCATGTTTGTTTCTTTCTAAATCTGTTGAAGAAAAACTCCCTCCCTCCCTCCCTCCCTCCCTCCCTTCCTTCCTTCCTTCCTTCCTTCCTTCCCTTTTTCCTTCCCTTCCTCCCTCCTTCCCTTCTTCTCCTTCCTCTCTCGTCCTTTCTTCCCTTCTCTTTCTCTCTGACAAGTCTTGGTGGGGAGCCCTGTTTGGCTTTGAACTGAGATCCCTTTGCCTCAGGCTCCAGGGTGCTGGGATTATAGACAGTGACCACTGTACCAGGCTGGGTTTTCTTGTTTCATATTGCTAGCTAAGGTCTCTAGTACAAGGCTACATAAAAAGGCATAGCAGCAGGCTTATTTTACCTCTGCTTCAGTTAACTTTTTGGTTTTATTAGATGCCACCTGCAATGCCTACTTTAGGCTCTTGATAGACACTCTTCCTCAGGTTAAAGAAGTTCCTCCGCTGGTGGCGGGCAGGTGTTTACAACAGTTTTATTGAGATGAACTTCGCACGCCATCATGTCTACCATGTTGGAATGTGTGGCACTCCCTGCCCTTCTTCATGCTTCCATGGAGCTGTGTGATCATCACCAACCTCTGATCTTAGGACATTTTTTTTTTTTTGGTTGGTCGTGGAGCCTGAACTCTGGGCCTGGGCGCTGTCCCTCAGCTCTTCAGCTCAAGGCAAGCGCTCTACCACTGAGCCACCTTCCCAGTCCGGGACATTTTTGTTATTCTATAAAGTAACTGGACGCCCTCACCTCCTGGGTCTGACCCCACTCATTTCCTGTTCCTACAGCTCCTTTAGGAGATTTCCTGTGTTACACATGGGGCTGTCTTTCTTCTGCTTCAGGCACTGGCATCAGTTGTATCAGACACTAGCACTTCATTCCTTTTTTTTTTCTTGCTGAGTAATATTCCACAGCGTGGTTGGATCATTCACCACCAACAGACCTCTGGAGTTGCTGCTGCTTTTCAGCTGTTGTAACTCCATGATGAGCACTTATCTGCAAGCCTTCCCCTATACATATCTTCCCAATCTCCTTGAGTCTGGGCCTCAAGTGGAATTTCTGAGCTGTATGACAACTTGCTCACTTTGGGGGGGCATTGTCTGTTTCCTGAAGCGCTGTCGTGTTCTATCTTCCCATGAGCAGTGAGCAAGGGCTCGCCTATTTTCCTGTCCTTGTTATTGTCTTATCCAGGCTGGGGCCCAGTGGCTCATACCCCTAATCTTATCTACTCAAGAGGCTGATATTTGAAGGATAACAGTTCAAAGCCAAGCCCAGGTAGGAAAATCTATGAGACTCTTACCTCCAATTAACCACCAAAGAAGCCAGAAGCAAAGGTGTAATTCAAGTAGTAAAGAGATAGCCTTGGGAGAAAAAGCTAAGGGACAGTGCCCTAGGTCCTGAGTTCAAGCCCCAGCACCTGCATGAGCACACACAAAATACATTTTTACCAGTGTCTGCTCTTGATAGTTTATCCGTGTTAAATATGACTTGATAAGAGGAGGCTGATTTCTCCCATTTTCCTACTTCTTTTGTATGTCACTTCTTTTTGTCTCAATTTCTTCACAAATGCCTCTTTTATACTAAGTGGTTTCTAATATGGCACTTTTCTTCTACTGCGTGTATTTTCCGTTCTTTCCTCAGCAATTACCCTGGGTATAAAAAGTAACATCTTAAATTAAAGGTAGTTGAGGTTAATACAATCCTAATTTAGATAGCTACAAAACTTAGTCCCAATTTAGTTCCATTCTCTCTTTTTTCTCCTGTGCTGTTATTAAAATGGCATATCTGCATTCAAAAAAGTCTCTTCAACATTGGGATGCTTGTGGCTCATGCCTGTCATCCTAGTTACTCAGGAGTCTGAGATCTGGGGATGGCAGTTCAAAGCCAACCCATGGCAGACAAACCTGAAAGAATCTTAGCTCCAATTAATCATCCAAAAGCTGGAAGTGGCACTGTGACTCAAGTGTCGGAGCTCTAGCCTTGAGTGAAAGGCTCAGTGACAGAGCCTGGGCCCTGAGTTCAAGCCTCGGGACTGGCACAAAAATATATATATTTAAAAAATTGCCACTGTTAGTAGTATTATCATTGTGTACAAATGCTTGTGACAGGACTTTCTCCAGTGAGCAAATGCAAAGTCAGATCCAATCATGACAAACATTGCAAACAGCTTTTCCAGAGAGGTGCGGGACCAGTCAAACCACGCTGTTTCTTGGGTGATAGGGCTTTTTCAAGGAATGAGCGAACTCAGCCTCTCACAGTGGCTGCCAGGGTGCTGGCTTGCTCAAATGCTAGGTTGTGATGCTGGTGGATTTTCAAAGCTCATGCAGAGCTGGGAAGAAGAGAGCAGCCTAGGGAAAATGCCTGTGTCACAGAGCTCCCCGATCGGATCGAGATGTAGGGGTTTCTCCTGGGTAAATGGACCTTGGATGTGACCAGCTTTTGGCTAATAGAGACGGCTCTGAAACGAAGTTGATTCTGATTATTTCTGACAGTGCTCCTCGGCTTTATGGTAGAGCGGATTCTTGGAAGTCAGAGGACTATTTTCAGTTTGAAAATTCATGAGTAAGTTTCAAGGTTTGATTTTTTTTAACTCCCCCCCTCCCCTTCCCTCAAATGTTTTTCTACATCTCTCAGGATGAGAACAGGATTGCTCACACTAAAAAGTTTCTCATGATCTGCTGCTTGCTAGAGTGTCTGATATTGAAGATCCCGGCTGAGTTCCGAGGGCAAGCCGCTTGACTACCTGTATTTCCAAATGGGGAACATGAGCGTCGCTTCTCCCCTGTCCTCTCATCCATCCTGGAGTCTCTGTAGGAATCTAAGCAGAGCCAGAGGTGTGGTAAACTCCTGCCTCTCCTCCCTCCTCTTCCCCCCTTCCCTTCTCCCCCTCCCCCCTTCCAGAGTCATCTGCTTGGTGAGGGTGCATGGCCATTTCAAATACACTGTCGTGTTAGGTTTGCTAGTGGTTCAGAGAATATTTGTATCTATGATTGTCAGTTTGAGATTTGTTTAAATCTTTCTTTCTTTCTTTTTCTTTCTTGTCAGTCATGGGGCTTGAACTCAGGCCCTGGGCCCTGTCCCTCAGCTCTTCAGCTCAAGGGGAGCACTCTACCACTTGAGCCACAGTGCCACTTCCGGTTTTCTGGTGGTTTATTGGAGATAAGAGTCTCACGGACTTTCCTGCCCGGGCTGGCTTTGAACCACGATCCTTGGATCTCACCTCCTGAGTAGGTAGGATTACAGGCATGAGCTACCAGTGCCCAGCTTGGTTTAAACATTTCTGTCTTTCACTACTCATGTCTAGTTTGGGAATCAAAGAAAACAAAACAAAACCCAAGCTGAGTGTTAGACAAATCCACGGTGGGGAGGGGAGATAAGGGGGAGGTGACGGATGGAGCAGAGAGAGAGGGAGCCAAGGCCCAGTTGCAAGGGAGTCGTGAAGCACTCTCCCCGAGGCTAAATGGCAAACGGTGGCTTTAGAGTCTTCCACGGTGAGTTCCAGAACCCCAGGAGGTGGCAGCCTAGGAGAATGACTTAGCTTCAGCCACCATGCTCAGGTGTGGCAGGGAAGGTCGAAGATATCTGGCTGTGAAGGGTGACGTGGGGTTGCTGGATGGGAGGTTTGCATTGGCTTCTTTCCCTGGGGTCCTGGAGGATTGAGATCCCAGGACTTGGGAACTGATGGGAAGGTTTTAAGACGTCTCCATAACAACTAAGACAGTTTTTCCAGCTGGCTTGGCCTTGGAAAGTGCCAGCTAGGTTCGTCAGTGTTCTGCTACTGTGATAGATGCCTGAAATAAGTCATTTAAAAGGAGGAGAGGAGGCTGGGAAGGTGGCTCATTGGTAGAGCGCTTTGCATGCATGAGGCCAGGGGTTCGATTGCTCAGCACCACATAAGCAGAAAAAGCTGGAAGTGGTGCTGTGGCTCAAGTGGTAGGGTGCTAACCTTGAGCTGAAGAGCTGAGGGACAGCACCCAGGCCCAGAGGTCAGGCTCCACGAACAGACTTTAAAAAAAAAAGAGGAAAGGTTTGTTCGGGCTCATGGCTTTAGGGGTTTTAATCCACTCTGGTTTGGCTTTGGTGCTTTTGGGCCTGTGGGAGGGCAGAGCATCATGGTAGAATGTGTGGTAGACCAAACTGCTCACTTTATGTCAACCAGGAAAGGAGAGAGCAAGAACAAGTAAGCGAGTGAGAGAGCAAATGAGAAAGGGGGGAGGCGGAGGGGAGGGAAAGGAAGGGGATGAGGGAGAGATCCAGAGGAAGGGGCTGGGTCGCATGTTTCCTGCAAGGCCACGCCTCCAATGACCTAACTTCCTTCCCCTGGGCTGCACCCCTTAAAGGTCCCGCACTTCCCAATAGGCAACAAGCTGAGGACCCAGCCTCTTAACAAGGGCCACACTACAGCATTGTCTCTATACCATGTCTTCTCAGGCTTATCTTCTATTTATCTGTGCTCCTTTCTAGATGATGAGCCCCATGCCCTCCATCCCCAGAGAACCGGGGCTTGGCTTTATCATCTGGGTCTCTGCAACAATAAAAGGGGGGAAGGGTATGTCTCATGTCCATAAGTTCCCAGGGGAATGGCACTGAGATACCAACTTAAAAGTCTCTTCTGTGAGTTGGAGCATATTTTGAAGAATTATTTTAAAATAAATAAAAAGAATTATTCCAACATGAAGGGATTTAAAAAAAAATCCTCCAGATGAGATTTAGCTTCCTTCCACCAATCAGAATCTCTTGTCTACAAGACGTAGGTTTGGAACTATTTTGTCAGGAAGAGAGCTGGGACACAGGCGTCCCTGTTTGGCTAGAATGGATTCTCAAGAGGCAGGGTGGTTAAGTAGTTTCTTGATTTGCTGGTTTCCGTGGCAACAGCAGAGGAGAGGCATGAAGGATTTGGGGGCCTGAGGGTGTTTCCCTCAGGGCTCAGCTTGGAGTCTGCTCCTCACCTCTTTAAGATGGCCCCAGTACTTGATGACAGGGCTGCTTCTATCTCAGTTGCCAGGTGTGGATTCTGTCCACCACCAGGCATTCTAAATGGCGCGCAGACTCAGACCAAAGACTTTCAAAGAAATGGAAATCTGCATCTGGTTCTCTGATCCGATTGGCTTCAAAGGCTCCGAGGAGCCTGTTAGAGAGAGCAGCGCCATGGTCCATTGTGCATTGAAGGCGAGTCTTGTCGGCCAGTAGCCTGCTGTGATGTCCTGATAGAGCAAGAATGAGGAACGCAGGCATTGTGGTACACATCAGCCGCTTCAAACGACTGTAGGTGCTGAAAGAAAAACGCAACGAGCTCCTCAGTCTGCATGATGACTGCAGAAATGTGCATGGCTGCCTGAAGCACGATTTCCCCACTGTGTTAGCCACAGACTGCACAGGGGAAAGTTGAATTCTGTGCCCAGGTGTGTCTCCAAAGGAATAGAAAAGACATGAATTAGGAGACATGCATTGGCCCCAAGTTCCATGTGTTCAAGGTGTGGTCCCCAGACAGTAGTGCTATTAGGAGGCTGTGGGACCTTTGAGAAGTAGAGCCAATCGGGAAGAAGTGAGCTCATGGGGGGGGGGTGTCCTCTAAAGTGGAAGGAAGTGAGGTCATTGGGGGAAATGTCCTCTAAAGTGGGAGGAAGTGCTGCTGTTAGGAGTGTTTGGCTGTTTCCTGCTTATGTCCACAGCTGAGCTTCCCTACAAGAAACTACTATGTTTCGTGGAAGAAAAAAATACTTATTGTTATTAGAAAGGCACTGTGCAGAGGGGTTACAGTTATGTAAGTCAGGTAAGAGTACAATTCTTTTTTAACAGTTTCACCCCTGCCCTTGCTCTCTTGGCATTTCCCTCCCATGCCCACCCACTTCAGCATAGTGTCTAGTGAGTATTACTGCTGCATTTATTCACTCTTTGTTCCTCCATGTCTGTGCATCCTCTTAACAAGACATAAAGAAAAGGAAAATAAAAACAGCAACAAAGAAAGTAAAAACCTCTTGTTTCCATTTCCTGGAGTTCATTTAGATAAATACTATTTTATATGATGATATGAACATAGCTATTGTGTCTTTGTGATCCTCTCCTAAGAATATCCTCTTCTGGTCTCACTGTAAATGTCTAGAGACCTGTATAATTTATCATGTCCTGTATGTGCTTTTTTTTCCTTTTACCATCCAGTGTGTTTACTTGTAGATTTAGAAGCATATTCTAGTTTCCACAAATGAGGGAAACCATGGAATCTGTGTTTCCTTGGGTCTGGCTTACTTCACTTAATACACTTTTCCCCAAGTCTTTCCATTTCTTTACAAATGGGTACAATATCATTCTTTCCGATGAATGTGTCGAATCTCATTGTGTACAGATACCACATTTTCTTGATCCATTTTTCCATTTAGGAGCATTTGGGTTAATCCCATATTTTAGCTATGGTAAACAATACTGCAATGAACATGGTTGTGCTGGCACCTTTAGTGTGACCTTGTCCGTGGCTCAAGAGTGGGACTGTTGGGTCATAGGAAGGTGGTTCTATACACAGTGTAGGAGCCACAGCTCATAAACTCCAGAGAAAAGTTATGGGTAGTCCAGAGAGTTTCACACTGCATGTGCACAGCAGAGACCACCAGTCTCTGTGTAATCTGTGTCCTTCTTAGCCATGGCCTGCAGGGCAGTTTCTCTTCATCCACCACAGGTGGCTGCACTTTGACCATCATTTTCAATGAACCATCATGGTGGAGAGGAACTTTGGGGCCAAAGGCAGGGAGCCCCCTTCAGGTCTCAGGATGGGGGTGGTAAGGTCCAGAGAATCCTCCCTCTTTTTCTTTTCTTTTCTTTCTTTTTTGTTTTTTTTTTGTGCTGATACTAGGGCTTGAACTCAGGGGCTGCATGCTGGCTCTTAGCGTTTTCCCTCAAGACTGGCACTCTACCACCTGAGCCACAGCTCCACTTCCAGCTTTTTGCTGGTGAATTGGAGATAAGAGTTGCACCAATGCTTCTGCCTGGGCTATCTTGGAATGACAATCCTCAGATCTCAGCCTCCTTAGTGGCTAGGATGACAGGTGTGAGCCACGGGTACCTGACCATATCCCATTTGTTGCACACCTCTCAACAACTACAACATGGTTATGTGTGATGATCAATCCTCAGTCATAAAGGAGAATAGGAAGGTGAGGTCTGTCTGGCCCACTGACTCAAGGTCATCACTAAGTCCAGCTGGGAGCTGGAATCATGTCCTAAAATGGGAATGACACAGAGAAGGTGCTCACAGGTCCCCGTGGGAAGGTACTACACACACTGGTGGAAATTCCATGATTTTCCATCTTGTAGAAGCAGATGGTAGACTAGGGGAAGGGTGGATAGCAAGAGGTTACCTGCAGGTTCCCGTTCCTAATTAGAAGGAATTCAATCTGGGGTCCGGCTATGCAGTAGGGGCCCTGGCCATCTATGAAATATTTCAAAATAACTCTAAAAATCTGAGGGTTCTGAGCACATAGGAACGATAAACATTTAGCTAGAAATCCCAATTACCCCGATTTAATCATTATCCATTGTTATCAAATTTCCACCCCCCTGACTCTACCCTATACATATCTACAAATAGTATGTGCCAATTAAAAATGCAAAACATTTTTTTTCAAAGTCTGCTTGGCTCACTGGAAAATTAAAAAGCAGATAAAAAGGGTGTTTATCGCTTCACGCACGTTTCCCCCGCCATGGGGCATCGTAATGGCATGATAGAGCTCTACTCTCAATGCCAGGGGTGAGAACGAACATTTGGGGGAAGGAGGAGAACCCCCCCCCCCGCCTTGTAACAGTGGCCATGAAGGCTGCATTTAAAACCATCACCACCCTGGCCCTCCACAGACAGGAGGGGAGAGGAGAGCAACGCGAACCCTACTTTATTTGTTCTGCGTAACGAGTCTTTGGGAAGCTGGGCAAGCTCTAATTAGATGGCCACTTGGAAAGTTGTTATCTCGAACTGGAGGCTGTCCAAATTGCTCTCTTTGTGGAAGAGGATGCTCACCCCCCCACCCCCCACCCCAACTCCCCTCCCAGCCCATCCGCGCTTGCCCAACCTCAAGGACCACAAATACAGCTAATTATGTCGGCTTGGCTTGGCACTGGCTTTCCAGATAGAATCTTTCATTAGCGTTGACCTTCCGGCTGCCTGGCTGTGGGGACGAGGGGCCCGAGGTGGGGGCGGGGACCGTTGCCCTGGCGACACAGGCACGTCTGAGAGGGGGAGGAGAGGCGCGATGACAGCTCCATGACATCGCCTCTGCTCCCACAGGGTGACAGAGCCCCAGAGAGGATGCCGGCAGCAGGGCGGCGGCCCAGGGAGGCTGGGGCGTTGCCTGGAGAGTGTGTGTGTGTGTGTGTGCGTGTGCGTGCGTGGTGCACGTGCTGGGGCTTGAACCCAGGACTGCACACACTCTCCCTTCGTTTTTTTTAGCTCAAGGCTTGAGCTACAGCTCCACTTTTGGCCTTTTTTTTTCCTAGTAAAGAATCTAATGGACTTTTCTAACTGGGCTGACTTTGAACGGAGAGCCTCAGATCTCAGCCTCCTGAGTAGGGTGACAGGTGTGAGCCACTGGTGCCTGGCTCTCCTGGAGCACAGATGGTCTCCATGGGTGAATTTTTTGAAAGCAGACAGACAGACACTGTATTTTCTTTATTATTTCTGCACACACACGCACACACGCACACACACGCATGCATGCATGTACCTGCACACCCATCTACATACATGCAGGAAACTCATCCTGTCCCAGCAGCTGGAGCCTCTTACACAATGAACAGAGAGGTCACCATGCACCATTTGTGCACCAATGGCTGAGACCATGACTAGGGAATGGCCGTTGGTTTAAGAGAACAGATGGTTCCTAAGTCTATCAACCCCAGGCTCAAGCTGAGCTCAGAGCCCAGGAGTCAAAGCTAAATAGGATTAGAACTAGAAATCCTGGCTAGGTGCTGGTGCCATATGCCTGTAATCCTAATCTCTCAGGAGGCTGAGATCTAAGGATTGCAGTTCAAAGCCAGCCTGGGTAAAAGGGTCTATGAAACTTGCATCACCAGTTAATCAGCAAAAAGCCAGAAGTGGAGGTGTGGCTCAAAAGGTAGAGCTCTAGCCCTGAATTGAAAAAAAAATCAAACAAGAGCACAAGGGACTGAGTTCGAGTACCAGCAGAGGCACAAAAAAAGAAACAAACAAAAGAACAATGAATCTGAAAATCAGAGAGCCCACCTCTTCCTCTTTGCTTAACTCTCCACAAAACTGCGAGAGCATGTGACCTTTGGAGAAAGAAAAGCATTCCTCAACACACACACGGAAATGAGAATCTGTTATTACTCTCCCCAGGCCCAGATACCCCCAGGCCCACGGTGTGACCCAGGCTGGGCAGCAATGTCTTACATGCAAAGTGGCCTCTTTCAGTTTTACTATGGTGTGTGTGTGTGTGTGTGTGTGTGTGTGTGTGTGTGTGTAATAGCCTGGGCACTATCCTTTAGCTTTTTCACTTAAGTCTGGTGCTCCACCACTTGAACCACAACTATACTCTTAGCTTTTTGATGATTAAGTGGAGAGAAGTCTCACCAACTTTCCTACCCGGGCTGCTTCGAACCTTGATCTTTAGATCTCAGCCTCCTGAGTAGCTAGGATGACAGGTGTGAGCACCCACATGGCTATTACATATTTATTTTTGGGATGTTGCTGGGATGGAAACCCAGGGCCTTGTGCAGCCCCCCACATCTGCCCCTGCGAAGTGGCCTTGCTCTGATGTCCAGAGAGGAAAAGGTCATTTTTCCACTCTTCCATCTTCACCTTTGTGACCCAGGCCCCAAGGAGAGGCAGATTACAAACGCTCTGTCTTTCTCCTTCTGCTTTGGCCAGGAATGTAGAAATCAAAACATGCAGAACATGGCAATGATATGGAGAGAAGAAACATGTTGATGGGGACTTCCCTAGCACTGACAAAATGTGGGACTCAGTCATAATGCTTACAGGATGCTCAGGCCAAAGGACTGATCGGTTCCAACGGGGGAAGGGGGGCGGGGGGAAGGAGGCAGGGGGGAGGGGAAGAGGGGAAGGGAGATTTCTTTTTCCAATTTATCCCCAGAGCACTTGGCCAGCTGGCCCCGCTCCATAGCTGTCTCTTTGTTGGACAGTCACCCACAGGAGATGGGATGGTCCAGCCTCATCCAGCCGTGGCCACAGTCCCTTCTTATAGAGACGTGTTCTCTGTCCCCAGCTCATCTGCAGCCGGTGGCTGGTGCATCCCGTCCCTGTCCAGCCCTGCAGCAGGGTGTCTGGGAACTGTCATTCTGTCTCTGTGGCTCTTCTCAGGCCCCAAGTCAATGTCTAAAGTTCCTTTGGAAGGGAGCCCAGCTCTGGATTCCAGGTTTCCTCTCGCTCCTCAGCACCGCCGATACTTTGACTACGTTTCCCAGCTGGGTTGGAGGGCAAAGGGCAAAGCAGCAGGGCTCAACTCAAGGCAGTGGCCAGGGACAGAGGCCACTAGGTGGAGTCAGCTGATCTGAGCTCTGGCTGTTCCTCAACGCTGGCCCTCCTCCTTCCTCTCTTCCCTCCTCCCTTCCCCTTCTCCCATGATCTCTCTTCTCTCTCCCACCCCTACCCTCTGAATGCAATTATTTTGTATTTGTTCAACCTTCTGTTTTTATTTTCAAAGTCAAGATGAATTCTGGGGGCAAGCAGAGAAGACTCTCTTGGTGGTAGCCTTGCATTTGGAAATCTGTCCAACAAACCCTGTGGAGAATAGAACCCAGGTCCTTGCAGCCGGCGTGGTGTCTGGGATATGCTCCCTGGATGAAATCATTGATTACAATCTCAGAACTTGTCTGCGTTTTGCTACGAGGCCACAAGGGAGACACAGGCAGCAGAGGCTGCCGCCCCTCCAAGCACAGAGACAAAAACTCTCGGAAGAGAACACAATCAGAGGACACCACGGAAAAGCGGCCAGGGAATCTGCAAATAGAGCAGTGGAAACTGTTCCCTCCTGCCAAAAAAAATGAGAGAGAGAGGAGGAAAAAAAATCACGGAAAAAATAAACAACATTAGTGACTGTGGGATAAATGACCTAACTATATGGGTAATTGGAGACTGAAATATTTTTTTAAATTTGACGAGAACCATAAAGCCACAGATCCGAGCCGCTCAAACAGCGTGCCAAGAGTGGGCATGAAGCAAACCATCCAAAGTAGCACAGCCCCTGCCTTCCAGTCATGAGGAGAAACCCCTCTCTGGCTATGGAGATAGGCAGGACACATCAGCATGCAGGAAGAAAGACAGGAAGGAAAGAAGATTCGCACCAGGGCCCACGACACCCCGAGGTCAAGCAGGCCTCACCTCGAAAGGACTGAACATTTACATCTGTCAACTTCTAACTCCCTGCCACTGGAAATGGTCTTCAAACATTAAGGCCAAAAATGAAGATCTTTCTCAGACAAACAGAACCTGACAGAATTAATTACCCATAAATGTGAACTACGAGACACAGAAAAGCCAGTTCTTCAGACAGAAGGGAGGTGACAGCAGATAGAAATCTGGATTTATGCCAAAGAATTAAAAAAGTGCCCCAGACAAGTGCCAGTGCTCATGCCTGTAATCCTTGCTGCTCAGGAGGCTGAGACCTGAGGATCCTGGTTTGAAGCTAGCACAGGTGGACAAATCTGAGAGACTCTTATCTTCAATTAACCAGCAAAAAGCCAGAAGAAAAGGTGTGGTTCAAGGGGTAAGAGTAGCAGCCTTGAGGGACAGACACAACAAAAGGTAAACAAAAATAATCACAAGATTTGAATAAAACAACAAGTTGTAGTGCTTTGAATCTAAATGAGAAAATGAGGGCTGGAGATGTGGCTCAGGCGGTAGAGCACCTGCCTCCCAAGCAGAGGGTCCTGAGTTTGAACCTCAGTACCACCAAAGTCAATGAATGAATGAATGAATATGTAAATGAGTAAAAAGAATACAGTGAGATCCTCAAAGCTCTGAGGCTGGCTACCAAGAGTGATGTATCTGGTTAGGGAATCTTTGCTGTCTCTTTTTTCCTGTTTTTGATCAGTTATGGGGCTTGAACTTGGGGCCTGGTCACTGTCCCTGAGGTTTTCTGCTCAAGGCCAGTGCTCTACTTCTTTGAGCCACAGCTCCACTTCTCCAATGTTGGTAGTTGATTAGATGTAACAGCCTCATAGATTACCCTGCCTGGGCTGGCTTTGAACTGTGATCCTCAGATCTCAGCCTCCTGAGTAGCTAGGATTACAGGTGTGAGCCACCAGTGCCCGGCTTACTGTCTTCCTTTAATAAAAAAGTTTTTATTTTGTGGTGGTTCCAGATTTGACCTCATTCAGGACCCCATACTTGATAGGCAGGCGCTCAACCACTTGAGCCAGGCCCCTAGCCTTCTGCCTTCCCTTTAGAACCGAGTCCTGAGTTCTATGTTAAGAGAAGTTGGGTCACATGAATGGGCTGTGTGTGGGGGAGGGGTCCTGTCTGCAGCCCTGGCTCAGGTCCCAGTCTCCAGCCACAACCCCTCATGCCCCCTGTCACCTGCCTGCTGAGAAGTCTTGAAGATGGCCTGCTCCAGCCCGCAGGCCACCCGCAGATGCTGAGAAGAGCAAAACAACCCCTGTTCTCATTTCTCTCGATCAATACGAGGATGTCTGGTCCTCTTCCCCGACAGGAAGTCTGCAAAAAGCACAGTCACTATCGGGGCCAGACTCCTGGTGGGCAGAGATCAGTTTCTGCTGTGGGTCCAGGATGGATTCTTGGATTCTGGCCATCTTACCACATCCGGGGAACAGATACTGACTGGACACTTACTGACACTTGTCTGCCAGGCTTAGATGCAAAACATGAAAATATGTATGCATCATGAAAGCCTCTCCTTTGCGGTGCATAATTCATGGGTTTTGGTACACTCCCAGAATTGGGCAAACTATCGCCATGATTTAATTCCAGAATATTCCCAGTACCCGCCAAAAGAAACTCCATACCCATTTTGGAGTTATTACTTGTTCCCCCGACACCCCCAGCCCCTGGCAACGGTGCATCTAGTCTACGCATTCACCGATTCTGGATGTGGCAAATAAACCGAATCAGACACCACGTGGTCTCGGGTGTCTGGCCGCTTCTGTTTGGAATTATGGGCTCCAGGTTGAGACATGTTATGGCCAATGTAGGCATTTCATTTCTTTTTATGGCTAGACTGAATTTTGTTGATGTGT
The DNA here is from genome assembly GCF_000151885.1 of Dipodomys ordii. Taxonomy (NCBI): domain Eukaryota; kingdom Metazoa; phylum Chordata; class Mammalia; order Rodentia; family Heteromyidae; genus Dipodomys; species Dipodomys ordii. Next base: position 17,917,415 of record NW_012267222.1, read on the forward strand.
CTTTCAGCTGGTGGACAGCTGGGTTTTCCACTTTGGGCAATTATAAACAACATGACCATGGCGATTTTGCACAAGTCTTTTGTGTAAATGCATTTTCAGATCTCCTAATTGTCTGCCTTGAGTATACACCTATATCTCCGCATGGCTGGGTCATAGGGTAGCTTTATGTTTAATGTGTGTGTGTGTATGTGTGTGTGAGGGAGAGAGAGAGAGAAGGAGAGAGAGAGAGAAAGAGAGAGAGAGAGAGAGAGAGAGAGAGCACACGCACATGTCAGTCCTGATGCTTTGAACTCAGGACCTGGGTGCTATCCTGTAGCTTTTTTACTTCAGGTTGGGGTTCTACCACTTGAACCATACCTTCACTTCAGCCTTTTGGTAGTTAATTGGAGATGAATCTCATTCACTGCCCAGGCTGGCTTCAAACGGTGATCCTCAGATTTCAGCCTCCTGTGTAGCTAGGATTACAGGTGTGAGCCACCGATGCCTGGCTAGGTTTGACTTTATTAAGCAACTTCCAAACTGTTTTCCACAACGGTGACTAGATTTTAAATTCCTACTACAGTCTCAATTTTGCCATCTTCTTTGCCAGTGCTAGTTTGTTTCCATTTCCAAATGATAGCTTTGCTGTGAGTCTGAAGCCGTTTCTCATGGATTCTGTTTGTGTTCCTGGTCGCTAAGGATGTCAAACATGTTTTCAGGTACTCACAGCCGTTTGTCTACCTCCTGTGGAGAAATTGCTTGTCTGACCATTTGCCCATATTTCACTTGGGTTGCTTTTATTGTTGCTATCATTATCATTATTATTATTATTTTGTAGTGTTGAGTTATAAGGGTCCTTGATATATTCCAGACACAAGCCTCTTATCAGTAAATGACTTGTAAATGTTTTCACCCTTTCTGTGGATTATCTTTTCACTCTCCTGACAGTATCAGAAGCTGGTCGAGGCTCTCCAGAGAAGCACAAGGAATAGAAATAATTGTCTAAAAGGAAACTGGCTTCTGGAGACAGGAGATTGACAAGTCTGAAACTCGCAGAGAGACCAGAGGCTGCAAACCCAGACAGAATTGACCATGTGGTCTTCAGACATCTTTCTTTTCTTTTATTGCTCTTTCTTTCTTTCTTTCTCTTCCTCCCTCCCTCCCTACTACGTCCTTTCCCCCCCAGCTCACTTCACAGCCCCTCCATGTTTCCTCGGCACTCTTCTCCTGTGAATTGTTTGCCTTTTAAATCCTGTCCCTAGACTCAAAATCTATCCTATGACTCTTGTCTATTGCCTCTCAGCCCTTCTTACCACCCCAAATCATCCTCTTTTCTTATCTCTAACTCTGTGTGTGTTGGGAGGTGGGTTGGAGGGGACTGGGGCTTGAACTCAGGACCCGGGCTCTGTCCTTGAGTTTTTGTGCTCAAGGCTAGTGCTCTATCACTTGATCCATAGCTCCACTTCTGGCTTTTGGGTGGTTATTTGGAGATAAGTGGTATCATGGAATTTTCTTAGCTAAGGCTGGTTTTGAACCACGATCCTCAGATCTCAGCCTCCTGAGTGGCTAGGATTACAGGCGTGAGTCACCAGTGCCTGGCTTATCTCTGTCTTCTACAGGGCATGAAGCCCTACCTTGAGCAGAGAGAGGGGCATCTGGGTCTCCAGGGGTCTGTTCCCCCACACCCCAGCGAGGAGCTCCACTGGAGGGACCTCTGGGCTGGATCTTCTCAGCTTAGAGAAATTCTAGGCCTCACCTGCTGGCTTCCAGTTGGAATTGAAGAACAGAATGAGACCCCCCCCTTAAAATGGGCTGCTGGGGTGTGGGCCTTGCTTTGAACTAAAGTTCAAATTTCAGAATCAAATGCAGGCAGACAATTCTCCGACCTTCCATTATCTCCTCCTTCCTCCCCCCGCCAAAAAAAAGAAGTAGGGCACAAATTTCCCTTTGCAGAGGGGTTTCCCCCTCCCCCAGGGACAGAAGAGTGACTCTGGGCCTGGGCACTGTCCCTCAGCTCTTCAGTTCAAGGCTAGTGCTCTACCACTTGAGCCATAGTGCCACTTTGGTTTTCTGGTGATTTATTGGAGATAAGAGTTTCACAGACTTTCCTGTCCAGGCTGGCTTTGAACCATGGTCCTCAGATCTCAGCCTCCTGAGTAGCTAGGATTATAGGTGTGAGCCATCAGTGCCTGGCTAGACTCTTATCATCAAGGATGGAGGTTTGACAGCAAGCTAAATCTGCATAACTTACCTGACTAAAACAAAGCCCCAAACCTTTGTCTATTCCTTCCTCCCCTCTGAACACCTTGAAGATGGACTCTTTCCTTTCTTAGTAAAGTGCATAAAATCCCAAGTTTAACTCTATTTATTTATTTATTTATTTTGCATTTCATTTCTTTTCTGGGAACCCCTGGCTCCATGCGTCTTGATCTACTTTTGTGAGTTTAATTTGCAGTTCCCCCGCACCCGCAGCTCTGAACCTAAGAGGATAGACGAAAAGTCCCCAATGGAATACAGGCGAGCAAATAGATTTATCTAATTTGTAAAAGCTTGAAACCACAAAGCTTATTCGCCCAGCTCATATGATAGCAGAACATGTCTGAAATTTAGAGAAATTTGACCCCATTGCCCAGCTAGTTAGTAGTGAAAGAGAGAATCAGTTAAGACCCAGAGCCCCTGGGCAGCTCCATGGCCAAGCTGACAGGGCATTGTGCCTCTTATCCCCAGTCCCTCTTCGGTTCAATAACCATCCCCTGACTCCACGGAAAGGGCTTGCAAAAGGGACCTGATTAGGAATTAGCAACCAATCAGAATGTCATGGGACCTGATCAATAACAAATAAAATATCGCCTTCCAAAATGCTTCATTATAAACATGGGCAACCAATCAGAGCACAGTTCAGGGTATCAGAACCCTTAGACTCACTTGGGAGCCTGTGGCTCATGCCTGGAATCCTAGCTACTTAGGAAGCTGGGATCTGGGGACTGCGGTTCGAAGCCAGCCTGGGCAGGAAAAATAAAATCCATGAGACTCTTATTTCCAACAACCTACTGAAAAGTGTCAGACATGGAGCTTTAGCCTTGTGAAAAAGCAGCTCAGGGACAGCACCCAGGCCCAACCTCTGACACACACACACACACACACACACACACACACACACCACTCAGACTCAGAGCCACTGGGACAGACACACAGCGAGAGACTCGAAGAAGAGAGGATGGATGCCTGGAAAAGCAGAAGTAGCCGTTCAAGCTGTATTCAAGCTACAGTCAAGCTAGATTCATCTCTTTTGAATAAAGTTCTTCACAATCACCCCTCCACTGTCCTGGACTTCATTCTTTGAACTTGTGATTTAAGAACCTGAGGAGACACCGTGGAGGGCCAACAATTCTGGCAGTGGAGCTACAAAGAACACTGTCGGGCGTTGTCTGCCGCTGAGCTGTGACGCGAAGCAGATGTTTTCTGCTACGGGGCTGCAATCCCAGTGGTCTCTGCTGGCTGCTGAGCTGAAACTTAGGGATAAGTAGTAGACCCCAGACCCAAGGTGTTTGCTGTTTTCAATGCCTGATGGTCCCTAGGGGTGGTTGAATTCAGTGTGTCTCATCTGGAACCCGCTCACTCACTTAGCCCTTACAACGACCCCGTCCCTTCCTTTTAGAGATGCCAGGACACAGGCAGAGAGGGAGTTACCCGCAGAAGACTTAGGAATCCGAGTGCAGGGGATGGCGTTCTGCGCTGCATGGTGCCCTCGCTCCTCTGGAGAGCCTGTGGCTATATAAGCCAACCGCTGGCAAAGGGTGCCAAGCTCTGCGCCCGCCCAGCGGCTCCCCAGCAGAAAACCAGGCTCTGAGGCTCATCCATTGTGGTGCAAATGGTCCTAATTGCTGGAAAGCAGCGAGCTGTTTTAAGTAGGCTAAGCATTCTCTCCTGAAATCCTGTTTTGTGTTATCCATTCCAGAGCTGCGCGCAGTGTGCAAGCAGGCGGGGCTGGGGGAGGATGGCAGCTTCTTGCTCTTTTGAGTTGGGACCTGGGTGGGTCAGGGGCCAGGCGCTTGACAGCCTGGCGAGCAGGAGCATGTTGGGATGGGGTCCCACTGAGGCAGGGGCCACCACATGACAAAACGCTGGACCAGGTGTGGTGGGAGCTGGCGTCTTCTCTACTGCCGGGGAAACCCACCGTTTTTGCCAGCCCGATCCTGCCAACTTCGGCTCCTGCTGGGCCCACTTTAGCAAACAGATAAGACTCGGTTTTAATTAGCGCACTAATTGGCTCCATCAGATGGAAGCAGAGAAGAGCGTGTGCCTGGTTTATTTCCTTAAGTGGGTTACGAGACACCCCCACGGCTCTGATCCTCTGTTCCGTGGGCCTAACTTTACTTAGCTGCTGAAGCAGCAAGGATCTAGCTCAGCACACGTTTTCTGCGCACCGTCCACGCGAGGAGCGGAAGCCCCACCCACACCTGGTAGAGGTCAAAGGTGAGGGCTGGTAAATCCTCCAGGGCAGGGCAGTGGAAATCAATTCAACTTCACCAAAGAGCAAGGGAATTGTGTCGGAGGTATAGGGTTGAGGATGCTGGGCGGACGCGGAGGGCAGCCGAGCTGCCTGAATCGTCTGATGGGTACATCATCTCTATGATGAGGACCCGGCCCTAGCTGCCCCTGCATCATCCAGGCCATAGTAACACACCTGGATGTCCACCGTATCTTCCACATGAGTGTCTGGTCACCTCACCAGTGCATTCTCTCCACAGCAGTCCTTCTCTGGATCTCACTGTCGCCCAAAAGAAGGGCTTTGGCTGGTGTCCCCAAGCCTGGTCACATAGTAATGGAGTGAGTGCTCCTTAAACATAGCCCTTGTCCCAGGCTCGAACACCAGAGAAGAGTTGATGACTATGTGTGTGTGTGTGTGTGTGTGTGTGTGTGTGTGTGTGTGTACTGGGGCTTGAACTCAGAACCTGGGCATCATCGCTTAGCTTTCTCTCTCAAGGCTAGTGGTCTTCCAAGTGAGACACAGCTCTGCTTTTTCTGACTTCTGAGCAGCTGAAATCCCAGGCCTGAGCCACCAGCATTCAGCTCCCAGAGGTCTAAGACTTTGTCACTGCTTTAGGAAATCCCTCAATTTAGAACACGCTGCTTGTGTGTTGTGTTGCTGTACTGATCCCAAGCAATGGAAAGTGAAGCATTTGTGGGAAGGGGGAGGGAAGGGAGAGACCTGGAAGAGGAGGGGGGTGGAGGGTGGGCCCCAGAGAGAGCTGGGAGAGGAGGACTGTCAGCTTTCCCCCTGGCTGCCTACCCGGCCCCTGGGGATGAGGAGGGAAAGGGCAGCTGTGTAAAGAAAGCAGTTGTGCCCTGGAGCATTCCATAGCTGGGTTCTGTGGCTTGTGGAATCTTCCAGAGTGACTGAAAACGACGCAGCGTTTGTGCTACAGGCACACTTCCTATTATCTGTGCCAACAAAGTCTCTTGCTTAGAAAGAGCGATTTCCAAAGGGAAATAGAACTTTTCCTCCTGGGGCTGTGGGTGCCGAGGGGAGGAGGCAGGGCTGCGATCAGGAGGTGGAGGGCCGGCAAGGCAGATGCTTGCTCCATCGTAGGAGAGCCAGGCCCCACCAGCTTTTTTCTTACATACGGTTAAAATAGTCTGTTGGAGACTCTGTGTATTTTACTGCTATTTTCTTCTTTTAAAAAAGATTCAGTGATATATTTTAAAAACACAACTCACGGGGGAAGAAACAAGCCAGCTAGAAAGCAGACGGTGAGCAAGACCACATTTTTTTTTAATTTTTTATATTATGGATAGTAAGAAACAGGAAATAAAGATGTCAAAACAATAATGAGTTGTTTGGGGTGTAAATGGTCTCTACTGCTTTCTTGGGCTTGCTGTTTATCCAGCTGCATCTGCTGCTATAAATGTTTGTGTATCTTTTTCTAATCGGATCAAATGTTACAGCCACACTGGTGGTGCAAGCCTGTCATCCTAGCTACTCAGGAGGCTGAGATGCGAGGATCGAGGTTCAAAGCCAGCCGATATAGAAAAATCCATGAGACTCTTATTTCCAGTTAACTAACAAGAAGCCTGAAGTAGAGACGTGGCTCAAGTGGTAAAGTACTAGACTTAAGCAGGGGGAGGTGGGGGGGGACCCAAGTGACATTGTGAGATCCTACATTTAAGACCCACTACAGGCACAAAACAAAACCCAAAAAGAAAAACCATGATAAGCGTGTGCTCACGGTGAATGTAGCCCAGAAGTGTGTGTCGTCACCGGGCCACCATAGCCATTTTCCCCCCACGGTATTTCTTTTCTATAAACAGGCAATCATTTAGATGAGTGTACCCTGATTTTCCCTCACATCCTGCCCACCCTACTTGGGGCTGGACAGAGGAGCTGGGCTTAGCGAGCCAAAGAGCCACAGGAAAAAAAAAAAAGTGGTAACTGCTTTTAGATTTAACCCAGGAAGTTAAATACCTGTGGCCGGGGACCTGTCCATGACCTGCTGATTGAATTTTGTTACAGAAGCATTTCTTCCTCCTCCTCTTCCTCCTCCTCCTCCTCCTTCTCCTCTTCCTCCTCCTCTTCCTCCTCTTCTTCTTCTTGGTTTGATAATTTTGTTTTTGTGATTCAAATGGAGGCCAGAGTGAAGGCCTCTCTCCTCTGATCTACAGGTTAAAGACTGTCGGAGGATATGTCCATGAGATTCCAGGCCACAGAGCTCAAGAACAGAATGACCTCCGCTTTCTACTCTGACACTCATTAGAAATCAAGACACAATGTGTGTGTATGTGAAGCCTTCTGACGGGCATGTGCGGTCTTATTGCTCGTCCTGTGTGCAAGCTGCCGTACTGTTTGGAGGATAGAGCTGTGTACATAGGGCTGGCGGGGAGGTGGCTGGGGCTGCCACAGCCTGAGCTGTCCCTGAGGTGCTAAGGAAGACAGGAGGGACCGGTGAAGAGGAGGAGTTGGCGCCTCTCATCTGGTCTTGCTAAAGCACAGGAGCAGGAGGGGTGCCACCAACAGGAAGGCCAGAAGGGGCTTTCTGGAAGGGTATTCTCAATCTAGTTTACTGGCATGGACCCCTGGGCTCAGTCCGATGGAGGAAATGGAGGGCCATGTGACCCACCCTGGGTGTAGAGAGCCAGGGACTTCCCCTGTATCATTGCTTACATCTCCTCCAGGGGGCGCTAAGGTTTGGCCAGCACACTGACAGCGCCTAGAGATGTTCTCAGCATTGGGTCTGGGAAGCCAATGCCCCTTTGTCCCACCCCTAGTTGTATGTCTGGGAGGTGGGGAGAGACTGTGAGTCCGTGTGTGCGCACGTGGGCACCAGATGCAAAGGAATAGGACCTGTCACTTGTGGGCATTGCAAAAGGCCTGAAGACCTGTGGGCATGGGGGGGGTAATGGACCCGCCCCCCTGGGCAGCTCAAGGGGCACCTGTTGGGGGGTCAGCATGAGAGGAGAGGGGCGGAGCTTCCAGGGGGGTGGAAGGGGATGCTGGCAGTCCCAAGACTTTTCTCTGAGCCTTTCTCATTTCCTCTGAAGGCCTGGAAGGGCTTCAGCTGAGGGAGCAGAGGGCCAGGGCTGGCATGCCCGCCCCTCCTGAGCCCCCCTTCCCCGTGGGGGCCCCCAAAATACCTTCTCTGGGTCATCCCCAAGTTTAGGACATGATTCCAGCTCCCAGCTGGACTTGGTGATGACCTTGAATGAGGTGGTCTGACAGACCTCACCTTCCCGTCCTCTGGGAACAAGGGTTGATCATCACACACCACCACAGGGTGGCTGTGAGAATCTTTGCCACAGGTGTCGTTTAGGAAGTGTGCAACAAATGGGACATGGTGGGTGCCCATGGCTCATGCCTGTCATCCTAGCTACTCAGGAAGCACCCGCCCAGGCAGGAAAGTTGGTGAGACTCTTATCTCCAATTAACCAGCAAAAAGCTGGAAGCAGAGCTGTGGCTCAAGTAATAGAGTGCTAGCCTTGAGTGTGCAAGGCCCTGGGCATTCAAATCCCAGTACCAACCCCACCCCCACATGATATAATTACTAGTAATTAATCAAATATACAGGTGTTGGGTTTTAGGTTTTTGTTGTCTTGTTGAGGGTCATGGGGCTTGAACTCAGGGCCTGTGTGCTGTCCTTGAGCTTTTCTGCTCAAAGTGAGTGCCCATGTCAGGGCAGTGGTACACAGAGTTCCTGCTGAGAACATTTGTTGGCATAAAATCCACGTCTCCACCTCCTCCTTAGACACAAAATACAAATGAGACTCCACGGCGGTTTCATTTTTGTTTTATTTTGACCCACATCTCACTTTTCAAAGAACCTGAGGCTGGGAGCTCTTTGAGAGGATGTTCCTGCGGGTGGAACCTTTATTCAGAGCTCCCTAGTTCTCTGAAAACTCCTCTCCTCTTCCCCCTGCTTCATTCATCTCTCTTCTGTCTCCACAGCCTCATGCCTGCCTAGGGGATATTTCTGGCTGGGGTTACAGCTTCAGGGCACCCGGAGGGGGCCCACAAGGTCCTACTAGGTAAGGCCGACAAAAGCGGGAAGAGCTGGGTCTCTCTCTCTCTCCCTCCCTCCCTCCCCCCCCCCACCCTGCGGCTAGCTGAGATGCAGCCTGCATTACCCCCTTTCCCCTGCATTACAGCCCTTTTTAGAAGTGGGAGAGGTAGGTCCAAGGAAATGGACTGCCTTTGGATGTTGACTCTCCGAGCTTTCGACTTCCACTTGGGGCTGGGAGATGGAGGTGTTGTCAAGTGAAGCGATCTCTGTAGGTGAACCCAGTGTCTGGTATAAAAGCAAGGACCCAGTGCATGCTGACCACCTGGACGGAGACCCCACAGGGACAGACAACTGGGTCCCCCCCCCCCGCACCCCGCCCCGAGCCCAGGTGGACTTTCTCATTTCCAAGGGTGGCTGGGAGCCCTGCCGAGAGAGCAAAGGGTCCAGGCCCAGGCCCAGGGCTCTGTGCTTTGTATCCACAGTGCAATGTGTGTCCAGGAGAAGCTCTAGGCTGGGCTCTTGTAAATATTGATGGAAGCCCGGGAGAGCAACAAGAAAACAAAGGACCTTTTCTTTATGAAGAGAAGAAAGAAACCAACAAGGAAAACAAAAGAAAACAAAACAAAACAAAACAAAAATCCCACCCTCTCCGCAGGAGGGAGGGGATGTTTAAATAAACCGTGAGACGTTCACTCCACGAACAGCCAGCGAGTCCTGAAATGATGTTTACGGAGGGTTTGTAATAACACAGGAAGATGCTTATTCTAAAATGCTACGTGAGGAAAAGAGGCAGCTGGGTTCTGTAAACTCAGCATAATCACATCCCGGCAAAAGAAAAAATGAAAAAAAAAATCAAGCCAAACAAAAACCACACAGAGAAGAAAAAGCCCGGCGAGATGTGTACCGCAGCAGGGGAGTTCGGGTGGCAAAATTGAGATTTTTTTTTTATATATATATATAATATACTTCTCTCTATTTTCCAATTCTTTTTTTTTTTCTATGATGGCTATTTCTGGCTTAAACTGGAAAGCAACCCAAACTTTTTTCTTTTCCCCACTCTGTCCGCCTAAAGAAGAAAGAACTTATTGGAAAAGCAAGATGAATGACCATGGAAAGTCGAGTGACACAAAGGCCACATGGAGGCTGACAGCACCGTGTCCACAGGCCCAAGGCCATTCAGCATGGCCCAGTGGAGGTCCTAGGCTCTGACCCCAGTGGGAGACCCCTGCAGGCCGGTGCCCAGCTGCACCCTGGGGCATGGGGTCTGTGACACCCTAGTAATTAACATTACCTTTGCCTTAAGACTGCCAACTCTGCCTCTCTCTCAGGGAGAGAAGGTTTTGTCTGTGTTCCAAGAAAACTGTTTTTATAAAGGCGGGTGGGATGGAATTTCCCTATACCAACACCAGCAGACCACAGCCCAGGACTATCATCTGGACCAAGATGGCGCAGCCTGGAAGCCACCCCCATGGTAAAACATACACAGAGCCACACCTTGCCCTAGCATTCACCTGCCCTCATTACCTTAGTACCCATGCAGCCTGGCTGGCTGGCTGGCTTCCTTCCTTTCCTTTCTTTCATTGTTTCTTTTCTTCCCTCCCTCCCTCCTTCCTTCCTTCCCTCCCTCCTTCCCTCTCTTCTTTCCTCCTTTCTTTTTTTAGTGTACTAGTACTTAGGCTTGAACTCAGGGCCTGGGCGCTGTCCCTTAGGTTTTCCACTCAAGCCTGGCATTCTACCATTTGGGTCACACCTCCACTTCTGGCTTTTTCTTGGTTGATTGGAATAAGAGTCTCATGCCTTCTGTGTAGCTAGGATTACGGATGTGAGCCATGGGAGTTCCACTTTCATTCCCTTCTTTCTGTGCTTGCTGTATGGTATTGTCAGGTCATTCCCACTGGCGCATGAGCTCCCTGAGGGCTGAGATCTGCTGCTTTGAGCTGTGTGCAGCCCAAGCCGTCTGCAGAGCTTTACCTGGCTTGGTGGTGGACTTCCTCACTGGAAGCTACCCTTGGGCCTGGGCCAGGTGCCCCCCGCCCCCAGCTCCCAGATAGAGTCACCTCCCACAGCTCTCTCCCAGCCTGGCTCCACAATACCTAGAGTTCCTGTGAGTGCTGACCCTGAAGCCATCCTCCCTTCTCCCCAGGGCTCCTTGGGCCGTCCGCCTTCGTACTGACCATGGCCTTAGCTGTGGAGGGCGGTTTCTCTCCAAGGGGCCAGCTGTGGTCCAGGCTGGCTTTCCTTCCCAATTTCTTTCTTCCTTCCTTCCTTCCTTCCTTCCTTCCTTCCTTCCTTCCTTCCTTCCTTCCTTCCTTCCTTCCTTCTTCCTTCTTCCTTCCTTCCTTCCTTCCTTCCTTCCTTTCTTCCTTCCTTCTTTCCTTCCTTCCTTTCTTTCTTTTTTTTTTGGTCTGTCATAGGGCTTGAACTCCAGGTTTGGGCGCTGTCCCTCAGCTCTTCAGCCCAAGGCTAGTGCTCTACCACTTGAGCCACAGCACCACTTCTGGCTTTTCTGCTTATGTGGTTCTGAAAAATCAAACCCAGGGCCTCACGCATGCAAAGCAAGCGCTCTACCACTGAGCCACCTTCCCAATTTCTGATTTAGGAATAAAGTCAGCCTGCTTCTCTTCCCAGGCTCTCAGCCAGGAACAACAGCTCCCTCTCCTCTCCAGAACCACCTCCGTCTCATTCTTTGTTCTAATTCCCCATCTTCCAAAATGTCCCCCCCCCCCCGGCCATCTCAGCCCCCAGCACCTGCGCGGACACAAGCTGCCGCTGGAGCCAGCTGGGGCTCGGGAAGGGCTTCACTGGGACGCTGAGGTACCAAGCATTTGCTGTCTTCTGACGTATCGGGCCCTGTCCCCTTGTCCCCTGCATTCTACCTGGGACTCCAGAGCTCCTCACGGCTCGGTGGTCGGCCGGCCTCCATGGCTTTGTCACAGAAGGAACGAGGACCCCCCCCCCCACCCTCATTCCTGAGAGAACAGCCACCTCCTCGGGTTGGGTTGTCCCTGCTTCAGAATTCACCGAACCCCTGGGAAGGAGGCGCAGCGTCTGGAGGCACCGGATGCCGTGCTCTGCGGGGCCCTCAGCGCCGCGTGGACCTGCCCTCACTGTCCTCTCTGTGTGGGGAGGGCGTCACATGGCACAGAGAGGGAAATGATCTCTCTCTCTCTCACACACACACACGCGTGCGCACACACACACACACACAGCCACGCGCACACACGCACACACATGCACACAGACGCACACACACACAGCCACACACACACACACACGCACACACAGCCACGCGCACACACACACACATGCACACAGACGCACACACACACAGCCACACACACACAGCCACACACACACACACACACACATGCACACACACAGCACCCCTCACTGGCTGAGAGGCCGCCTGGCTGTCTGGGTTCCCCGGGTCCTGAGATCCAGAACAGCTGTGGTTAGGTGGTGGCCTGGGAGGAAGGGGTGGGGGGCCACATCTGCTCCCCCCTCTCCTGTGGCCTGCCTTATAGACACAACTGTATTCTCCACGGAGCTCTTGTTAAAATGGGTGCCTCTCTTCCTTCTGGTAGAGTTCCAGGAAACCAAACAAGGCAAGGGACTCCGGTAAGTTTACTTTGCAAGCAAATAGCCCTTGTGGGCTCTCCCCGAGCCATCTACTTCTGAGACCCCTGTCTCCTTCTGCCCGAACCCCCTAAGGCTCCTCGTACCTCCCCAGTCACTCCAGAACTACCTCCCTACACACACACACACACACACACACACACACACACACAGTACCAGGGCCTGGGTCCCTGAGCTTTCGTGCACAACGTTAGCACTCTACCACTTGAGCCACAGCCCCACTTCTGGCTGGCTTCGAACCGTGACCCCCAGATCTCAGCCTGCTGGGTCTTGGGGATCACAGGGGTGAGCCACCAGGGCTATGCCTTTACTTTTCACATCTGAGATTTTTTTTTTCTGTCATTGGAGATCCAGCAGCCAGTCACAGAGGTGGAATGAAAATTCCTCTCTCTGTGGACAGATTCCTAGTCCCTCATTACCCAGGAATGAAATGACCAGGGAGCGATGGGAAGGTGGCGGGGGGCGTGGAGGGTTGTTCTGACTCCCCTTCTTTTCATGAGAAGCCCAGCCAAGGAGCAGCTAGACCGTGGTCTGAGGCACGTGGCGGACGGGGAGGGTGAGGACGGTGGGCAGGAGGATGCCCTGCGGGTCTGGGAAGGTCTTCAGCTCCCTGGGCACAAACCTGGGTGCGATGTGGTCAGCCAGGAAGCAGAGGGTCCCCTGGCGGCCCACGCAGTAGATGCGTTCGTCCACCACGGCGCACTGGAAGGCAGCCGGGTAGGGAGTCCGGTACGTGGCACACTCGTACCAGAGCCGGGTGCTGGCGCTGCACCGGTACACGCTGATGCCCAGGCTGCGGTTGAAGTCGAAGCGGTAGAGGAAGCCATCCACGGCCGCCATCTCGGCGGTGCGGTCCTTGCTGCCCCCCGCGGGGCCGGCCCACCAGCGCTGATCCTGGGCCGAGAAGCGGAGCAACAGGTATCGCAGGCTGCCCCCCGTGAGGAAGATCTCGTCCCCGCACGCCGTGCCCGTGTGTGCCAGGGCGAAGGTGTCGTTGGGGAGCGGCGGGGCAAAGGTCCAGCGGTCCAGGCGAGGGTCGTAGCGCTCCACCGTGTTCAGACACTCGCCCCCGATGGCATACAGGTACCCGCCCATGGCCACCAGCCTGCAGCGTGGCCGAGCCTGGTTCAGAGGGCTCGTCTCGCTCCAGATCCCCGTCAGGGGGTTGTAACAGAAGACACGGTTGGAGGGCTGGTGCCCCGGCCCTCGGCACCCCGACACCACGAACAGGTAATTGAAGAGGCTACAGATGGCGCAGCCCCGGGACACGGCCTCGGGGGGCAGCTGAGCCAGGGGGTGCCAGGCATCCGCCGCGTCCTCATAGGAGAAGAGGCGTCCGCCGCCTTCTTGGGGGCCCACGTCGGCCACCACCAGGCGCTGGCGGCCCTGGAGACGCCGCTGGAGAATGAGCTCCCGCTCCGCCCCGCTCAGCCGCCCATAGATGTGGGGGTTCCTCAGCACGTGGAGGTAGTTGTCACTCATCACCTTGAAGGCCGCCTCCTTCAGGGCCTCCAGCTTCTGTCTCTTGGCCAACTCCAGTACCTCGTAGCAATTACCCAGATCCAGGTGGATGTGTGGGGCCGAAGTAGGGCCCAGTGGGGCGTGGAAGAAGTTGGTCCCTGCCACGAGCCGCACAGGGGACTCCCCATCCCTCCCGGCTGGGCCAGGCTGAGGACCTGGATCGAGGGGGGTTGCAGCGGGGATCCCAAAGCTGCCGGGCTGCAGCTGGAGTTCTGGGTTGTCTGCAATCTGCAGGAGACTCACCTTCCGGCCGAGGCCTGGAACGGAGGAGGAAGAGGAGGTGGAGGCTCTGGGTACACCCTCACTGTGGGCAGCTTGGGCTTCAGAAGCTGCTTTGGTACCCAGGGGCCCTGGCACTGGTCCAGGGGATGGAGCCTTGGGTAGAGCCGCCGTGCTGGGGGCCGGCCTGGACACAGCCTGGGACGTAGACTGGACGTAGTAGTCATATATCTTGCCTTTCAGCGGGAGACCCTTTCCCTCTGCCTCCTGGATGAGGCTTTCTTGAACCTGGACCCGGGCCGTGGATGAGAAGGTGTAGGAGGCGTCTGTGGCTCCGTCGGGGTGATGGACGGCTAGTGCCATGTCTGAGGCAGCCTGGAGGGCCCCGGGCTCTTCCCTGCTGGCGCCAGTCACGCGGGTGAAGACCCAGGCCTGGTCCATGTCACTGCACTTGGCCGTGGGGGCCATCCAGCGGCCGGGGGGTCCCAGCTCCTCTGCCTTCGGCTGCTCCAGGCATTCACCATCCAGCCGCAGAGCAGGCTCCCCACCCCTGGTCACCGTCTGGTCAGCTGCAGAGTTTGTGGGTTCACTGCCCAAACAGGGGTGGTGGAGAGGGCTGGGCTTCTCTCCAGCAACTGTTCCGGGTTCCTGGACGCAGCAGGAGGGAGGCACCTGCTCCGAACTCGGGTGTTGCCTCTCCTCCTCCTCCTTTTCCTCCTCCTCCCCAGAGCCTCTGCTCTCGGGGTCCCGGGCTCTGGAAGTGGCTTCTGTAGCCAGAACAGGGAGGTGTCCCCGATCGTCCAGGCAGCAGTCCAGGGCAGCTCCTGCTTCTTTGCTGGCCCTCCGGCATCTCAGCCTCCGCCTCGGGGACTCTGGAGAAGACTCCTGGACAGCGGGCTGCCCTGAGCCCTCCGCTTCCTCCTCCTTGGCCTTGAACTTGGCACTCCCACCCCCCTGCGGGGCCGGGGCAGGCCTGGACTTGTACAGCCTGTAGGCCGCGGTCAGCAGGAGCAACGCAGCGGCAGTCAGCACCACCCTGCTGGCGAGCTGCATGTCCGAATGCCAGCCCTGGGCCTCGGCTCCTGAGGGGAGCATGCTGCTGGGGCTCAGGAATGTCAAGAATCTGATTAATGATTGCCCAATAGGGAGTAGCTCCGAGATCTGGCCAGCTGAGCAAAAGGGAGGCCTGGGCTGGCTTGGGCTGCCCGGCTGAGGAGTGGAGCAAAGGTGACTTTGAGCTGGGGTGAGGGAGGGCAGCTCCTTTGGGCCTTCCTAGGGGGGTGGAAAGTTCTGCCCAGGGGCTGAGCTGGAGCCAGGGGCAGTGCCAGTCCACAGCCCGGGTTGCTAGGGGTGCCCGGGGGGGCCTCCAAGGAGGAGAGGCAGGATGCTCTCAAGCCACAGTCTGATGCCAGGAAACGTATGTTTCTGTGTGGGTGCTTTGTTTTCTCTTGCAAATCCACCTGCTGTGCTGCCAGGCTGGGCAGGCCTGGGCGTGGTGGGTCCACTGGAGCCATAGCAGGTGTGGAGGAGGGACAGGTTCCATCTCCACAGAAGGGGTTGAATAGGGACACAGCCAAGGGGAGGTTGGAGCTGGGGCCCGTAGCCCCTGCCCACACCCCTGCTGCCCTTCCCCACCCAACATGCTTCAGAGAACCCAGCCAGCTTTTCACCCTGAGACCGTTTGCATCAATACCTTGTGTTAATGCCCACATAAGGGTAAGGCGCGGGGTTCATCTGATAGAGCAAGAGGCAGAGAAAAGTGGGGACCCCAGCCTACCCACTCAGGTCCCACTCCAGCCCCAGACAGCTGGTGCTATGGATCCTGGACCCAAACTACCTAGCTGTCTGCCACTGACTAGCTGTGTGACTTTAGACAAGAGATTTTGCCCCTCTGTGCACCATTTCCCAGTCTGAAAGATGGGAAGATGGCCCCTGGACCTCATCAGATGCGGTAGTTCAATATGCAAAGTGCCAAGGATGGAGCCTTTTATCCTGAGAGTACAGGGAGCATCAGCTCTCCCCCCCCTTCTCTCCAGTGGCCAGAGTGCAGGACCAGTTCTGCTCAGCCTCTGGACAGCTAAGGGTCCCCCTTAGACAGATGAGGACCCCTGAACCTCCCAACCCCTGGCCAGTACAGAGAGAGGTCAGTCCAGTGGTTCGAGGTCTCAGGGCGAAGGCAAGTCTGGATGGTCTTGTTCTCCACCTCTGAATCTTGTTTCATTGAAGACTGAAATGAGGACCAGTGCTCTGCCAAGGAGGCAGATACTGCAGGGACTTAGCTCGAGGGCTCGGGGCCTGGGAGAAGCTCCTCACTCCATACTATGACTGCTTAGGCGCCAGCCTCAGTTTACCCTTTTGAATCTGCTTCTTGAACGCTACATAGCACGCTCGGCTTTGCTGGCTCTTAGTGGGCCAGGCCCCTCCCTTGTCCTTGCTAGTGGTCTCCAACAGTCTAAATTCCTCAAAGGCTGCCTGAGCCTCCTTCCCGGAGCCTCCATTCTCTCAGACCAGCTCTTCATCCACGTGTCTCTTCTTCCAGACCCTTCCACCATCTTGATCACTGTGGACCCTGCCCACAGCATCTGTCTGTCTGTTCTCTGGGTCCCAGGAGCCCCAAGGACGGTGACTGAACAGGCCTCACTCCAACCCCTGAAGCTGGCAAGGGACCCAGTGTGTACAGGTGGGGTGGAGTCCGGCGTGGACCATGCTGCCTGGACACGGAGGGGGGCTGGGTGCGGTCAGGGGTGGGGGAGGGGCATGGCTGCCCACAGCCCCCCTTGGAGACGCAGCACGTGTGTCCTCACGCCTGAGACTTCCCGTGCCCTTCCAGTTTTCCCCACTTGCTTGCAGCTCTGAGTTTCACGGCTGGAAGGGCATGCACCCGTGTGAGTCTCTCGAAAGCGGCCTCCGCGGTTGGGCCCGCTGTGATCCGCAAGGGGGGGACCCTTTGTCCCTCTTTCTGTCCAACTTGACAAAAAAAAAAAAACGACCACGGTCACGCTGAGGGGCTGGAGGATGGGGTTTGGAACGGTGGGAAATGTGGTCTTCCACACTCGCACCCCAGATCATGCAACCCACCCAGTCTGGTGTGAGTCCCAGGAAGCCTCCATTTTGGGAGCTTCAGAGGCTTAGGGATGAGAAGTTGGTTGGCTTTTTCTGCCATTGTCTGCTCAGCCCCGGGGTGGGGGTGAACCCTGGCGCTGTGCTCCGAGTTCCCTGGAGAGGGCGCTACTGCCCCCCACACCCAGTTAACAGGGGAAGACTGGAGACCGGGGGAGCAGAGCCATCAAGGTGGCTGAGAGTGGCAGGCAGGCGGAGATTTGTAACCACCCTTCTCTGCCCTGGTCTGGGTGGGGACAGAGCCAGGATGAGGAATACAGCGGGAATGGAGAGCTCGGCAAAGCCCAGAGACGCTCCGATTGGAACTGGGAGCTGGGCGCTGGTAAACGGTGAATGTGCAGGAAGCGGCCGGCCCTGATTTGAATCCCGGCCTGGCACTTGTGTGGCCAGGCCTGGCTTCGGACAGGAGGGGCCTGTGCAAATCAGTGGGGCACAGGTAAACCTCCCCCAGACAGGCTTCCAGCCTCCCTTCTGCCTCCCAGCCCTCAGAGCTGCCCAAGGCAGGGTGGAAACACACGGGTGCCTTGTTACTGGGGCAGGAGTGTGCCGTCGAGTCAGAGGGCAAGAAAGAATTTAGCCCCAAGATAGAAGAGGTGGGGGAGAACAGGGCAGGTCTTGTGTTTTGGGAGGGGACTGGCAGAGGCTGGGTGGGCACCCTGGGGTGATTTCACTGGGCCTGTGGCTGTTTTCAAGTGTCCAGTTCCTGGACTTGGGGGGGGCAGGGGGGTGTCGGCCTAGGCGGTTGGGGCTTTCAATCGGGGTGGGTTGGTCTGTCCACCAGAGGGAGGTTCCTGGGGGAGCCATTGGCTGTGTCTGGACTCTCCTGGGGACTCCTGTGTCTAGACGCCCCTGCCCCCACCCCGAGCAGCCTGAGGGTTAGAACACAGAACATAAGCGAAGGTGAACCCAGACTGGGAGGAGCTAGACCTCTGGGGTGCGGCGGGAGGCCACATTCTCAGGGTGGCAGGAACGGGGTTTGCTGCTTCACCCCGAGGTCTAACTCCGTCTGCAGGTAAATGTCACAGGAATCCCATAAATTACATCCCGCATCCCCACCCCCGCCACCCCCCCAGTGTCTGTTTGGAGAAAGCGAAGTGAACAAATGAAGACAGCAGCGAAATTAAAAGATAATTGGAAGATGCTATCGGGTCTCTGCGGATGTGCCTGCTCTGCCACCGCCAATCAGGTCTCCCTGTGTGTCAGGGTGAACAGAGAGCTCTGCCATGGGCTGGGGGTGGGGAATGCAGGCAGGGCCGTGGCTGCGGGTGGGGAAGGCCAGTGGGGGGGGGGAGAGGGGCATGGGTGCCATGCCAACCCACAGGCCCATCCAGGAACCAGTAGCTTTGCATTCCACCCAGCCTGTGAACTGCCCCTGCGGGCGCACCCAGATCTGTTTTCCAAGGTAAGAGGTGACAGACAGGGAGGCCTTGAGTGGAAGCCAGAGAAGGGGGGTGTGGGCCCCTGAGGAGGTGAGGGTGAAGATAAAGAGACCCTGGAGCTGGGGATCATTTCACACACACACACACACACACACATACACACACATACACACACGAAGACATAACTATACACACCCATATATGTACAAGGGAATAAATGTGTCCAGGTTTGACTGATGGGGGCAACTGGGAGGAAGGGAGAAGGGGGGGCAGAGGAGAGAGAGAGAGAGGGACAGACAGACAGACAGAGGAGAGAGGGGGGTGGAGATTCCACTGAGCCTAAGACCCATGCATGTGGCCAGGTCTGGAGTAGATTTCACTCATTCCCTCCTCATACTTGGTTATTTGGGAGTGTGTGACACGATGACCTTGTCTGTGTGTGAGTTGTGTGTGTATGTGCCAATACTCAGGCTTGAGCTCAGGGCCTAGACACTGTTTCTCAGTTTTTTCTTTTGCTCCAGGCTGGTGCTCTACCATTTGAGCCACTACTCTGCTTCTGGCTTTTTGGTGGTTCTTTGGAGATAGATGTCTCCTGGACTTTCTTGCTTGGGCTGCCTTTGAACCACGACCCTCAGATCTTAGCCTCCTGAGTTGCTGGGATTATAGGCCTGAGCATCATGCCCGGCCAGATGAATATTCTTACTTAGATGAATCTTCCCGTCTTCACCCAGCAGGCTGGCTGCTCCTGTTTATGGAGACAAACCCAGCCACAGAAGGCCTTATCCAAGGTCACTGGGTAAGAAGACCCAGCAGGCCTCCGTGCGGTGCGAGCTGCACTGTGCAGAGTGGAGGCCTTGCTCCCAGAAGGGTGGCATCAGAGCTCTTCTCTGTAGGATTTTCTGCCAACTGCAGAGTCATAACCCTTGTATCTCCCCTTCCCCCTCTCCCCTGGCTGGCTGAGGACACTGGGTGGCTCCCATGGCCTCTCCAATCACATCTGAATGGCTAGGCCTGTCCTCCAAGCTCCCCTTGGAGCCCAGCCTCATCTGTCAGCACTCAAACACCCGTTCCTGCTCCAGTCAAACTCATCCTGTCACTGTCCCCCTGTCCCCTGTCACACGGGCCATTTCTCAAACTCACAGTGCTCTTTCCCAGATCTCCACGGTAGCCCTCATGTTTATAAAACCCCAGGTGAGAACTGGGCCTGGTTCTTGGAGCCTCAGGCCAGGGCCTAGCCCAGGACCTGGGCCAGGGCAGGCCTTCACCATTCAGACCTCTCCAAGGAGTATGCACTGGAAATGACAGACTCTCACTGGAAAAGTGCACGTACATACAAGATGCCACGTGGGAATTCTGGAAGGGCCCAGCCCCCTTGCCCATCCTCCCCTCCCCCCAATCCTGGCTGAGCTCTGCATGGGAAGGCCTGTGCATGCTGAAGTCTTAGGATATCTGGTCTACTTGGCTCACGGGAGTGAGAAAGAACGGGTTTCCCAGACAGAGAAGTTGAGAAAACACTGCACTGTGGCTCTTAGCCTTTATTTCTTCACCTGTAAAATGGGCCCAGCAAGACAGGAGCCTGTATACACTGTCATAGCTCCCACGCCCTATGAGACCCTCAGCAAGGAGATGCAGAATGGTCAGAATTAATTTCTTTTCTTTTTACTTTGTCAGTCGTGGGGCTTGAATTCAGGGCCTGAGCGCTGTCCCTCAGCTCTTCAGTTCGAGGTAAGCACTCTACCACTTGAGCCACATTGCTGCTTCTAGTTTTCTAATGGTTTATTGGAGATAAGAGTCCCATGGGCTTTCCTGTCCGGGCTGGCTTTGAACTGTGATCCTTAGATCTCAGCCTCCTAGGTAGCTAGGATTACAGGTGTGAGTCACCAATGCCTGGCTAGAATGGTCAGAATTAATTTCTGATTGTGTAGAGTGACCTGGAGACCAAAGGAGCTGCAGGAGAGACGGAGAGAAGGGACAGGCTTGGTGTGTATGCCTGTAATTAACCCCGGCTACTTGCAGGGAGGGTGATAATAGGAGGATCGCAGAACAAGGCCAATTTCTAGCATCATGCTCAGGAACCTTGCTGAAAGATCACTGAAGCAGCTAGGCCTGGTGGCTCATGCTTGTAGCCCTAACTAGTAGGAAGGTAAAGATGGAAAGGACCATAGTTCAAGGCTAGCCTAGGACAAGACTTCATCTTCACAGAAAAGCTGGCGATAGTAGTTCCTACCTGCAATCTCAGCCCTATGGGAGGCATAAGGAGGAGGATGGCCCTAGCCAAAAAATAAAATAAAATCCTACCTGAAAAATAACCAAAGCAAAAGAGGCTAGATCACCTCCCCTAGTACGTGTGAAACTCGGAGTTCAACCCCAAGGTAGCTCCAGACAAAGGTGGACAGAAGAGATTGGAAAATTCCAGACTGTGCTGGTCCCGTGCTATTCTGTCGGCAGTCGCCAAGATGTGGGAGGAAGTGGAAGTTCTCCGTTTGTGCCCTGTCCCTTCCCCCCTCCTCCCCCATCAGTACGATTCTTTGCCGTCTTCATTCCCTTTCTCCATTCTGTGATTGAAAGATGGCGTACTAGCCCTGGCTCGGGGCTGTCTATAAACGGTCTCATTCCACACACATCTGCAACACATTTGCTTCCATCTCTGTTGCCCATGGAGAGGCCGTAGGGGGGGGAGCAGGCTGGTGGGGGGCGAGGAGGGGGGAAGCAGAGTACAAGACTCCTGTTTCCAGGCAAGGGGGAATCATGGCATCTTCAGAGATCCTGCAGTCCTAGCCTTCCATACTACAAGTGGGAGCCAGGACCCAGCCCCAAACAGGGCAGGGACGGCCCGGGAGGGTGGGTCCACTCCCCTGCCCTGCAGGAGGCCCGAACTCAGCCACATCCTGCTCCACACCAAGACTCAGGGTACAACTCACCCCCCTGCCCCAGCCTCAAAGGAGAGAGCACACCTCACCTGAACCAGCAGGAGGGGGGCTGTAGGACCTCCACTCCTGTGTGGAGAAACTGAGGCTTAAAGTGGGTGAGTGAGGGGAGGGGGAGCTCAGAGGTAACTGCTGGCCCCCCCCTGCAGTGGAAGACTTGAAGTCCAGGCTCAGCCTGGACGCCAGGCCACTGGCAGAACTGAAGGCAGGGCAGGAAGGTGGCCAGCACCCCAGGGCAGCCTGGAGAACTCGTTTGTCTGGTTTGTTGGACCTGAGCCTGAGGCCTCAATGTGCAGAGTTGAGGAGGGGGATAAGATGAAGGGAGGGGGGAG
Source organism: Dipodomys ordii (assembly GCF_000151885.1). Lineage (NCBI taxonomy): Eukaryota > Metazoa > Chordata > Mammalia > Rodentia > Heteromyidae > Dipodomys > Dipodomys ordii. The sequence continues at coordinate 17,939,023 of NW_012267222.1, forward strand.
AAGGGAGAGGGCAGGAGGGGAAGAGAAGGAGGGGAAATGGTGAGGAGGAGACTGAGGGGCAGAGAGTGGAGCAGGGGATAGAATGGGGTGGAGGGAGAGGGGTGAAGGCAAGAAGAGGAGGGTGGGGAGCCAGGGGAGAAGGGGAGGGGCAAGAGGGAGAGGAAGAGAAGAAGCAGGGAAGGAGGGAGAGGAGCAGGAGGGGAGGGGTGGGAGGGGAAAGAGGAAGAGGGAGAGCAGGGGAGGAGGAGGAGGAGGCATCAAAGCTTTCAGAGGGGTAACATTGATCAAGATCCTTCCTACTCATAAACTGACTTAACTCAAAACCCCTTTATATAACTGAATGATAATTTTAAAAAATTCTTCTAAAAAACCATAATAAAACAAATAATAAACCCAGGTCCATGAGCTTGTCAAACACATTGAACGCTGTAGTCCTCTCTTTCTCTATCCTTATATAATGTGTGGTGTGTGATGAGAGTTAGTATTAGTAATTACAATTGGAATAAGTGAAACCCATAGTCCTTGGCCAAGTAAAGACAACGGAATTGACATGTCACTTGTACATGTGATCTTATCCAGCAACTTCTGACACCGGGGAAGGAACCAGCATGTAGCTGGCTCACAGTGGAAACCTCACATCGCGAAAGCAGCAAAGCCGAGATTTAAATGTCTTTCCACCAAATAATCCCCGGTGTTCTTCACCCCAAAGTGATTACACAAGTATGATTTTCCTAGAGAAAACAGGTTTGCGAAACTCAACAAGAAGAAGACAAATAAGCCAATTAAAAATAAGCAGAAGGTTTTTTTTTTTAAATAGATACTTCACCATAGAGGAGAAACAAATAGCTAAGAAGAACATGAAAAATTGCTCAACCCTTTTAATCACTGGAGAAAGTGAAATTGAAATCATAATGAGCCAGATACTGGTGCTCACGCCTGTAATCCTAGCGACTGTACTCAGGAGGCTGCAATCTGACGATTACAGTTCAAAGCCAGCCTGGGCAGGAAAGTTTGTGAGACTCTTATCTACAATTAATCACTGGAAGCGGGAAGTGGAGCTGTGGCTCAAGTGGTAGAGCACTAACCTTGAGCAATAAAGCTCAGGGAAAATGCTCCCGGCCCTGACTACAAGCTCCATCACAGGCAAAAAAAACAAAAGGACCCCAGAGGCCTCTGCAGCCCCAGACTCCAGGGGGAGGAAGGCAGCCAAGAGGTGGGAGGAAAAGTGAAGGTAGATGAGAGGTGCTGTTGTGAGCCCCATGAAGAGGCTGGGCACCATTAGGAGGCTGGTTCTGTGGCTGGTGTGTTGATCTGGGTGGCAGTAGCACCTGTCTGAGGCTGCCCAGGGGTAGAAAGAAGCATCTAGAACCCCCCCCCATAGATGGGGGGGATGTGCCCAATTCAGTCAGGCACCTCCTCATGAAGGTGTGCGTGGTCCTGGCCCTGTCTCATCTGCAAGTAGATGGGCTGGGAGAAGGAAGTGACTTGTCCAAGGGCATAGGGCAGGGTTCAAGCTCAGCTCTGCTTTGCCAGGCTGGTCCTGAATGTTCCATTTTCCACCTGCCTCTGCCTCCTAAATGCTGGGATTACAGGCATGTGTCACCATGCCTGGCAATTGCTGTTTGCCATCCTTGTACCAATCATATCCTGTGTCTAGCAGCAGATCTGTGGCAGGACTATAACACACATTATGGCAGTCCCATCTTTATGGTTTTTAAATGGACCTTTTTTTCTCAGTATAGTTTGTATATATATATAGTGCTTCTAGGAGTTAAATGCCGGGCCTCCAGCTTGCATCTATGAGTGTTTGTGTATACAGGTGCATGTGTGTTTACATGCATGAGTACAACATGCATGTGTGTGCATGTATGTGTGCATCTGTGTGTGTGTGTGTGTGTTGGGAGGAGCTAGTCAGTTTCTACACAGGCCTGGCTACACAGTCAGAGGGTTTCCATTGCAGACCTGCAAGGCTTTTGAAAGTCTCCTCGGGTCCTGGCAGGGCCTGGTTGCTTGGCATTGCCAGCTTCATACCTGAGAATGCTTCTTACAGCTGCCAGACAAACCTTGGGGTCACCGCCACCCCCACCCCCAGTGTGACACAGGACAGGCAAACCCATTTCAATATTAGCAGAAATAAAAGAGGATTAAGAAGTTAAAGCTGTGGTCAGGGAAATAAAAGGTGGTTCGCTGAATGCACTTCAGAGCCGCACCCGTGTGACGATGTGACATCTGCGCCTCTGTTGGGTCTGGATTATTAGCCTTGCCTGGATTCCCAGCTGGCCTCGTGGATTATTAGTCTGTGAATGGTTGTGCAGGGGTCTGGGGAGGACCTGGGCTGGGTCTGTGAATGCCAGGCTGGGCTCCTCTGTCAGGGCAGGGCCGGGCAGGGCCAGGGCGGCATCGACTGGCAGCTGGAGACTGTCTAGGGCTCAGGCAGCAGGAGGGAAATCAGGGGCCTTTGATGAAGCTCCAGGTGCAGCCGAGGAGGAGAAGGTGCTAGTTAGCCAAGTATGCTAAATTTGGGGCTGTGGTTTACCAGGGGGTAGGGAAACAGTCATTCTCCAAACAGAGGAGAGGGCGAGAGGGTGAGGGCCTGGTGACACAGCTGTAGAACCCTTGCTACCTTGGTTGATCGTTCACTTTCTGAGTCGCTGGTGCCTATTCATTCCCCACAGTGTGGCAGGCAATTCAGCAGGCACTGGGGGGACACAGAGAGGTTAGGACACCTCTCTGGAGTGCACAGTCTAGAAAGGGTGCACTGGGATGGGAACCCGTGCTCTTAGCATCTGTGGTGTGAAACAGCTTTTGGGGGGCAGAAATGACAAAAGTGGGGTGGTGCCAGGCAGGAGGGGACTTTAGAGGCAGTACAGAGTAGGTGTCCCTCACCAGAGATCTGGATATCCCGGGAATATTGTTGAACAGGTCACCTGTTTTCTAAAGATGGCCAGGACAGACAGGTTTTCAACACTCAGATGGGATCAGTTATGACGGCCATTGAGAGCTTAGTTCATATCTCCATTCCCAAGACGGGGGTTGGGGGCTGTGCTGGACAGGGCCACCCTGGGGAGCCGAGAGTAATCAGGAGACAGAAAGGCCAGAGCCTTGATGACTTTCCCAGGCAGAAAACCTGGGAAGTGGGTAAAGTGGGTTCGGTAGCAGAACTAGCTGATTTGAACAAGGTCAGGGTCAGTCTGCAGTGACAGTCCCAGGTGGGTCTAGGCTCTGAGGATGATCAGAAGGGAGGTGAGACTGACATCTCCAACCCAGAGATGGCTGTAGGTCTGGGCTCTGATTGACTAGGCTCTGACTGGCTGACAGTCTGGCCTCTGATTGGCTGGGAGACTAGTTAGCCTGGAAGTCTAAGTTCTGATTGGCTCCGCTTCTGTGCTCTGATTGGCTAGGGATCTGGGCTCTGATTAGTTGGTTTGCATGGGAACTAGCCAGTCTGGGGAGGGACATTCTCTCTTTGTGTCCCCATCCCCCTACCACCAGAAAGGCTCCTGAGATTTGCAAAGCACCAAATGGGGACAATGGTAGAAATATGGTTAAGATATAAGTCTGAATGGGAACGCTTTGGTTTGTCTGGAGTATTTGGAAAGGAAAGAGCAAAAATGCTTGTACTTCAAAAGCAACTACCCAAACCATCAGCCTCTTAGGCCACACACATTAATTAGGCTGTGGGAGTGGGGGGGCCAGTGGCACCACAGAGGCAGCTAGAGAAACTGAGGCATGAAGAGCCGTTCTCTCATGGTTGTGGTTGTAACTGGTCAAAGCTTTGCTGTCCACTCACGGGCAATCTGTGTGGCCTTGGGCCTTGGTTCCTGAGGCTGGAGCCGTTTAGGCTGGGCTTGATTTCCATCTCTGCCACGGGTTAGCTTGGTGACCTCCAGCAAGTTACTCAACCTCCCTGTGTCTATCACAATGGAGTTGATCTGCCAGCTGGTTGTAACAATCACTGAAATGAATACAGGGAAGACACTGAATGGACACAAAGCCCGTCTGGGCACAGCATGTGCGCGCGCACACACACACACATGCACAGCATGCGCGCGCATACACACACACACACACACACACACACACACGGTTGTCATCCTCCTTAATGGTGGTGACAGTAGCTGTGGGCCCAGCCGCTTCCTGGCCTGAGCCCCGGGAAGAGTTCGTTGGTAACCCTTTCTGCAGTGTGGAGCCAGGCTTGTAGCAAGCACTTGACACGCAACTGCTTTTGTAATTCTTACCCGCCGCAGTCATCTTGGCTGTGGGCCTCACAAGCCCCCTTCCTCCTCAGAGGCTCTAGGAGAACACCAAGGCGGGGTACACCTCTGCCGCAGTGCCTGCCAGCCCCCCCCCCCAAGCCCGGGGCTCCCAAGTGGGGGCAGGGAGAATGTGTGTTGTGCTGGTGCAGTAGCCCAAGGCTGTAATCCCAGGCCCCTGAGGCAGAGGCAGGAGGAGCTCAAGTTCAAAGTCAGCCTGAAGTACAAAATGAGACCATCTCAGAAAAACAGAGCATTGTCTGCCAAGGGCCTGAGGGTAGGGCTGGCATTTGCCACTAGTGGAATAGCTACCATATTGGTGCCTCTCTCTCTCCTCTCTCTCTCTCTCCTCTCTCTCACTCTTGCTCTTGCTCTCTCTCTTATTCTCTCTTGCTCTCTCTACTTTTCTCCCTCTCCTCCCTCCCTCCTCTCTCTTTTTCTCTGCCTCTTATAAGAAGAGAGAAGCAACTGAGAGCTAGAAGGGGCCCGACACAAGGCCTTTCTCCTCTCTATTCTCTTTTTATTTCTTTAAGATGTGTGTGTGTGTGTATGTATATGTGTGTGTGTGTGTGTTTTAGTTTATTTACCTGTTTACGCAGGTTACATAGTCACGATTTCAGGTGATTCAGAAGGAAGTCCATTCCTGGGAAGCAAATGAGGAGCACTGCAGACTCCACCTCCAGTGTGAGACACAGAGCGGATCCCCTGGGCCAGCCTGCTTAGCTGTGGGCCTCTCTCATTCCATGACAGCGGTGGAGAGCTTTGGGCACCAATGGGGGGGGCGGGGGGCCTCAGCTTTGGGTATTTGGCCTTTGGCACCTCTAGAAGCATCTGGGTGGAGACTCCAGCTCCTGAAAGCCACTGCGTGTGTAGGTGTGTGTGTGTGTGTGTGCGCGCATATGTGTGTGTGCATGGAAGAAAAGCTGAGGACTCAGAGGCTCTGGGGGCACAGGTCTGAGCTGCAAATCGCCCTGGAGAAACATTCTGGCAGAGAGTGCCTGCCAGACTTTGTATTTTAAACCTGGTTCTTTGGAAGAATCCTGGCAGACATGGCACATCCCTGCCCCACGGGGCTGGAGTGTCAGGCTGCCCATGAGCATGGGCATGCACAGAGTGGAGCTGTGTTCTCCTGAACTGTGGATCAGACACCACTGTGTGTGGCTCTCACGGTAGCTTGGGCTTCCGTACAACATGGCGGCTCTGTGCGTGTGTGTGTGTGTGTAGGACTTCCAAAGGCTCAGCGTTCCAAGAGCCAGTGCCCTACACATGAGGCTGACCCTGCTTTGTTCTAGCTTTCAAAGCCAGCAGTCATTCCTTTCTGATGTATTCTGCTTGTTGAAGCAGCCACAAACCCACCCAGACTCAGGGGGGAGAGGACAGAGAGTGTGCCTCACGAGGGGTTTAGAGTCACACTGTACTAACCAGCAGGTACCTTGTTGGTGTGAAGATCAAGTTGGTTCGTGAAGGTGTGGGAAGTGTCCGGTGACTAAATGCTTCATCAGTCAGCCGCCATCGGGCCCATCATGGCGTTTTGTGGCTTCTGTTCCATAACCCTGCGCCTCAGAGAGGAAATAGATTCAAGGGCTAGTGGTGGGCTGAGAATGTGACCTTTTCCTGTCTGGCTAGTGGCCCTGTGTCCCGTACTTCCTTGGGTCTGTGCAACCTCGAGGCTTATAGCTCCTGTGTCACTGACACCAGACACTGTGTGTCCCTTTACATTGGAGCCCGATGGCCTGGCTCTGGGCCTCTAGGCCTCTGGACCTCTGAGCTGGGCAAGGATGAGCTGGTTCTTCACCCTTTCCAGACTTAGTTTCCCCAGCGATGCCTGGATGAGACCGAGGACTGCCACAGGTAAGTCACCAAAGTCCAGGCAGAAGTTGAAGTCATGGGGGTGGGGGGGGGAGAGACCACCTGGAGAGGGGATGCGGGGAGGGGGGCAGGGCCAGGCATCCCCAGACCACCCCTCTGAGCCTGTTGTACTGGGGGGAGCCCGTTCAGCACTTGTAATTCTAATTGAATTTAATTGTCTGCTCTGAGTTGGCTAAAACCTTTTCAAAGTCCCCCGAAATTAGGGAACATGGAGAACACCCCTCCTCCGGGGTTTTAATCCTCGTCCTCCCGGAGAACGGCGATTAATTTTTTACAAGCTAATCATATCTGTTAGGCAGGCAGATCTGTCATCTCTCATCAATAATGAAGGGCTCGCAGCCTCTCCCACAGCCTCCTGCAGAACTTCAAACAAAGGAGCCGCCGAGGGTGGGGGACAGGTTCTCCTGAATTACCCACAGGGGCTGGGAGGGGTGGAGAAGGGCAGGAGGGAAGGACAGGAGACCTAAAAAATGGATCGCTAGGCTCCCATCGGGCTTGCCTTTATAACTTTTGCACACCTGCCTTGCCACTGGCTGACATCTCTGCCCAGCCCACCTCCCTCCTCGGGCTACCTCATGTGAACCTTTCATCCATCCCCCCCTTTTCTTCCTTCCTGGGACATGACTTGGCATAATCATTGGGACAGCTTCTGCCCTTTGACCCACAGCATCCCAGAAGACAAGGGGAGGTACTACCATCTCCACGGCAGTAACCTGAGGTCCAAAGAGGGGAACGGACTTTCTCAAGGTCACAGAGGACGTCAGAGGCAGTCACAGCTAGCCCTACAGTAATGGTGACTCCCAGGCTTGTGCTCACACCTGCCCCAGGATGTTTGAGCTGTGGGCCGTCCATTCTCAGAGGCAAGAGAAGACTCCAGCCTTCTCTGCCCACCAGCCCCAGCGTGCCCCTCCCTGTTGGGGGCAGTTCTTGTGTTCAGAGCTGGCCCTGGCCTCTCTGAGGCCTGAGACAGGGCAGGAGAAATGTGCATGATGCCCCCGCCCCCGGCACTATCTCTCCCATTGGTGGATTGGGCAGATTCCCAGCGGCGCCCCTCAGTTTTGGGACCTGAGACCTTGTGAGCAGAAGAAGCCTTGAGCAAGCATCCTGGGAGGAGGAGGAGGTTGTGGTGGAGTTAGGTAGGGTGTCTGGGGGCAGGACGTGCAATCTATGTGAGCCATCTAGGTCCTGGGTCCCTTCCTTGAAGGATTTTTTTCTCCTCCCCCAGTACTGGGAACCAAACTCAGGGCCTCAAGTTTGGGAAGTCACACCCTCAGCCCCAGCCCCTTTCCGTAATAGGCATGGCAGGGGATGGGTGGGGGGACTCCAAAGGAATCCACCAATGAGCCCCAAATTGGAGATCTTGGCTGCAGCCTGGTGCCAAAGCAAAGTCCTGGTCTGCTCCCTGGGGACCCAACTCAACATGTGGGAACATGACTTCACTGCCTGGCTGCCCACTCTGGTCCCTTTGTCCTACTTCTGGGACTCCCTAGGGCGACCTGCTGTCTGGTTTTCTGTTTGAGAACAGAAAGATTAACAGCAACCCAGGACCTGGTGGCGACTCTGGGCTTTTCTTCCAAGTCCCCAGATGGAAGCTTCTGTGTCAGAGGGCACCAGTGCGGGTCAGGGGCGGGGAGCCTCTTCCCTTGGTCTGTGGGCCCCTGACAACTCTCTCCTGGTTGGGTGACCTTGGGTAACCTTGGACGTGCACCCTACCTCCTCTGTTGACTTAGAAGAGACAGAGGAAGCAATCTTAAGGATACCATCCTAGACAAGGAATTACTTTCTCTATCAAAGAATTAAACTTATTTAAAGTAAATAGAGTGAGTTTAATTGGAAGTGAAAAGCAAGCGGTGAAAGAAAGTAGAGAAGTGCTCCACCAGGAAAGACATCGGAAGAGGAGAGCAATGGAGTCCTCGAGACAGACTCCTTCCCTGGCTCTGCCCCTGGGCTTGGTGCTGATTGGCTGATGGCTTGTGCATGAGCTGTCCTGGCTCTTTTCATTGGTTGAGTGGATAGTCAAGGCATTATGGGAAGAAGCATTTGAACAGGAGCCCAGGGAACTATGGGAACAGGAAGCGCTATAGTAGAGCTCATTACTGACCATGTGTTATGCCCACAATTCTTTATCCCTACCTACTCCCCCCTCAAAAACGAGCTTGGCCAAGGTTTGGGAAGGTGTAAGGTCACGTAGTAGCTGAGTTAGCACAACGCCCAGCTCCAGCCAGGGCTCAGTCTCTGTGCTGTGGCCCTGCCCAATCCTCTGCCCAAGTGCTCACTGTGTTCAGCCCACAGCCAAATCCTGCCCCAAGCACCTCCGTCGCCCTCAGCAAGTGGTCCCCACGTCCTCCCTGGGATCCAAGATCTTCCTCGTCCAACCCCAGCTCAAACTTGGCCACGGGTCCCCACTCCCTGTAGGTCCCCCCTCAAAGGACACCTCCCTGCACCTACCCCTACTCTCCAGCTCCCCTGTCTCCCTTCTCCCTTCTCTATCCCTATGGTAGATGCTGAAGCAGAAGCCCAGAGAGGGCAAGTCACTCACTAAAAGTCACACAGGAGCTTAGGAGTTGAGAGACGAGAGAGGCGGCCAGGAGTGTAGATTTAGCAGATGGAATCCTGACTCTGGTTTCTTCCTCCAGAGAAGACCCTACAAGTGCGTCCAATTTCCCTTTTTAAAAATTGATTTCCAGGACTAGGGATGTAACTCAGTGGTAGAGCACCTGCCCAGCATGCACAAGGCCCTGGGCCCCACCTCTAGCACTGCATTGAAAGGTTAGTGGGGAGGGGATTGCCAAAACTTAGCTCTTAGGCAGATAAGATGATTCATTCTCGGCTGGGGACATAGTAAGTTCTCAGCAAAGACCCTGCTGTTATTAGTCTAACTTGAGTGGTGGGTTTCCTCTGATGTTTTTTTGGTGCCGGTCCTGGGGCTTGAACTCAGCCTGGGCAGTGTCCCTTAGCTTTTTTTTTTTTTTTTCTCAAGGCTGGCACTGTACAACTTGAGCCACAACTCTGCTCAGGGACTTCCCTGTCCTGGGTGGCTTTGAGCCTCAACAACCAGATCTCAGCCTCCTTAAAAGCTAGGATTACCGACATGAGCCACTGATGCCATCAACGTTTTCTCTGCTTTTAATAATGACTGCATCTTAAATCCTTCCAGGCTGGAGGGGCAGTCAGAGCCCGAGCCTGAAGAGCTAGGGGCATGGCTCAAGCAGCAGAGCACCAGCTCTAACTTCAGTGAAACAGAGAAAAGAGAGCCAGGGTTGCAGCCCAGCAGATCTCTCAGTTGTTTGACCTTGACAAGGTCATTCTGCTTGGGTCCAAGATTAACTTCTGCCCCTCGCCGAGAAAGGCGGGGCATGGCTCACCACAAGCTTGAACCTCTCTGGCCCTGCTCCAGGGGTGGTTCACTGAACCCCTCAGCTTCACTTTTGGCTGAAGCAGGAGTGACATCAAGGCAAAGGAAGGCTGGGTCTTCAGTGCTGCTCAGATCCTGGGTTCTGGGGTTCCAGCTGACAACACTTGCATTTGCATTTAAATGGAGGTTTGGAAGTCAGTAAATCTCCATTTCCCAACCGCAGAGGCCTAATGGTGGTTTAATCGCATTTAGATGAACCCCCCTGAGCACCGGGGGTTGGCGAGTCTTAAATCTAAGCACGGAGTCAGAGATGGAGCAGGGGCTCTGGGGCAGGAGCAGAAGTGGTATTCTCCAAGGGCCTGGTGGTCCCCGCTCTTCCAGGAAGGCTCCTGGGATGGCCCAGAGAAAGCTGCTCCCAGAAACCCTCGCGGACCGGCCTTTGCAGGACCAGAGAAGGCACAGTGGATGTGTCCACCTGCTCCCCACAGCTGGGGATCTGGAATGCGTGAAGAGCACGCGGTCACACACAAAAGTACCTGGCTCACGACAGGGCCTGTGCAGGCTGTGGTCAATGGAGATGCCCTGGGACTTGAGCAGGGCTGGTCCCTGGAGTCCTGCATTGTGTGCTGGTGTGTCTGTGTGTGTTTCAGGACCTCCCTACCTCCCTCTGATCCAGACTCTGGGCGTTTTGAGGAAGGAACTTCACTGCACACCCAGCCACACTGGCATCCTCCACGTTCTGGGTACAGGGGCTGTGGAAGCTGGCCACAGGTAGGACTTGGCTGGCTGTATTGCTTGACTTCAAGAGGCACCCGGAGCCCTGTCACGTCTCAGGAAACTCTCCCGTTGTCTGAGTTTGAAACATGCCCTCTGCTTTTACCCTTTTACCCTTTTCTTTCAGTGTCCTACAGGAAGCTTCCTTCCCTTCCCTCTCTCCCTCCCTCCCTTCAGTCCTTCCTCTTTATCTTTCCTCCTTTCCCTCCCCTTCCTTCCTCCTCCTCTTCCCCATCCCTCCTCCCTCTCCTCTTCCTCCCTCTCCTCCTCCCTCTCCTCCTCCCCCTTTTCCAACTCTTTCTCTTCCTCCTCCTCTTCTTCCCTTCTTCTTCCCCTCCTCCTCCTCCTCCTTCTCTTCCTCTTTCTCCTCCTTTTCCTCCTCCTTCTCCTCCTCCTCTTTCTTCTTCTTCTTCTTCTTCTTCTTTTTCTTTGGTTCTGGGGAACCTGGGTGCCAGTCACTTTGCATTTAATTTGTCTTTCATTTGGGATCTCACACTTTTTTTTTAATTTAAATTTTATTTTATTTGTGAACATGCTGTACAGAGGAGTTACAATTACATGGGCAGGATAATGC
>NW_012267222.1:17951092-18020210 GCF_000151885.1 Dipodomys ordii
CAGAAAATTTCGGCCTGAGCCAAGGAGACCTAGGGTTTCTCCTATTCCATCCTGTAATGTTTTCAGAGTGTCTGCTTTGAGTTCGAGGTCTTTGATCCATTTGGAGTTGATTCTGGTGCAGGGTGGGATCTCACACTTTTGCCTGGGCTGGACTTGGACCAGGATCCTCCTATCTCCATCTCAGGAGCAGCTGGGATTACAGGCATGTGCTTCTTTGGGAGTCCTCTGAGACCTCAGGACACGGGGGGGGGGGTTGTGGCCTGTGGGTGCTGAGCCCCCAGCCTGCCTCTGACCTCTGAGAACCCTCCAGGGCTGGATCAGCCCTTAGAGTTTCCTGGCCTCAGTTTCCCCATCTGTATGAGGGAGGATGGTAATGTGAGGGTTTGGCAAGATGAGGCGCAGAGAGCATGTGGCACACATATTAAATGTGGCCAGGCAACTGACCCCAAGTCAAGGCTGGCTTTGTGGACTGCGGTGGGCCCACGGGCCCCAGCTAGACTGGTGGATACCCTTCCTCCGGTCTTTAGCAGGTTTGCGATGCATTTCTGTGTCCTAACTTGTAAAACACAGGTAAGAGTCCAGCAGAGCGGCTGTACGTGGGTGACCAATTGCTGTGTGAGCACGCTGCCCAGTGCCTGGCACTTAGCACTCCCTCTCCGAGTGCAAGCTGCTGCCCTGGTCACAATGGGCATGAGAGAGAGCCAGCTGAGAGCGCTGGACCCGATGGATGGATGCCTTCCCAGGATGCACCTCCTGCAGCCCTGCTGCCTCCCTCTGTTAGAGCTCACCAGTCCCAGGTCGGGTGCTCCTGCCACAGCTCTAGTGCCCCAGTCACAGCTGACTGGGGCCGTGTTTTATTTCTGAGCCGCCTCCCCCTTCCTCCCCTCTGAAAAAGCAATTAGACGCGTGTTTACCGGAGTGAGTGGCTATAATCGGCCGTTTGTGCATCTTATCGGTTGCCTGGTCCCACTTTCCCCGCCTGTATTGCTTGGGCTGGAAGGGAGATTTGCATAATCAGTAAAAATAGAACTCGGGAAATGCAGGGGGCCGGGCGGGGAGGGGGAGAGGGGAGCCGTTTCCAGCCAGCAATTGTGAGCACAAATCTAGGAATCTGAATGGACCTCGGAGGACAGGGGCCGTGAGGGAGAGGACAGGGCCGTGAGGAACTCCTCCACTTTGGCCCTGGCCCTGTCAACCCTGGAGCAGGGCTGGTCATTGGAGGGCTGGATTTGTCTGCTGACCATGGCCTCTGTGTCCAGCCTTCACTGGCTCCCCGGTGCTCCATAGCTCCTGTTTCCCATTATCCTGCTCTCTCTACTCCATCCCTCCTAGGGGCTGCTTTGGCTGGTAGAGTCACACACCTGCTTGAGATTCTGGCACTCCTGGTGAGGTTTGGTGCAGGTAGCCGGGGGTGCCGGTCGCTTGTGTGTGAGAGGATTTGAGGAAGATCCTCATTGGAGGGTGTAGGGTGAGAAAAGTCAAAGAAAGATGGGTTGTTCCAGCTGTGGTCAATCCCGCTGTGGGCAGCTGGGCTCCAGTCCCTGAGAGAGGGGTGGAAACCATGGTAAGAGTCTCGTCTTCCTGGGGGTGGAGGAAACCGGCAGGTGCCATCCCCGAGGTAGACTCCTAGTGATGAGGCTCCTCCCACAAGGACTCTGGGTGGGACCATTAGATTTGCTTTGGCCAATGGGGAATGAGCTTGGCAGGAATCTCATGTGGCTCCTCCCACAGTGATTCTGGGCAGGGCTACAATGGGACATGAGCTCAGCAGGAGTCTCCCCAAGTGGCTCCTCTCTCCCCTCCCTTCTTCTCATCCCATTCCTTTTCCTTCTTTCACTAAAACCAGTATCCAGACCCCCTTCCACATTAAAGACAGGGCAGAGGTGGAATCTGGAGGGGTCAGATAGATGGGGGATTAAGTCCAGCTGAGCTGCATGTAACTGTGCTGCTTTCTGTCTGGCTGGACCCACTGTATTCTCCTGTGGAAGGGGATTGTGTGGTGTGTGTGTGTGTGTGTGTGTCCTGCAAGGTCAGGAGAAGGAGGGTCAGTACTGGAAGTCTGCAGCATGGATGTGTCCCCTGCAGAGCTGTCTGCTTTACCCTGGACTCTGGAGGGGAGCTGGGAGCTGACAACAATTGAAGAAAGGTCATGAGGCCTTCCCCTTTCTTTTTCCTCCTTGTGTCACGTGTGTGCGGCCTAGTTTTCCCAGGCTACAGAGCACCTGCCCCCCCCTCCCCTCCCCTGCCCCAGTTGAAGGATGAGTAAAGTAATCAGGCTGTGCTCCGGGCTCCGCAATGGCTTGTTTTCATCCCAGAAGCCTGTTAGGAGAAAGAGCTCTGCTTTTCTTTTTCTCCTTTTTTTTTTTTTAAACAAAAAAATTAAGTTGGAAAACTTCTATGTGAACCTTTGAAATGTTCCGAGTGGTGGCTTTTTAGAACAAAAGGGAAGATAAAGGAGGCCCCTCCAGTCCTTGGGTCGCAGGGGGACTGCGTGGCCCCTAACATCATTTGAAATGACAACCATGGGTGGGTACCCAGGGACTGGCTTTGTTGTGCAGTGAATCCTAGGGTTTGTTATACGAGGTTGCCCCCACCGAGCCCTCTCCAGAGAGCACTTCCAAGGAGCGGAGCGCGTTTTATATATATTCCGCTTTTACTTGTCAAATCAGCGATGTAATAAAACCGGTCTTCGGTGCTTCAGAAGGAACGCACGGGAGGGCATTTTGATAAAGTTCAAAGCATCCTACAAAAGCAAGGTATCATTAGCCATGGCTGCCGTGCTCCAAGAGGAGATCTGGTTTCTCCCAAGGTCACAAAACCAGTGGGCGAAGAAGCTGGAAAAGAGAGCAAAGCCCCTGGAGATCCCCAGGTTGGGGCCTTGCCCCCCCCCGGCCTTGCAAACAGGGCCCAGAACACAGCAAGGGCACTGAGGCTGACGCTCTTTTCTTCTTCTCCCCCCTGGTGGTACTGGAGATTGAATCCAGGGTCTCACACATGCTAGGCAAGTGGCCTGTGCCCCTAGTCCTTTGCTCCTTGTATTTTGTTTTTGAAATAGGATCTCAGCAACTTTGCCTGGACTGGCCTTGTTCTCATGACCCTGTGGCCTCTGTCTCCTTAGTAGCTGGGATTATCAGGGTGTATTACTGCACTGGTTGCCACTGATCATGAAGCAAGTGAAAGCATGATCGTTCTCATTGGACCTTAGGACTAGCTGAGTGTGTGTGTGTGTGTGTGTGTGTGTCTGTGAATACTGGGGCTTGAACTTGGGGCCTCGGTGCTGTCCCTTAGCTTTTTCACTTAACACTGGCAAACTACTACTTGAACCACAGTTCAACATCTGGCTTTTAGGTGGTTAGTTGGAAAGAAGTCACATAAAGTTTCCTGCCTAAGCTGGCTTTAAATCACAATCCTCAGATCTCAGCCTCCTGAATAGCTAGGATTACAGGCCTGAGCCCTGAGCTCCCAGCTCCGGGACTGTCTTACCCCCTGTTCTTTTCCCCTTCCCCACTCACAGGGGGCTCTCTTACCCTTTGACCTTGGGCCATGCAGGACATTGCACTTTGGTCCTACTTTTCAGGCCTCCACGTATCCGTTTCCTTTGCCATGGGACTCTCAACTAATGGATGAAGGATCTCCCGCCCCCTCCACCCCCGACTTTGACCTTGAATGTGACTTGGTTGGCCAAGAGTAGGAAGGGAAAGTGCTGTTCTGAACTGGGGCCTCCAGAGGCCCTTGCTGGTCCTGCTGGCTTTGTGCCAGAGCTAGGCAGAGCTGCCTGAGCCAGAGTGCTGGCCCCAGACGCAGGAAAAGAGCCACACTGTGCACAGTCACCCCAGAGGGCCACCGCCGTCAGAGTTCAGCATAGCCCAGGGCCCCGGCCCACCTGCTTTGTGCGGCCAGAGGTTGGCTCTGTGTTCGTTTCGCAGCTTCATTTTAGTTTTAGCTAACTCTGCATCGCCCAAACCCCACCCGCCTTCCCTGGCTGCAGCTCTTCCTGCTCCTGGGCTGTGCATTGCTCCTGGTCCATTCACACACGCCTTTGTTTCTTCACCCCATCGGTGAGCAGTGGGCATGGCACACTTACAGAGTGCTGGGTCTTGGTCTCTGTGTCTGGGAGACGAGGCTCAGGATCATGAAGGAGTGAAGTTCTCTGGTTGGACGTCTTCCCTCTCTTCCATTCAGGAGCCCCTCCTTGGTGTAGAAGCTGGGAGGAAGGAGGCTCACTACACAGCCCTGAGCCGCTCCTGTGCTGTGGAGGAGGTGGCCGGGTTCCTGTTGGAATTAGCACACTGCCTGTCCAAGGCTGGACAGCAAGCCAGGAGAGGGCACAGCTTCCAGCTTGGGTCTACTGGATCCCTGACCTCCACACAGGAGGTGCGGGAGTGTGGAGGGATGGGACCCAGGGGGTGTCCATTGTGCCCTTGGCCTGGGCTGGTCCTCGAGTGCTCAGGATGCAGCCAGGCTGAGCAGGGTGGGTTCTGAGGCCGGCAGACAGGGCAGGGACAGCCAGGCTGCAGGACGGAGCCCCTCACATCAAAACCACCAGCAGGACAGAATAGCATGTTCACGCAAGCATGGCACCCCAGCTCCCCTCTAGGCCCCGAGGGGCGGCCGGGGGCAGGCACCAGGCACCTGGGGCTCTTGGTAAGCCCTCTGGGGAGTCCAAGCCTCCCAAAGAAGATGAAGGCTCTGTGGAGGCCCCATTGGACCTGCGCCAGGCCCGCAGCTGCTCTGCCCCTCCGGTGCCCCTGTGGGCTCCTGGTCAGTGCCCCATCTGGACGTGAGGCAGTGTGCTGACTGTGGGTTCAGTCCCTCCCCCACCCCCCCCCCCCGCCGCCCCACAGCCTTGCCCCCCCCACCCCGGGATGGGAGGTGCTGGGTAGAGAGCTCCTAGAGCCCCAAATGGGCACCAGCACCAGCCCCTCCTCATCTCACAAAGGCGCTGCAAGAACACGCTCACCCACCTGCCACACCCCAACAGGCAGTCTCTTTCCAGCACTGGTTTTTGATCTCAAAGGTCCTCCCTCCATCCCTCCCCCTCCCCTCCCTCCTCCCCTTGTCCTTCCCTCTGTCCCTCCCCTCCTCTTCCCCCTGCCTTCCCCCTCCTTCTGTCTCTCCCCCACCCCCTCTCCTCCGCCTCCCCTCCCCCTGCTCTTCTCTCCTCCCCCTCCCTCTCCTCCTCCTCTCTTCCCCCCTCCTCCCTCCCTCCACCTTCTCCTCTCCCCCTCCTTCTGCTCCTCCCTTCTTCCTCCCCTCTCACTGCTCTTCCCTCTCTCCTCCCTCAGTCCTTCCCCCTCCTTCTTTCCTCCCCTCCCTCAACCCCTCCAGTCCTGGGTCTGGGAGGCTGGAGAGGCTGAGCCACCCAAGCCTCAATTTCTCTCTCATTAGTCCCTGTTTCCCTGGCAGCCAATTAGGCCCTCCCCCCCCCCCGCCCCTGCCCTCTCCTCCTCTTCATCTGGCAGCTTCCAGACTGTGATTAGGGGTGGCAGGAGCAATGGAAGAGGAGGAAGGAGAAGAGGAGGAGGAGTCAAGGGGAAGAGGGGGAGGGGAGGGAGAAGGAGGAGAAAGGAATGGATCAGGTAGAGGAGGGGAGGACCAGGAGGGGGAGAGGAAGGAGAGGAGGAAGAGGAAGGAGAGGAGGGAAAGAGGGAGAAAGGAGGAGAGAGGAGTAGGGGAGGGAGGAGGGGGACGAGGGGGAGCCAGCCAGGGCAAAGCTGGGCAGCCATGCTAGCGGCTTCAGAGCCGAACTCCGGGCTCTGGGGAAGAGGAAGAAAGTAGGAAGTTGGTGACTCTCTGGGGACCCCTCCAAAGTGTCACTCTGCCTCCCGGGGAGGTGTCCCCCAGGAAGCTCATTTCCCCATGAAGTGCCGGCCAGGGAACTGACCAGGGGTGTTTCTCAAAGTGCAGCCATAGGACTGCGGGCCGGAGGCTGGGTGTGTGTGCACCTGGCCTCCTCTCTGGACCCGACATGGCCACACCCACGAGGAGGGGGTGAGGGGCGGGGCCTGAGCCTTCTGGGCTGCGAGGGAGACATCAGGACCTGAAGCAGGGCTGTGATTGGCTGTGGGTGCTGGAGGCTGTGATTGGCTGTGGGTGCTGGAGGCTGTGATTGGCTGTGGGTGCTGGAGGCTGCAAGTTCAAGGCCAAGGGACTGACCCATCACTGTCCAGTAGGGGGTGCTCTCGCTCATGGACGGTGGTTTTGTGTCCCCAGGGTGGGGGTGTGGCTTCTGGTTGTGTCTACACCCAGGTGGGGGCACTTACAAGAGCACCGAACCCAAGACCCCCATCTAACTTGGTTTCAGCATGTGAATGTTGAGGGGACCGTGGCGGTGGGTGACCCCCGAGTCAGCCCTGTCCTGTGCTGTGTGGCTCCTGACCTGGGTGGTCTTATCCCTGGGGGGTCATGGGGTCCTCAGCCCCTTCCCTCCCACACACAGGAAGCAGGGTGACCCCGCTTTCATGCTCAGGGCAGAGCTTGACCCAGGCAGGGATGGAGGGGAGGGGAAAGCAGCGGAGAGAGGGTACGTGTGAATGACAGGTGCTCGGGACCCCCAGTGCCCCCCCCTGCAGCGTCCCCCTAGAGCCTATGCTGGCCCCAGGGGCCCAGCTGCCCCCGGGACAGGCGCTAAGCGGAGCAAGTCCAGGTCTTGCTTGCCCCGGGGGCTGGGGTAACCGAGGAAGGTCCCTCAGCGCTGGAGGAGCCCCATCCAAGGCTCAGTCACCTGAGGCTTAGGGAAAGATCCAGGGTTGAAAAACAACTGGGCCTCGAACGCATCGCAGGAAGGTACAAAATCATACATTCCCACCATGTCCTGCAGCCCGGCTGGTACCCAGTCCTCCACCAGCCAGTGGCCACTCGCCTGACCTCAGCCCGGGGCAGAAGGAAGAGCACTTGGTGGACATTTGGGCTGATGGCCCAGCCTTTCTCCCTCTCAGCCCCCCAGCAAAATGGAAGCACAATACTTCTACCATACGAAGGTTCTTCTTTATCCTTCTTGGTCCAGAACCGCCTCTGAGAGACGTCTGTGCTGATGGCCTTGGACCGGGTTCTCTGAGACCCCTTTTATTTTATTTGTTGGTCATGGGGCCTGAACTCTGGGCCTGGACGCTGTCCCTCAGCTCTTTAGCTCAAGGCTAGCGCTCTACCACTTGAGCCACAGTGCCACTTCCGGCTTTTTCTGCTTATGTGGTGCTGAGGAATCAAAACAAGGGCCTCAGGCATGCAAGGCAAGCACTCTATCACTGAGCCACCTTCCCAGCCCCTCTGAGACCCCTTTTTAAAGGAGCATGGAAAAGGCTCTTGGAGACTCACAGGACACATTAGCAGTAAAGGCTCTGATAAGTCCTGCAGCAAGGGAATTTTTTTTTTCCAGTTTGTCTGTGCTCAGCTGTTCTTGGGCAGAACAATCTGTTGTGTTCTCTGGTTGTCAGGTTCAAAGGACCAGAGACACTGAGCCTCTGTTGTGTTTACCCAGTGTAGTTCTGCCGATGTCTCAGGCTGTGTTTACTCCATCTTGGCCTGAGCTTCTGTCCACCTAAGGAACCACTCCTGAAGTGAGTCCCTGCTGCCTTTCCTGCCATTCCTTCACACTGAGTGCTGAGGATTCGGTGGCTACGGGCAGCCAGGTTAATTTGAGGCACGGTCTCAGAGGGTCACATGGATAAGGGAGTTAATTTTGTCCAAGCCCCAAGTGTCTGGAGGACAGTTAGTGCTGAGTGTGTACAAGTGTGCTGGTATGCTGGTGTGTGTGTGCATGCACGGTGTGCCTGTGTGTGTGCTGGTACTAAGGCTTGAACTCAGGGCCTGGGTACTGTCTCTGAGCTTTCCTTGCCAGCACTCTACCACTTGAGCCACAACTCCACTGCTGGCTTTTTGCTGGTTAATTGGAGATAAGAGTCTCAGACTTTCCTTCCCTGGCTGGCTTTTAACGGCGATCCTCAGAGGAGGATCCTCTGTCTCCTGAGTAGCTAGGATTACAGGCCGGAACCTCTTTCCCTTCTCCCTGACCTCCTCCTCTTCCTCCTCTCCTCCTGTGCTGGGTGGAGACTGAACTCAGGCCCTCCACAAAGAAAATTCTTCATGAAACTAACAAGCGTCCGTATCTTGAATGTAGAGTCCTGTTGATTTCTTCCAGATGGGAGTGAGCTGTGAGCAGCACTGATTGAGGAAAGGCCACCCCTGGGGACCCCTCCCTCCCCACTTCCTGTGGGACTCTGGGGTGCACCCACACCCCAGTCCTGCAGGGCTGCAGCCCACTCCGCCCCACTGTGGAAAGGCTGAGTTCACGGAGGGCTGCAGAGACACATCCCCCTTCCCCGCCCTGGCCCCCACTGCCTCACTCTGGGGAGCTAGGGGATCCGATCTTGGGATGCTGCTTTGAGTGGAGCTGAGCCCCCCACAAACCGCTTACTCAGGAACCCATGGGACCTCACAGTGACACTGTGTTTCAGGAAGAGATGGGTGGGGGTCCAGAGGATCAAGGCTCACCCCAGGTGGGCTGGAGGACTGTTGGCTGCAGCAGGGAAAGAGTGCCTGTGGCTTCTTGGACTTCAGTCCCCAGAACCGAGAAGGAAATCTCTGTCCTTGGGGCTTTGTTGCCCCAGCCCCACCAGCGCTGGCCTCTGCTGTACGGGGACCTCAGCACTAGGCCACGCACGCCCTGGTAGGGGACACTGTTCTCCGGCCTGGTCAAGCTGAGCCGGCAGACTGAAGCCATTGATTTTGTCGTGCTAGGACTGGGACTTGAACTCAGGGACAGCGAAAGGTGGAACTCGATCCTTTGAACCAGCCAATTGGCTGGTTGATTGGAGATGAACCGTCTCTGGGATTTTTCTCTCCTGGCTTCGAATCTCAATCCTGAGAGCTCAGCCTCCAGAGTAGCTGTGTGGCCTGGAACAAGTCCTTCATCTCTGAGTCTGAGGCATGAGGAGTAAAATGGGTGCAATACTGGGCCTGCTCACTGTTCATTGAAGTGCTCACGGGGGCGAAGCCAGGAGGCCCGGGCTCGAGCCCCCCCAGGAGAGCTCAGCGGGTGACGGTGGGCATCAATCCAGCTGGGTTCACACACAAGGGCCCACCAGCCCTTCCAACCCAGGAAGAACATGCTCTGCAATGACCACCTTCAACCACCTGGCTGCCCAGCTGCGGCGGCTGTAAAACCCCTCTCCACATTTTCCTAGCTAAGGAACCACCCAGGACCACCTAGTGGTCTCCGTTGGCCATTCAGGAAGGAAGACTTTCCATGGTCCTCACCTCCATCCAGACAAGGGCAGAGCCTGGATGCCGGTCCGCTCTGCACGGGCCCCTCCATCTGGTCCTGGTTGAGGAGAAAAGCTGCTCAGAGGTCGCCTGGCCCCCACCTGGGCACGGGGGGCACGGAGGGGTACCCACCGAGGGGGGAGTTAAATCGTGTGCTCAAACCTGCTGGCGCACTGCAGGAAAGCCGCCTTTGACTTAATATATGCTAATTAGATTTTAATGGGATTCAGATTTCCAACAGTACTGCAGTGTTAGCCATGGTAAGTTATAATCATATCTAATTGGTAATTCTAACATAACAAATTTCTTGGATAAATTATTCTTGGTTAATAGTCCCCTAGGAGCCGCCTACTCTCTCTCTCTCTCTCACACACACACATACATACACACACACACATGCACACGCACATGTAAGGTGCAATACAGAATTAAAAACAAGGAAGGAGCAGGCTTATATCAAGGTGACGTCTTTATTGAAGACATTCATGAATTCTGAACCCCAACCGGAGCCAAAGCTCTAGCCCTTAGGCTCAGGCCTTGTGTGAAGAGCCCCAATGGCTGGGTGTGGGACACATTCCTACTGTGTGCGCATGAGGTGGTGGCATCAGACCCCAGCCC
Organism: Dipodomys ordii; assembly: GCF_000151885.1. NCBI lineage: Eukaryota > Metazoa > Chordata > Mammalia > Rodentia > Heteromyidae > Dipodomys > Dipodomys ordii. Next base: position 17,960,972 of record NW_012267222.1, read on the forward strand.
TTGTATGTGGCACTGGGGCTCTCTCCCTGGGACCCTGCCCTGACCATCATAACCTCCTGGAATCCTCCCCAGGCTGGGTACCACCAGCCAGCTGCACTGGGCTTCTGTTTGTTTGGCCAGGTGTGAGGTAACTGAGTCAGAACACATTCCCTGTCTTGGGGGGGGGTGGGACAGGAAGTCATGTTCTCTGTGCTGGGGTGAGGGTGTGGACATTACAGGCCTGCCCTGGCATCCACACACACTGGTCTTGTTTTTCGGCCACAGCCCCCTGGAGGTGGGGGAGTGTGGCTGTCTGGCACCTTCGTTCCTGGCTGGCAGGCCAGTGCCTGCAGAAAGGCCCAGGTGCAGGGCAGGGGCTGTGTTGGTACTCTAATGGCCATGCAGGGGGCAGGGGGAGAGCTGCCCCCGCTTTAACCATGCTTCATGAGCCCGTGGAGGTATTTCAGGCTTCATCTGCTAAGTGAACGCAATCCCTTCTGGCCTCGTGCGGCTATGGTGGGGAGGCAGGGATGATCTGCCTCTTCTGTGTGCAGTCACCGGGATTTGAACTCTGGTCCTTGGGTTTGCTAGGCAGGTGCTCTGACCACTGAGCCACACCTCCAGCCCTGATCTTTTTCTTATTTATTGTTGTTGTTGTTGTTTACTGGTCTTTTGTGGGGCTTGAACTCAGGGGCTGAGCACTGTGTTTGAGACTCCTTGTGTTTAAAGCAAGTACTCTGCCACTTGAGCCACAGCACCACTTCTGGCTTTTGCTGATAGTTTATTGGAGATTGGAGACTCACAAACTTTTCTGTCTGGGCTTCAAACCACGAGTCTCAGTTTTGAGATAGGGTCTTGTCTCCCAGGTACAGCTGCCTGTGTTAGTCCTTGCTAGTCCGCCTGGAACTCAGGTAACAGGTGTGTCACTGCACCCAGCTCTTCCTGGAGACCAAGCCCCAGACATTTTTTCTGTCCAGGCTGGCCTTGAACCTTGATGCCCCAGTGCTCTCACAGGCTGCAGGTCCTGGCCCCAGGACCTCTCACTCACAGCAGCAAAGGCCTGGATCGCCCCTCATCACTGTCCCCCACCTTGCTTTTGATGCCCTTCCCACTGCTCACAAACCATCAATGGCTCCTGATTGCATGGAAAAGATTCCTCTCACGATTATTGAGGGAACTTGCTATGTTCTGGACATTGTTAAAAAAATCCTCTCTAAGCCAGGCGCTGGTGGCTCACGCCTGTAATCCTAGCTGTTCAGGAGGCTGAGATCTGAGGATCACAGTTCAAAGCCAGCCCCAGCAGGAGAGACCATGAGACTCCTATCTCCAATAAACCACCAGAAAACCGGAAGTGGTGCTGTAGCTCAAGTGGTAGAGCGCTCGCCTTGAGCTGAAGAGCTGAGGGACCGCACCCAGGCCCAGAGTTCAAGCCCCACGACCGACAAAAAAGAAAAAAAAATCCTCTTTAACATACTCTCTGTCTCTGTCTGTCTCTGTCTTCTTTCCTTGTCTTTATCCACTGAATTCTGGGGTGAATGCTATGAGTGGCTCCCCATTTCACAGAGGGGAAAATGGAGGCCCAGGGAGGTGAGGCAGAAGTCCCAGGGACCCGGAGAGGCGCAGCTGGCGGGGACACGGTGTCTCCAGATGTGCCCGGGGCCTGCGGGCTTTCCGCGCCACGGGGCTCCTCCCAGCCCCTCAGCCCGGGGCTTGCATCTGGGGGAGGCTTGGCTCTGTGGCCAGAGCAGGGAGGTTCTGGGAAGGTGGGCTTGGCATGCGGATGGGGCCTAGTGTAGAAGGGGGTGAATGTTGTCCAGTGCCCAGTGTGGCTTGGGGAGCTCCAGGTCCAGTGAAATGTGAAGTGGGTGGTACAGGAGCCCTGGGCAGGCTCTGCCCAAACCCAGGACTTCCCCAAGGTCAGCCACCGGCTGTCCAGGCAGGGGGTGGAGGGGAGGGGCGGAGGTGGAAAGGGTGAGGGGAGGGGTAGAGAGTGGAGGGGGAGAGCACAGGGGAGGGCAGAGGCAGGTGTTTGTGGAAGTCTGGCCTGAGGTCAGCTGTCCTAGCCACTCCAGGCCCGTGGCACTAGCTGACATTTAGGCCTGTGGCAGTGAAGGCCCATTTGGGAAAAATACACGTATTTTCCATGTCTATTTCCTCCCACCCATCGTTCAGTGTTGTCGCCCTATGCCAAGGGAGACCAAGGACATAATCACTGCTTAAGTGCTTTCTAGAACATTCCCCCATGAGATGTTCGGTGTTCTACTGGGGCTAGACTCCTGACTCTCCTCCCCTCTTCTTTTCTCTCTTCTCTTCCTCCTCCTTTTCTTCCTCTTTCTCCTCCTCCTTCCCTCTCCCTTCGTCTTCCTCTCCCTCTCTTCTCTATCTCTGTCTGTTGGTCTGTCTGTCTCTCTTATCTCCCTGGGTCTCCTCCTCCTGAGTCCACACTTATCCCCTTCCCCATTCTCTCCTCTGTCCCTCTTGACCTGCATCTCTGTTTCCCTGTCTCTGTCTCTGTCCACTCTCTTATCTCTGTCTCCATCCCTCGTCTCGCTTCTATCTATTCTCTGGTCACCTTCAATGTGGTATCACCTCCGTCCATCCCCCAGGACCCAGCAGGCCCAGGCCTCTCCTCCCGAGTCCTCCCTTGAGTGTCAGGGTCATCTGGCCTGGCCACGTCCAGCGCAGCCTCCGTCTCCCACCTCTGACCCCAGGACGCCTGACCCACAATGCCCCTAGCAGCAGTTTGTGGCTGACCATTGTCTCCTCCTCTCTCCCTCCACCACTGCCTCTCCTGCCCTTTCCTCAGTTGCCTGCTTCTCCCTTGCTCATCCCTGTCACCCCTGTCTTTCCCTCGCCTCTCCCTCCCTCTACCCTGAACACAACAGGGCTCCAGGGAAGTGGCCAGTTCCTCACTCATCAGCCCATCCACCTCTGCCAGAAACATCCACACTCAAGTCCAAGGCTGGGCAGGGGAAGACGCGAGAGGCTCAGTGCTCCGGTCTGCAGTGGTGACTGGGGCAGTGGGCAGGTCACACCAGTCCCTGAGGCTGAGGAGGAGATGGTGGCCATAGGCCTTGCTTCCCACCCAGGCTGCCAGTGGGCAGACGGCCAGCAGCAGGTACTAGCCGGCCTCCTCCCTGAGCACAGGCAGCGGCACCAGCGGCAGTGGGGACAGTAGTTGGGCACATGGTTACCAAGGGGCTTCTGCAAACCAGGAGATTGGTGGATGGGGCCCAGGAATCCAGGCTGGGAAGGACCACAGGCATTGATGATCTTCATGGCCCAACTCCTTAGTAATCTTCTGACCTGCAGTAGCATTTGGGTTGGGGCCTGAGGGACAGCGGAAGACCCCAGACCAACCTGGGGCCACAGGATTAAGGGGCAAAGGTGAGTGTGATGACCCCTCTTGTCTGTCAGGGAAGGCCTAGCTGCAAGGTCACCTCCTCCTGGAAGCCCTCTCATCCTTCAGCGCTTCTGCACAGCTCTCTCTGCCCAGATCCCAAACCTGGGCCTGCCAGGTTGACCTCAGGTCTGCCCTGCCTGGGGCAGCGCTCCCACAATGCACGAAGGAGTGAACGAATGAATGGGCAGATGGCAAACGGACAGGACCACTTCTCTTCACAGGCTGGGCTCCGTGTCTGTGTCCCTCAGACCTTGCCTAAGAATGCTCACATGCAAAGTCCAAAGCCAGCCGCCGCCCCTCCGTGACCCTCTCCAGGTGTGATCCCTGTCACTCCCCACCCACTGCCACTGGCTGCTGAGACATTAAGTCACGTCAGGGGTCAGAGGGATCCAACGACCCTGCAACGCAATTCCAATTTCATGCCTACATGGGCTTCCCTCAATTAAAGCAAGAGAGAGAAGAAATAAAACTGTGATCTGAAAAAACATTCTTCCAGGAAACACATAAAAGCATCGCAAGGCAGAGGGTTATCCAGAGTGACTGGCTAGCGGCTCGGGAGGGGCCAGGGGAACGCAGGGGGGTCAGGGGGCACTCAGTGGGGTTTTGGGGAAGAGGACGTAGGGTTGAAGAGGCTTTGGGCCTGTGTGGTTGTTGCCTGCTGCTCTGGCCTGGATGTTGCTAGAGCGATGGTTATCCAAAAACCTTTAGCAATAGAAAGCCAGCGTTGCTATATCAACTGGCAGACGGTGGGCAGGCAGTATATACTGAATGAATGAATTGTTGGTTTCTTATAGATTTAAAAGAACACTGGTAGGTCATGTCTGTAATTCTAGCTACTCAGGCTGAGATTGGGAAGACCAGTGTGAAGCTCTTCCAAGCAGAAAAATCCTAGAGGATCAAGGTTTGAAGCCAGCCTGGGTAGCAAAGTCCTTGAGATTCCGTCTCCAATTAACCAGCAAAAAGACGGACTGGGGGCGTGGTTCACATGGTGGAGTACTGGCTGAGCAAGCAAGTTGAGTGAGCACGAGTAAAGAGGAAATAGGATGATGAACCAGAGCACTGTGCCTGTCAGAGCAGACAGGGAGACTAAATTTCCCAGCCTTCTTCACAGCTAGGTTGGGCCACATAACTACTTTTGTCATCTCTCCCACCCCGACTTCCTGCTTCCTTAGAGGTCCAAAAGCCCTGAGGACAGTGGATCATGAACTGGACCGTTTCAGAGAACCATGAACTTAAATACCTTCCCCCGCCCTCCCCCCAAGTTAACTAGTGGAGATATTTCTTCCATAAGAAGATCAAATGTCAGGTAGCCACAGCCCCTTTTAGTTTGGGCTCCAGTTCCAACTCTGTGGAACTGGCCCCCGGGGGAGGCTGGAGCTTCCAGCCTAGAGTCCAGCCCAGGGGACCCGTCTCTTGGGGCTTAGCTGCCCACTGAGCCCAAACTAGGTCTACTGGACCACTTCAACCTGTACAAAATCATTTGTGTTTGCTGTCACTGGCTACTGAGATTTGGGGTAACGTGTTAAGGAACATTATTGTGACAGGTAATCACTTACCCGCAAGCAATCAAGGGGCTCCTGAGAGGCTCTGGCCCCCAGCATTTGACAGAGACCCTTTACCAGTGAGACTCAGGTCTTTCTCCCCTGTCTTCCCTGTCCCATGCTCACCCTGCCACCAGAGGCCACAGCTACTGAGAAGCAAGAATTGAGAGCCAGTCACCAAGGTGGGGAAAATTGGTCTGTTTGTTTTAATTAAACTGACTGCAGAAGCCAAGACACAGACAGACAGAGACTAAGAACAGGATTGGGAGGGGTTTTTAGAAAAGAAATGAGAACCGATGGCGGAGGTGTCAGGGCCGCTGGAGGCTGGAGGCTGGGGGTGGCGGGAGGGCACGTCCTCACGTCAGCCCCAGGAGCACTGTCAGGACCAGCACCAGCGTGAGCCAGGTGCCAGCAGGGCCAGTTGAGGAACCTGTACCGGACGGGCACAGAGCAGCGTCAGAGCCAAAGACGGGACCAAGTGAACACGCAGGACGGAAGGCCCGGGGGGCAGCTCAGGCTCAAGGGTCCCCAGCAAAGATACCGTACTTCAGCATCAGTGATTCTACCCCAGCTGTGTGCACGCCCTGTTGAGTGTCTGTGTGTCCTGGTGGCTGTTAAGATTATCCATGGGGAAAAAGCCAGGCAGAAGTGGCTCATGGGAGGCTGAGATCTAAGGACCACCGTTCCAAGCCAGCCGAGGCAGGAAAGTCTGTGAGACTCTTATCTCCAATAACCCACCAAAAAGCCGGAAGTGGAGCTGTGGCTCAAATAGCACAGCACTAAACACAAAAGCTCAGGGACAGTGCCTAGACCTTGAGTTCAAGCCCCAGGACTCTCTCTCTCTCCCATACCCACACACCCACACCACACCCAATATTATCCACAAGGTTGGGGGGGCGCTGGGAGAAGCACATGGGGCCGTGTGGCCGGGGCTCTGGTTGGGGTGGGGGGGACAGTGGGAGGGATGTAGAAAGGCCCAGCCAGCGCATCTGTCCCTGTTCCCAGCTGTCCCTGCTCCTAAGGAGCAACCCAGGGCCCCACACGCAGCACCAGGGCAGTGCAGCAGATGACGGCCCCTTGAGGCCCCGGTGGCTGAACTTTGGGCTGAGAACTCACAATGCCATGATGGTAAGAGGGACACATGCAGCCTGGCCGATCGCCTAGACGGGGAGGGTGTGTGTGTGCTGGGTCCCCCTTTCCTGCTTCACATAACCTCATTCCCCAATTCTGCCTGGCTGGAGGGCAGCGGGCTGCCAGGGGCCTGTGGGTGGGTGGCAGCTGGCTGGCAGTCTTACCATTGGAGTCCTCGGTTCCTCTCGGAATATTTGGATTTTCTGTTAGGGAGGAACAGAGAGAACCAGGGAGTCGGTGGCACTTGAAACTCCATCAAAGTGGCCCTTCATCCTGCACCTCCTGTACAGTGTCCCAAGTACAACCACCCCAGTCTGCCCTGGGCTGAGGCTTTCACCCATTTTCTATTTGGAGAACCCAGGAAAGTGAGGCCGTTGGTCACCTGCTAAGTGGCAGAGCTGGGATTCGAACCCGAGTCTCTGATGCCAAAGCCACTACAGTTTTTAACCACTGGGCTACAAGTGCCTCTCTGTGGGCCCCCTGTCAGGGCCCCCTTAAAGGATGTGGGCCCCTGCTGGCCCCTGCTCTGGGGCAGCTCTGAACCAGGCCTATCTTTGGTGGCCCCGTGGATGCCCAGCAAGCGCCACTTAGCGAGCGCCCCTTACCGAACACGATGAGCCGGGTGTGCGTGTCGGTGGAGCCCAGGGGGTTCTGGGCCGTGCAGCGGTACATGGAGCCGTTGAGCTCGGCGGGGACCCGCTCCAGCACCAGCTCCTTCCCGTCAAACTCGGCGCTGCCGTCCAGGAGGCGGCTTCCCACCCGCGTCCACGTGAACATGGGCTCCGGGAACACCTCGTTCTGCCGGATGGAGGGGGGCAGAGGGGTCACAAGGGTGGTGGGGAAGGACTGAGGCCGGCCTGGACACACGGTCCCCTCTCACTGGCTGCCGGTGACTACCAGGGCCCCCGGAAGACAGACTGAGCCATTTCATAGACTGAGAGGCACTAGAGGTGGCTGGGGGAGGAAGGAAGGGCATGGAGTCTGGGGGTGTCTGCACCCTTCCCACATCTGCAGAAAGACTGACCTGAAATCCTCGGACCAGAATCCTCACGGTGTCCCCAACTCGGGCTCGGCTAGGCGTCATCACGATTTTAGGTCCTTTAGGAGCAACTGTAGCAAGAGGAAGGTGAGACTGGAAAAGTGGCTAGTAGGGAAAGAAGGACAGAGCATGCAGAAGAGAAAGTTCTTCGCGAAGAGGTAGTGTCCTGGAGAAGGGCTGCTCCTCCGGAGCTCCAGTACTTTATTAACAGACTGATCCACCCACCCACCCATCCATCCATCCATCCATCCATCCATCCATCCATCCATCCATCCATCCATCCACCTATCCATCCATTCACATATACTGCCAAGTCCTTGCAATGAATTGGGACCCAGCTGGGACCCAGTGATTCAATGGTGGTACACAGGGCACAGCTCTGCCCCCATGGAGTTCCTGCATTGGTTGGGGAGAAAGACTAGACACAGGAAGAATGGAACTAGAAGGGGCACATACATGCCCAGAGCAGGGGGTGTGAGCTGAGTGGCACCCGGGCACTCACAGGAAGGCACCCATTCCAGTAGCCAAAAGCCCCTTTCTCTAAACCCTTGTCACCCTAGCTCACCCCGTCACCCAGGTGAGCTAATGGAGGCCCAGAGAGACACAAGGTGACTTGCAGTGGCCCCATAGAGAGAGAGAGAGAGCGCGGGGGCCTCAATCTGGGTCCATCTGGTTCCCTCTCCCAGGCTGAGCGTCCTTGCAGACTATCTGGAACCACTGGGTGGCTGGGCTCTGTGGGGAGCCCCGCCCAGTGCCTGCCTCTCCCCTCATGCTCTGCGTCCCAGTACCGGGAAAGCTTGACGCCCAAGGGTGTCTGGAGACCCTTGGGGTCCCCAAGTCCCCTCTTGTTTCAGATAGGAAACAGGCCTGTGGAGAGCCCAGAGGCTTGCTCCAGTCCAGCTACAGAGTCAATTACGCACGATCCCTCACTTTGCAACCTAGAGAAGTTCATTTGTTCACCCATCCATTCATTGCCTCATCCAACAGTAATTATTAAACTGGCCACATGATGGGTTTTGGATCTGGGATGGGGTCATGGGGTGAAAAGGCTAAGTAGCAGCTAATTCAGAGCTCAACACATTAGGAAGGCACACAGTCAATCAACACATCAACCACAGCCAATGGGCAGCCAGTAATGGGACTGTGTGCAGAGAGCTAGTGGGTGGGGTCCTCAGACTGACTCTGAGTTGCAAAGCTCCTCAATGTTCTAGAAGAGGAAACATCGTGGCAGGGGGCTGAGGGGGAGGGGCAGCGAGGCAATGGGCAGGGCAGCGAGGAGGTGGGGCAGGGAGGCGATGGGCGGGGCGCTGAGAGGGTGGGGCAGCGAGGTGACAGGCAGGGTGATGAGGGGGCGGGGCAATGAGGTGATGGGCGGGGTGCTGAGGAGGCGGGGCAGAGAGGTGATGGGCAGGGAGCTGATGGACAGGGCCCCGAGGGGGCGGGACAGGGAGGTGATGGGCAGCCCGCTGAGGGGGCGGGGCAGAGAGGTGATGGGCGGGGTGATGAGGGGGAGGGGCAGGGAGGTGATAGGCGGGGCTCTGAGGGGGCGGTGCAGAGAGGTGATGGGCGGGGCTCTGAGGGGGCAGGCAGGAGGTGGTAGGCGGGGCTCTGAGGGGGCGGGGCAGGGCGCTGATGGGCCGGGTTCTGAACGCATTGAGCTTCCCGGTTGGAGGAACGTGGGTCTGTGGTTGGAGTGTCGTTCTCTGGGTTCCTTTGCAGATCCCCCCCCAAAAGGGTGCCTGTAGAATAGTTTGGTCACCTGTCTTGGGCCGACCTGGGCTGAGCGGGATCCCCCCCCCCCCCCCCCCCCCCCTGCCCCCCCCCCCAGCCTCCCGTCCACCCATCAGCTCCGAGAGACGTGGGTGGACTCCTGGCGCTGCCAATTACTTTGTCTGAGAGTGAGACCAAAGGGCTCTTCATTAGCCACCGCTGTCAGGACGTCTGAAGTGCCACAGAGGCGGGGCCGGGCGCTCCTGCTGCGCTGTCTCCAGTGTCAGGGAGCTGGGCAGCTCTGTCTATTCTGGGAGATGGCTGATGTTTCGGGGTGAGGTGGTGGAGTGCAGGGAGAAGGCTGGAGTGAAAACCCAGGACCTTGCACAGGCGTGGGGAGTGCTCATCCCCGGGCCCCATGTCCCCAGCCCCTTGATGGCTGACTGTCCAGTGCATAAGTGTTGGGCTCTTCATGCAACACCACAGGCGTCCTCCGGCCTCCCGCAGGGACAGGCAGGCCCAGAGAGGTCAAGGAGCCTCCTGCTTTCTTTGGTCTCTCTGGTGCTGTGTAGGTGATGGGTGGGCAGGCGCCCTGGAAGAGGACAGCCTGGCCTTGGTTGAAGGGCTGTGGGGAAGGCGCCACCAGCTTAACCAGCAGAGGACACTGAAGGGCATCGGTGCCAGGAGGAAGCTGGGCCAGAGGACCTGTGGGTCCCTTCTTTCCTTAGGTCACTCTCAACTTCTTTACAAAGCCCTGTCTAATTCCTCCAGGGACTGCACTCTTGAGGGTAGAGTGACTGACGCTTGTGCAGTCCCTGGTGCGCACTAGACTCTCACCCTGGTGCTCCTGAGGTTGGGGAAGCCATGCTGCAGGCCTCACAGCTGACTGCTCCCCCGGGGCTCACTATGCCAACGTGGGAATGGCCATCTTGGAAACACAGCGCTTCGAGGGGAGACTCAGAGCCCAGGACCAGAGAAGAGGCCTAGCAGGTGGCTCCTCCTCCACAGGCAGCCCACACCCCCTCCCTGCTGCCCTGAGCTGCCCATTTCTGGTGGGCCCTGGGTAGAGCTGAAGAACACAGAGGGAGAGCACCGGAGGGGTCTTCCAGCCCTCACTGCTCCAGGATCCATCCTGGCAGCTGCTGACAAATGAACAGGTTTGGAGCAGATGGTCCGTGGCTCCTCCCCTCCCTCTCTTCCCTCCCTCCCTCTCTCCCTCCCTCCCTCTCATCAGCCTCTGGAAGCCAGGCAGCTGGCATCTTTTGCTCAATCCCAACATCACCCCTGGGAAGCCCATTCTGCAGCTCATGGCAGGCAAAGCCAGGCCCCTGCCTGCTTCTAGAACACAAGACTTCTAGAACACTCTTCCCTGAGGAAGAGTGGCACTGTGAAATCCCAAGGAAAAGATCCTCTAGGGAACCCCAGGAATTCTGGGTGTACATTATGACATCCATCCACCCATCATCCATTTATCTACACATCAACTCATCCATCAACCTATTCACTCATCTGTCCATCCATCCAAACAATTTTTTCATTCTATTCATCCATTTATGCATTCATTACTTTATCATATCTACCTATCCACCCATCCACCCGCCTACCCACCTATCCATCATTCTATTATCTTTCTCCCTCTCCATCTACACAGTATCATTCTATTTGTTTATATATCCATTCTCTACACTACTATATTCATTCATCCATCATTCTATCGTCCTTCTACCCAGCATTAGTCTGATCCATCCATCTGCCCACCCATTAGTTATATCTATCCATCTGTCCATCACTCTATCATCCATCCATCCATTCATCTACCCATACATCCAGTAGTTGTCCTATTCATTCATCTACCATCCATACAGTATTCATCTATCTATCTCCCACCCATTACTATCATATTCATGCACCCATTTATCCATCCTTCCATCACTCATCCATTCATTCACTTATCCATTCAGCATTCATTCTATTCATCCATCTATCTGTTACTGTATCATAGCCATCCTCCATCCATCCATCCATCCATCCATCCATCTGCCCATGCATCACTCTTTCAAGTCTATCCCTCACCCATCTCTCTCCATCTATCCATCCATCCAAATGTTCCTTCTATCCATCATCTATCATTTATCATGTCATGCACCCACCTACCCATTAACCCACTAATCTCTTTATCCACCCACACATTCATTAGCTCTGTCCCCCAATTTGTATTAGTCATTCTGCAGGACAATGCTGGGAACATGACACAGGAGAACAGTAGCTTGTGGCTCCTGAATAATTACTCTGCTGATGCTGTACTCAGCACTCTGTGTACATCCCTCCCCTAAACCTTCACAACAACCCAGGAAAATCTTTTTTGTTTGCCATTTGTGGGGCTTGAACTCTGGACCTAGGCGCTGTCCCTCAGCTCTTCAGCTCAAGGCTATCACTCTACCACTTGAGCCACAGCGCCACTTCTGGCTTTTTTCTGCTTATGTGGTGCTGAGGAATCGAACCCAGGGCCTTATGCATGCAAGGCACGCACTCTACCATTGAGCCACCTTTCCAGCCCCAGAAAAATCTTATTCAGTAGATTCTCCTCAAGCATATGGTAGGGAGTTGGTTGGTTTTGAAGCTTGCACTACGTGAACAGGCCAGGTACAAAGCTCATGCCCATTGCTACTTAAAATTCCAGAGGGAGATCTGGCCAATTAAGGTTCCAGGCTGTGCCTGTAGGGTGGGAGGAGTAGAAGATTCCTGAACATCCCAGCCAGAAAAAGCATTAAGGGTGTCTGGGATGAGAATGTTCTAAGCAAAACAGAGAGCCAGTGGCAAGTCACAGCGGGGGATGTGAGCTTAGCATGCTCAGGCCAGGATAGGGGATCTGAGGCTGGAGACAATGGAGCAACTGGGAGGGGTAGGGACCCTCGTATCTTGGAAGCCATAGCAAGGACCTGGGATCTGATTTTCAATGAAGGCTGTCTGGCGAACTGAGCCTCCCACCCTTCATGATTTTTTTAAATCATAATAAAGGTTAGCTATAGACAAATGTACTGTGTGTAAACACACAGTCTGATGAACTTTAATAATGGTGAACATGTGTCACTCTTATACCAACCAGACTGTAGCACATTGCCACCACTTCTGGGGGTCCTCACGGTTTCAATCCACTTCCATTTCTATCATTGCTGGTGGCTCACACCTGTCATCCTAGCGAGATTCAGATCTGAGGATCATGGTTTGAAGCCAGCCTGGGCAGGAAAGTCTGTAAGATTCTTATCTCCAATTTAACCAGCAAAAAGCCAGAAGTGGAGCTCTGGCTCAAGTGGTAGAACACCAGCCTTGAGTAAAAAAACTCAGAGACAGCATGTAGGCCCTGAGTTCAAATCCCAGGACTGGCACAAAATACAATACAATACAATAAAATGTCCACCTTCTATAGGTAAGTGTTGTTCCATTTCTCTCAGGAGAGGGCTGTTGTCTTGGTCTGGAATTTCACACAATGGCTTTTCCCAGCAAAGAATGTCGATGTGCTGCCTGGGTTTTAGGTTTAAACTCCTGGTGTCTGACTTGATCCCAGCACATGTCAGAAGCTCATTCTTGTGAAATGATGGACAGTGTTTCATGATATAAATATAGCACACATTTGTCTATTTGCTTTCCAAACTATGGATATTTGAATTATTTACATATTATTGTTGCTGTTGTCCTGAGTAAAATTGATGGACATTGTGTGTGTGTGTGCATGTGTGCGTGCGTGCGTGCGTGCATGCATACGTGTGTGTGTGTGTGTGTGTGTGTGTGTATCTTTGGGCTTGAACTCAGGATCTGGGTGTAGTCCCTGGGCTTTTTCACTCAAGTGGTGATCTACCACTTAAGCCAACACCTCTACTTCTGGCTTTTTGGTGGTTACTTGGAGATATAAATCTCATACATTTGTCTATCTGGAATGACTTTAAACCTCTATCCTCTGATCTCAGCCTCCTAAGTAGCAAGGATTCCAGGTGTGAGCCACCGGCTCTTGGCAGCATGTCCAAATATATATATATATATATATTGTCTGCCGTGGGGCTTGAACTCTGGGCCTGGGCGCTGTCCCTCAGTTCTTCAGCTCAAGGCAAGCACTCTACCACTTGAGCTACAGCGCCACTTCCGGTTTTCTGGTGGTTTATTGGGATAGGAGTCTCACGGTCTCTCCTGCCCGGGCTGGCTTTGAACCGCGATCCTCAGATCTCAGCCTCCTGAGTAGCTAGGATTACAGGCGTGAGCCACCAGTGCCTGGCAGTCCAAATATTTTTGGGTGTATTTTTCATTCATTTATTTTTTAGTTTGAGACAGACTCTCCCTACATAGGCCAGGTTGGTTTTGAACTCCTGAGCATTCTTCTTCAGCATCCTAGGTGCTGGGATTATAGGCATGTGCCACTATACCTGGCTTTATTTTTCATTTCTTTTGGATAAAAACTGAGGAGTGGAATTGCTGGGTTGTTGATGAGAGGGATTTTTGCCTTTGTAAGAGGCCACCAGTTTTTCTAGGTAGCAGGACTACAGGTAATGCAAGGCTTGTTCTGATTGTTCCGTATCCTTGTCGACATTTGATAATGCAGTCTTTAAAATCTTATCCAGCCTATTGGCTAAGAAATGCTGTCTTGAGGCAGTTTTAATTTTTATTTCCCTGGTGATCCTAGCAGGTGAACATTTTCATTTTAATTCTAGTAATTTTAAAAGTGGGTTATCTGATATGTTCATTCATTATGTATCCTGGGTACAAATGCCTTACTGGTGAGTATTTTCTTTTCTTTTCTGTGTGTGTGTGTGTGTGTGTGTGTGTTGGTTGTCAGAACTCAGGGCTCAGGTGCTGTCCCTGAGCTCTCTCAAGGCTAGCACTCTACCACTTGAGCCACAGTGCCACTTCCAGTTTTTGAGTGGCTAATTGGAAATAAGAGTCTCATGGGGACTTCTCTGCTCAGGCTGGCTTTGAACTGTGATCCTCAGATCTCAGCTTCCAGAGTAGCTAGGATTATAGGGGTGAGCCACCAGCGCCTGGTGTTGGCGAGTATTTTCTCTGCTCGTTTTTGCCTTTGTCTCTTTGTGCGTCTCTCTCAGTAGTTTGCGTCTTCATTTTCTTAAGGATGTCTTCTTAGGAGGCAGGAGCCTTGAATTTTGACTCCATCTCCTTGATCCACTCTCAGATTTTCACTTAGTGTCACAGGAGAGCATGTTAGGGAACTGGCCACAAGGATGTTTTGCTGCATTTTCTTCTAGAAGCTTTCACGCTCTGCCCACTTTCTGCTCCACATTAACTTGTGTGCACGCACGCACGTGTGTGGGTGGGGGTGGGGGCACCTCTCCCTGCCTCTCCCATTAGTTAAAAGGATCCTTTCTGCTCACTGGGTAGCCTCGGGATCTCTGTGGAAAACAACGAATTCGATCTGTACCTGTGGGTCTGTTTCCAGTCTGGGTTCTGAAGCATCAATCTGCCCATGCCAGAGGTGTGGGGCTGAGATCCGGGAGAGTCCTGATCTGACTCAGATGCGAAGCAGATCAGTCGGGTGGAAAGCGGACAGGGTGGAAGGGGAAGTGGAGAGGGGAATGCGGGGGAGGGGAGACTGGATGCTTGGGCGGGTGGTTGCAAGGGGACCCTGAGACAAGGCAGGCCTGGGGTATTGGGTTGGGGTATGGCTTGGGTGGAGGACACAAGAGTGAGAAGTATGGATGGTGCCGAGTTCACTTCTCTGGGCCTCAGTTTCCTAGGATTGTAACACCGCCCGCCCCAGTGACTAATCACAGGCAGCCAAGTAGTTCATATAAGAAAAGCAGCAGTGGACCCTGTGCTGATGGCTCATGCCTGTCACCCTAGTACTCTCAGGAGGCTGAGATCTGGATTAAGGTCCAAAGCCAGCCAGAGAAGAAAAGTCCCATCTCCAACAGAACCAGGAAAAAAAAAAGCTGGACTGGAGGCATGTCTTAACTGGTAGAGCACTAGCCATGAGCCACCCAGACAAATGAGGGAGCAAGGCCTTGAGTTCAAGCCCTGGAACTGGCAAAAAGGAACAAAAGACAATGTGGTATGCAGTAGTTACATAATAAATGTTAGCGTGCTCATTACTTGTTGTATGGGCAAGGGGCCTGTGGGAACTAAGGGGTCATTTGAAAAGGTCTTCCTGGTGCGGAGTGGAGAAGGCGCTGGGCGCAGCAAACTTGAAATCCCATCCCTGCTACATACAAGCTAGTAACTCAGGGCCCGGACCCCCACAGGCTGAGCCTCGGTTTTGCTCATCTGTAAAATGAGGCTGTGTGCTGAGTTGAGTCTTGTGTGAGTCCCTGGCACACAGCAGCTGCCGCAGGTGCGGGCGGCCCCCCACGCCCCCTGGTGGTGGTGGTGGGGGTTGGCTTAAAACACAAGCCGACAGCTCTCACCGGCCCATAGTCCTATTTGCTCAGGAGGCTGAAATCTGAGGATTGTGGTTCAAAGCCAGCCTGGGTAGGGAAATTCATGAGACTCTTTTCCAGTAATGACTAACAAGTCAGAAGTGGAGGTGTGGTTCAAGGGGTAGAGCACCAACCTTGAGTGAAAAAGAAAAAGCCATCTATATGAGAGAGAAAGGCCTTGAGTTCAAGCCCTGGTACACACACACACACACACACACACACACACACACACACATACACACACACACTGACAGTGGTTCCTCTGTTTTTGACCATGGAAGCATGGGCGAGAGGCTGTGGTTTGCTCCAGGCAGCCACTGTCCACTGCAGGAGATCAGGCATCTCCGGGTCAGAAGACTGGTCCAGAGGTTGAAGTTCAAAGAGCCCACAAGGTGAAAGGTGAAAGGTGACGCTTGTGGGTCACCGTGTCCCTCCCTGCCCTCTGTCCATCTCATGCATGTCCAGCCAAACACGAGGCGCTGGATTTGGAGACTGAGCCGGTCCTGACCAGCCGGTCCTGTTTGCCCTCATCTCCCGTGCTCTCAGAGACCATGAGGCTTTGGACCCAATGGGCAGGCTGGAGCGGGTAACACCCTCTCTCCTGTGAGTTCCGGACCCCAGCCCAGTGGAGCCCGGTGAGGACGCTGTGCATTCCGGGCCTCACCTGCCCAGCCTCTGACCATGCGTCCCTATGAACCTCCCACCTACTCAACAGGGACCTGGAAGCTTTTGCTTTTTCTCTTTTCTTTGTCAGTCCTGAAGCTTGAACTCAGGGCCTGGGCTCTGTGCCTCTCTGTGTTCAAGGCTAGCGCTCTACCACTTTGAGCCACAGCGCCACTTCTAATTTTCTGGTAGTTTATTGGAGATAAGAGTCTCACAGACTTTCCTGCCCTGGCTGGCTTTGAGCCTCGATCCTCAGATCTCTGCCTCCTGAGTAGCTAGGATTACAATTGTGAGCCCTGGTGCCTGGCTCCTGGAAACCTTTTATGTTTCTGTCCTTGACCCAACAAACCTCCCCTGAGCCCTGGCATTCTGGACCCTGTGGGTCTTGCAGAATCCCTGAGTTCTAGAACCTTCCATTCCTTCTAGCACAGCCAGCTGGCAGGCCTCCTGCCCACCTCCCTCCAGTTGCCCCATTCCTTCCCTTGTCTCTGGAGACTCTATGGCCGGTGCCCCCGGCCCCCATCCAGCTCCACCGGGGCAGCCCTGCCCCTCCCCGCCCTCCCCGGCCAGGCTTACCCAGCGTCACCTCGGCCTGCATGGGCATGGACAGTGCTGGGTGCTTGACCTCGCAGCTGAACAGGGCATCGTTGTCGATCTGCGGGTTCAGGGTCCAGGTGAGCAGCGCGCGCACCTCTACCGTGCCGTCGCTGCCCGGCGTGCGCCGGTGGCGCAGGAAGTAGATGGGCTGGGCGCTGTGCACCCAGCGGGGGAACTCGCGGCTCACCACCGTCTCTGGAATGTTCTCGGTGGTGGGCTGCAGGAGCACGCCGGGATCCGGGGTCAGGCTGCGCGAGGGGCGCTCCGTGGAGGGGTGGTGTCCCGCCCGGTACTCGGCGTCCACCAGGGACAGCGACTTCTGCATCTTGGTGTCGTCCAGGTCACGGTGCAGGAGGCCGCGGAAGGGCCTGCTGTCCGGGAGGGGCCCCGAGCTGGCCGCGGGGGGCTCGGAGAGGGGCACCGCGTCGATGGGCTCCCCATCCCGCTTGAAATACACCTGCAGGCGGGAGGAGATTGGCTGTGCGTGACCTTGACCTCCCCTCGGGCGGGGTGATGAGCCAGCCCGACCAGCACCTGCCCCGCCTGGTCATGACGTAGATTGACCCCCAGCGCTGCTCCTTGACACCCCCAAAAGACATGTACACGTTACCTGACCTACAACATCTTCGTAAGAACATGAAAACATGAAAAGGAATCCCAAGAACTGTGGGCAACCCCCAGCAGAGGGACCGGGGACCCACCCTCAGCCCGACCCAGGAGACTTAATGCCTCCGTGTCCACCCTGGTGAAGAGAGGAACATGGTCCAGTGCTCACACTTGTCATCCTAGCCACTCAGGAGGCTGAGATCTGAGGACCAAGCTTCAAAGCCCAGCCCTGGGCAGAAAAGTCCCTGAGTCTCTTATTTCCAGTTAAGCAGTAAGAAGCTGGAACTGGAGCTGTGGCTCAAGGGATAGAGAACTCACCTGGAGCACAAAAAGCCAAGCAACAATGCAAGGTCCTGAGTTCAAATCCCCAGTATTGATGGCGCACACAGGAAGAGGAAAAAGAATCTCCCTGGGAATGTTGAGTCCTTAGATGATGGCAAGGGAATAAAAAGGACTTTGGAGAATAGCAGCCAATGGTCCCCAAAGGCCTGGTCCCCAGGGGCTGGTCCACACCTGCCTGGGGACCATGTGGGTGAGGGAAATGGATAGATATGAAGGACTAAGTGAGACACGGAGAGGAAGACGATGGCAGACTCTGTGTGTGTGTGTGTGTGTGTGTGTGTGTGTGTGTGTGTGTGTGTGTGTGTCGTAAAAATGACAGAAAACAGGTGTGGAAAATTCAAGTTTTGTGAGGCAGCATTTAATTTAATTTGCTGTCTTTTCATTTTGGTACACGTACCCAGAAGCCTGAAGGCATCGGATGTATTGAGACAAAATCAAATAAATAAATCTATAGGAGGCGGGGAGAGAAGAAGGCAGGAAGCAGCAGTGGGGGGGAGAGGTGGGGAGGGGGAGGGAAAGATGGGGGGGCAGGGTGTTGTGGAGCTCTGAGAATCTGCTCGAGTTTCTAACTCTGGAGGAGCTTCTCAAACGCACACGATAGCTTGCTTTGGGGTTTCTTTTTCTTTTCTGTACTTTCCCCCACCTCCTCCTTTCCATTTTTTTTTAAATTTTAAAGTGCTTTAAAGCAGATGTGTCATTTATATCAAAGCATTTCTTTAAAGTTCTGATGTCCCAGACAAATGTAGATGCCTGGTATGTAGGGACTTCATAATCTTTCATATATCCACAGAGAGAGACAGACAGACAGAGAGACAGAGGCAGAGAGACAGGAGAATGGGGGGGATTATTCCCAGGTCTTCAGTGGTAGCAGCAGGTGAGGTGGGGTCCCCAGGGCCTTGATAGGCACCCCACCCCAGTCTTTGAACCTCCTATCCGGCAAGCCCTGGTTTCAGGAAGACCAGGCCTCTATGGCTCCAAAAGGGAAAACCTGAGCCATGTTCCCCTTCAGGCACTGGGGGTGGCTCTGAGGCCACCTCCTCCTGGGAGGGGACCCAGGGCCTCTGCACACCACTCCCCTTGCCCCACCCCCAACCCCCATCCCTCTCACCCCTGGCCCCGCTGGGCCTCACTGTAGCCACAAACGACACCCTGGGCAGCGAGGCCCCTGCCCGCCGCCCTCCTCCCCGAGCAGAGCCACTCTGTGTCCCGGATGCCACCCTGTGTCCCGGATGCCACCGGATGCCTGCTGTGACGCCCGCCTTCCTGACCCCACGCCCCCTGGTGCTGGCCCCTCACCTGCTCTGCAGCAGGGATGACTGAAGCCTGCAGGGTCAGGGAACAAAGGATTCCCAGAGGTCAAAGCGTAGTCCGCTGGGGGCGGGGTTCTCAATGTGGGTTCCTCAGGGGGTGACTTGTCCTCCTTGCTTAAATGTTGGACCCACGGGGCTCCCTGGGGCGACCGTTTCCCGTGGGACCTGCTCTTTCTAGAAACACTAATAAAAAACCTTGACGGTGTCCTGTCCCCTGGACTACCTGGCAGAGGTGGCAGCGGAGGGTGAGCAGCGTGCTTTTGTGTGCATGAGTGTGTGTCTGTGTGTGTGTATGTGTGTGTGTGTCTGTGTGTATGTGTGTGTATATGTGTGTCTGTGTGTGTGTGGTGTGTGTGTTTATGTATGTGTGTCTCTGTGTGTGTCTGTGTGTGTGTCTCTGTGTGTATGTGTGTGTCTCTGTGTGTATATGTGTATGGTGTGTGTGTGTGTGTATGGTGTATGGTGTGTGTGTGTCTGTGTGTGTGTGTGTGTATATGTGTATGGTGTGTGTGTGTGTGTGTGTATGGTGTATGGTGTGTGTGTGTCTGTGTGTGTATATGTGTATGGTGTGTGTGTGTCTGTGTGTGTATATGTGTATGGTGTGTGTGTGTCTGTGTGTCTGTGTGTATATGTGTATGGTGTGTCTGTGTGTGTCTGTATGTGTCTCTGTGTGTATGGTGTGTGTGTGTGTGTGTGTGTGTGTGTGTGTGTGTGAGCACACAGCAGCAGAGAAGGGGTACTTACCATGGGCGCCGGCTTCCCTCCCGACACGATGCAGACCAGTGTGAAGTTCTGGGCTTGGTAGCGGCTGAACGGGGCAGGTGAGTCAGCGGCCACCACTTCGATGGAGGTGGGGGGAGCTGCAGAGAGAAGCGTGGAGACGGGGCTCGGCCACGGCGCTGGTGAGGACTCATGGACGGGGCTGGGGCGCCGTGGTGCTGGACCACGACAAGTATAAGGCCCCGAGGGAAATACAGACCAAGGTCCTGCCTGCCCTCTTGGGACTTGTAGTCTAGGGAGAAGGCAGCTATGGGAATCAAGGAGTCACATGGACACTGAAAGGCATCATGGTATGGAGAGAAGACCGGAAGCCATGATGGTGCTGTGACTGAGGAAATAACAGTGGACCAGAGACTGCAATGCAGATAGAAGGAAAAGCAACCTGTGCAAAAGCCCTGTGGTAGGCTGCTCTGTGTGTGTGTGTGTGTGTGTGTGTGTGTGTGTGTGTAAGGATGTTGGTCAGGATAAGGAGTAAGTGGTGGCCAGGTGGCTGGGGAAATGGGCAGGGCACACACCAAGCCTATGGGGTGATGGCTGGAGCCTGTGCCAACCACTGGAGCCGCTTGTGACATTTTCAGAAATGTTATGAGCCATCTGTGGCACTGATGCCCACTTGAAACATGTCACAGTGGGGCTTCCCACCACACACACACACGCACACACACACACACACACACACACACCACCAACTGCTACAAGTCAGGGGCATCCTGCACCCCAACCTCCAGAGCGCAAGCCCGCTGACCACCTCACCAGCAGCGAAAGCATTTTCCTTCTCTCTCTGGAAAGCGGTAGGGAGCCAGGGAAAGTTTTAAGTGAGAGCAGAGACGCGCCAGGAAAACACAGCGGGAACCTCACTTTCATCAGGAAAAGACAGCGGCTTCGGCTTAGACTCGGGAGGGGGCGGAGGGCGGGGGCAGCAGGTGGCTCTGAGACACCCCCACAGCCCCTCACACACATACCATTTTCTTTCTTTTCTTCTTTTGTCAGTCATGGGCCTTGAACTTGGGGCCTGGGCGCTGTTCCTGAGCTCTTTTGCTTCAGGCTAGCACTCTAACTTTGAGCCACAGCACTTCTGGTTTTCTGAGTGGTTCATGGGAGGTAAGAGTCTCACGGACTTTCCTGCCCAGTCGGGCTTTGAACCGCGATCCTCAGAGCTCAGCCTCCTCCTCCGAGCACCTTTTCTTTCTTGCAGTTGGTTTATTGTGTCTCATGTTCCCGCCCCTCCCCAGTGTACCTCCTTTCTCTCCCTACCCACTGTCAAAACTTGGGCACTGTGGCACCGTGCGTGTCGGAAAAGGCTGGATCCAGGTTCCAGATCAGCCATTAGCCTTCCCCCCAGCTCCATGGTCTCGAGCTCACCATCCAAACTGCCAGCCTCCGCTCTCTGCTGTGCTAGGCAGATAGGGCTGTGGGGTGATGGGCAGGGCTGGACCCCAGGTAGGAACTCGCTATGTTAGGATTTCCTGTCCTTCCTCCAGCCTTCCCTCGACGCAGCCTCTTAGAAGTCAGGGTGGGGAAAGTTGGCCCTTCTTGCCAGCCTGGCTTTGGGCTGTATGCAGCTGGGTAGGGGAGCAAGGCCTCCTCTTGCTTCAGGAGCTTTTCACCCCAGCTATGTTTAATTAAACCCGACAGACATTTCCTGACACCTACTAGGTGCCAGGCACAGCGCCAGGAGCTAGCTAGCTGCGGTGGCCAGCGATGAAGCAGATACGACGTTGAAAGGCCACGGGCTGTGTGGGGCGTGGCAGCCACCCCCGCGGCTGGGTTTGGAAGCCGAGGAAAGGGAAGCCAGGTATGAGGCAGTCTTTTTGGTTCGTTCAGCTGCTGCCACGTGTTGTCAGCAAGGGACACGGAATGAACAGAGGTAACGGGAGACACAGTGATGGAGGGGTGTAATTAAAGGTGAACGTGCACATGCGTGGAACAGATGGCAAGCGGGGTAGGGATTCCGAGAAGGGGGAAAAATAGAATTGAACACTTCCATGACTCAGAAAGTTACAGACTCTGAAGTTTTGTTTTTGTCTGTCGTGGGGCTTGAACTCTGGGCCTGGGCGCTGTCCCTCAGCTCTTCAGCTCAAGGCAAGTGCTCTACCACTTGAGCCACAGCGCCACTTCTGGTTTTCTGGTGGTTCATTGGAGATAAGAGTCTCACAGACTTTCCTGCCTGGACTGGCTTTGTACTGCAACCCTTGGATCTCAGCCTCCTGAGATCCTGGGATTATAGGCGAGAGCCACCAGTGCCCGGCGACTCTGCAGTTTTAACTTGGTCCGTGTGAGCCTTGGTGCTGGTTCTAGGCTAGGGCTTGAACACTGGGCCTGGATGTTGTCGCTGAGCTTGTTTTTGCTCAAGACTGGCACTCTACCACTTTGAGTCACATGGTGGCTCTACTTCTGACAATTTGGTGATTAACTAGAGATCAGAGTCTCAGACTTTTTCTTCCTGGGCTGGCTTCGAACAGCCTTCTGAGTAGCTAGGATTACAGGCATGAGACTCTTGCACCTGGCTCCATTCACAGTTTTTCATATTGATTACATGGTGATAGTATTTCAGATATGTTGGGTTTAATATATCCTTAGCATAAACGTTACCTTTCGATTTTACTTTTGTTGTTTATGTGCTTATTGAAGAAGAAAACTTGGACGTTTATAGATGAGCCCTGCATTGTGCTTCTATTGGTCGGGTGCTGGCCAAAATTCCCATTGTATAGGAAGGCAAACTGAGGTCAGAGAGTGGCCCGGGACTGCTGGCACTCTCATTTCCCAATCCTGGCCAGGATCCTAGGCCTAGTGTGGTGCCCTCCCTCCAGCACACACACACTCACTTATACAACACACAGCATGAATGCACACACACATGCACAAGTCATGAGTATGCATGCACATTGCAGGGGTATGCACAAGCACACAGGGACGCACACACTCACGCACACACACACACACACAGGACTGGGGCTGTGTTCCTGCCCCCGTTGTACTCGGAGCCGGCATCAGCAGTGTGTACCTTCAACCCAGCTCACAACGCCGCTGTGGCGGGCCGGGAACACGCGGGCAGCCCACAGCAGGGCCGCAGCCGGGGCCTGAGCTTGCTCTCTGCCCCTCAGCAAACCCCCAGGCGCTGTGTCCTGGGAAAGAGGCGCTTCCCTGCCACTTAATGGACGGCTCTGAGGCAGCTGGGAGGCTGGGGACACCGGCAGGGCCTGGCCACCAAGGATGCTCCTCCACCGCCGTCTCCTCTCCCTCTTCTCCTTTCCCTCCCTCGACTTAGTCCTCACCCCTGCCACACAGCCCCCTGCCAGCCATCATCCCCTCCTCCTCCGTCTTCCCACTGCACCCACCGGAGCCTCCCTCTGCGCCTCGCCCATTCTCCCCCTCATTCCACCTCACCTCCTTCCCTGTCACCTCCATCGCCTCCCCCTTTCTGACCTCCACCTCTGCCTCCGTTCCTGATCCTCTCTCCATTTCTGCCTTCACCTCACTCCCAACTCCAGCCCTGTTCTGCTCTTGCTGCCACCCTCTCCCGTGACAGTCTCGGGCCATAGTAAAAACAAGCATCCTTTAGGTGCCCCGGCCCCCCGGGCTGGTCCCCGAGCTCGGGCACAGCCAAGGACAAAGACCAGTGTAATAGGAGCAGGGCTGGGCAAAGCTCCGGGCCGTGCTGAGCTAGATTCACAGCAGCTGAAGATGATAAGGAGCTTCAGCAAAAAGAGCCTGCGCCCCCTTTCCTTTAAGTCCACCTTGAATCACCCTCCATCCCATAGACATTCCCCCCAACTCCCCCCCACCCCCGCAAGCCAGCTGGCTTTCCAGTATCCCACTGGAGATACTGCCTTGAGAGAATTGCTACTAGAAGTTTCCTTGACTGATTCTGTCCAGCATCAGCGCTAACCTCTGTTCCCCCCGGCCCCCCCACCGTTCTGCAGACACTGGGAATCAACGTTATTTCCAACTCCACAGTTAACAGGGACCTGGCGCCGTAATGGTCTGGTGATCGGTTTTATGAAATTAACCCTGAAATATCGCCCGTCTTTATCTGGCGAGCAGAACTTTGTTTTCCATCACTACATCAGTCACTTTGGAGATAATGCGACAGCTCTTCTTCGCTCTGTAAATCATCCAGTGACCTTTGTGAGGTAGACACAGGGACGCATCTGAGGGAAGAGGACCCCCCCCCACGGGCTGCCTGCATCCGCTCAGTGCTGCCTCCCGGGGTTCTGCTCCTCCTCCCAACCCAACGGCAGGCCTCCAGGGCAGGTGTAGACCCAGGCCCTGCTTCCAACACCCCATAGCATTTGTGGGTGGGGGGGCATGATATTCCCAGCTCTAAAGTGAAGTGGAGGACCCATCTAAACATACACAGAGGCATCCTTCAGGAGGCCCCTCCTGGGGCAGTGGGCATGCTGGGGGCGGGGCTCCAGGGAGGACCCCTACCCCTGGCTCCCAGGGTTCCACTCTGCCAGGGTGCTGGGGCCCCGGGCCTGGCCCCCACCACGCACCCTTTATCGTGGGAGGTCAGCAGCGGTGTGTGGGGGAGGGGCGGGGAGAGGGACGGACAAGCTCAAAATTATATTATTTGCAAAAAAAAGGAAAAACATCCATGCTTCCTCTCGGCACTGCCGCCCTTATTGACTGCTGCGCTTTTCAATCAGCGTCCAGTCATTACCCTATTTCAAAACGCACAGAGCTACCCTCTTAATCTAAGTGCGAGAATATAGAACGCGCTCCCGGCTCTCCGGTCCTCCTCTCTCTCTCTTCCTCTCTCCCTCCCTACCTCCCTCCCTTCTCCCTTTGGTCTCAAGTCTCCATTTCTTTCCCATCTTCTTCTTTACTCTCTCTCTCCCGTCCCCCCTCCCCCCACCGAGCACTTGTCCAGGAAGCCTTCACCTGGTGCAGCCACACAGCTGGCCCTCGCCTGGCTGGAGGCAAGCGAGCGCAGGGCCAAGGTGGTCTCATCCTTTGCTGGCTGCATGGGCCGCCTCCTCCCGGCCTTCCAGTACTGCCTTAGGGCCCAACCTCCCTCGGTTCCTCCACCCTACTTCTTGCTCACTGGGGACTGGAGCATGGCCCTTCTTCCTTCCTTCCTTCCTTCCTTCCTTCCTTCCTTCCTTCCTTCCTTCCTTCCTTCCTTCCTTCCTTCCTTCCTTCCTTTTTGTCATGGGGCTTGAACTCTGGGCCTGGGCGCTGTCCCTCAGCTCTTCAGCTCAAGGTGAGCGCTCTACCACTTGAGCCACAGCACCACTTCCAGTCTTCTAGTGGTTTACTGGAGATAAGAGTCTCATGGACTTTCCTGCCTAGGCTGGCTTTGAACCACGATCCTTGGATCTCTGCCTCCCGAGTAGCTAGGATCACAGGCCTGAGCCACCAGTGTCTGGCCATTGTCTTTCAACTCAGCTGCAGTTCAGGTGAGACCTGTACCACGAAGTAGTCTGAGTTTCACTGGCACACAGGTGAGCACACATCCAGCTGTGGAAGGAGACCCCAAGACCCCAGCCAGCGCTCTCCGGCAACCAGCCACCTGCCACCCTGCCTCAAACACACTGAGCCTGACCCAATCCTTCTTGACTCTTCCCTGCCTTTCTCCTCTTCCCTTCCTTTCCCTTCTCTTCCCTTCACCCCTTCCCTTTATTTCCCTTTCCTTCCTTCTTTCTACCCCTCTGTCCCTCCCTCCGTTTTTCCTTCCCTGAACATCTTAAGCTCTCTCCAGTCCCAGGGCCTTTGTATCTGCTGCTGTCCTCTGCTGAAAGCCCTCCCTCTGCTCACCATCTCTGCAGGGCTGCATATTGCTCCTTGTGGCAGTATGACGCGCCCCCCCCCCTCTGTTCATACCCCTGGTCTATCTCCTGCACCGCGCCGAATGTGCAGGGTTCCATTGGTTTACACACTGGTGTGCAGGGGTCCATTGGTTTACACACTGGTTTACTGGTTTGTCTTTCTCTCTGACATCCCTCCCCTGACCAAATGCATCCCCCCTCTGGCTGGAGGCAGGGTGCTGGGGGGGGTGGTCCCCATGTGGGCCTCATCTCTTCTGGCCGGCAGTTGTGGTTGGTATGACAATGGATGGCATGTGTCAAGGCCCTGGGACCAGTGCCTCTTCTGTAGGGATGGGAATCTGTGTCTGGGATGCGGATTTGCTCTGGGGTGAGCGAGGCTGGCCACGTGGAGATACAGGCCCCTATGTCACAGCCAGGGGATTTCACCAGGGCCACCTGTGTGGCTGGTCGTTGGGAGAGAAGCTTCTAGAAGCCAGTGGAAACCGAGGAGGCCCTGGCAAATGGGGGAGAGGACGAGTTTCAGATGGTGGCCAGTGACCACAGCCCGCCCCACCTCGGGGCCACGTTTCCAGGCTGCCACACAGCTTGGCCCCGGCCTCCTACGCCCCATCATGGAAACTTGGCTCCTTCTGGGGGAGCTGGGTCCCTCCAAGCACAGAGTCTCCGCCACAATCACGGCCCCTTTGGTGTTCATTACTTTTTAGATAGGGTTTCCATTTTGACCTAGGCTGGCCTCAGACCACGATTCCCTCCCCCCCGCCCCATCTCCGCCTCCCTCCCCCGCTCCCGCCCCGTGTGTGGATGGGCTCTCGGTGAACTTTCTTGCCTGGGCTGGCCTGGATCTGATGGCGGGGATGGCAGGTATGAGTCACTCTGCTGGCACATGCAGCGTCTTTTAGAAAGAGCTTCATTCTCCAGGTTGGGCCCTTCCCCGACCCCTCCCTGTCACTCCACAAGGGAGGTGCGTTCCCGGTCACCCCTGTCCTCAGCCCACCCGATTCCCAGGACAGCCCAGCTGCGGGGGGCTGTGCGTGGCTAAAGCACGGGGTCTCTCCCTCCCCCTGCCTGTGGTCGAGCCCTGTGGAAGATGGGCAGAGAGGACCCCCCTCCCTGCAGGGACAGGCCATGGCCATGGCCTTGCCAGGCTCAGGGACCAGCTAGCCAGTCATTCCCTGGCTTTGTCACTCAGCAGCTGGTGATCGTGCTGTGCCTCAGTTTCTATAATACGAAGACATCCCAGCCTGGACCTGACCAGGGTCTACTGGGCACGGAGGACAGTAGTTTGGTCCCTGCCCCGCTTCTGGTCGGTGTATGGTCAGTTGCTGTCCCCTCCCCCATGCCCTAGGCCTCGGCCACACTGCGGTCCTCCGTACTGACCACGCGGCCCTGAGCCCACGCAGAGCAGAGCCTCTGGTCCTGGAGCCTGGCAGAGCCAGCCCCATGCCGCCGCCGCCGCCTCCGGGCAGCCTTCCAGGAGCCTCTCAGGAGCCGATTCCCTCCTGGGCGCCCCTTCACCCCTCTGCTTGTCCCTAGCCCTCCTCCCTCACCCCTCCTTTCCCTCTGAGGCGCCTCTCCCTGCTCTTTCATCCATCACATCACGGGGAGACAGTGGGCGCGACACCCCTGGGTCACCCCCAGAGGGAGCGATGCAGTCCCAGGGGCGTAGAATCTCCAGGCATGAGTTACTGCCTAGCATTGTGATCTGGGCAGCCTGCTTCACCTCCCCCGAGCCTCAGTTTACCTTCTGCAAAATGAGAAATGATTAACTACGATAATCTCCGGCTGCCAAGAAAATTAGAGAAGAAGGAGCTTAAGGTGCTTGGTTCATTGTAAGTGCTCCGTGAATGTGACAGCTCAGCCTTCTGAACCTCAGCCTCCCCTCCCCCGCCCCCCTTACATCCTCTGCCCCAGGTGCTGTGCTGCTAGCAGCCACATATCACAGGTAATTAAGGGGCCATCCCAGAGAGCGGAGTTTACCTTCTATTCTGCAGGAGCCACTAAATCCTGCTCCCCACGGTGGAGAGCATAAAGCATGGAGCTGACCTAACACTTGTCACGGTTTAACGATGGGCCCGCAGGCCTCCTCTGCTCTGCTCTGCTCCATTCTGCAGGGGCTCAGGAGGCAGGAGCTCATGCAACTCAGGCAGCAAAGGGGACCCCAGGATCAGGGAAGATGTGCTGCAGACACCTCTTGGACAGTTCCCAGGGGTGGGTGGAAGGGTTTCTGCATGGCCCGGGAAGGCACAATGGGCCGGTGGTGAGTAGGCTCTGGAGCCAGGTCATCTGAGTAGGAAAACAAATTCTGCCACTCACGAGCTGTGTGACCTTAGGCAAGTTATTTAATCTCTCTGGACCTCAGTTTCCTCATCTGTTAACCAGGAATAATAATAATTATTATTATTCTCATTTATGAATGGGAATGAGGGACATGCTACCTTCGAAGGGTATGAGGGGCAAATGTAAAGCACTACGTCAAGTGTTTAGAGCAATGTCTGCTCCTTGGGCCCTGAAATTCCCCCCTGGTTGTCTTATGTGACCATGAAATCAGCCGAGTGCTGGTGGCTCACACCTGGAATCCTAGCTACTCAGGAGGCTGCGATCTGAGGATCATGCTTTGAAGTCTGCGTGGGTAGGAAAGTCCATGAAAGTCTTAACTACAATTAACTAGCACAAAGAAACAAAAAAAGATGCAAACCCCAACTGGAAGGGGTGCCATGAGCCGAGGGGCAGAATGAACATTAGCCTTGAGGGAAAACCTCAGGGACAGCGCCCAGGCCTGGACTTTGAACCGGTAGGGAGAAGGCAACTCTCCCAGCCCCTCCCCTCTGCAGGCTGAGGCATGAGCCAGGGGCTGGGGCGGGAGACGAGCGGAGTGGGGGTCGGTGTGCGGTCTCTGAGACGCTGACCCGGAAGAGATTTGTCCTCGTGACCCCTCCCGACCTCCATCTCCAGCCTAGGGGCCTCAAGTCCCCACAGAGGCCAAGTAGAAATCAGACGATCCTCCAAGTCCAAGTTCTCCTCCCCTTCATGAGCAGACTCGGTTTCCTCATCTGTAAAACGGGGCTCCCATCCTCGCCTGCTGACTTCCGGGCTGCTGGGAACACCGGCCGGGGGTGCGGCTGGACGTTCTGTGTGGTCCAGGTGGAGAACCCTGGTGTCTGGCGTGTCCCTCCAGGCCCTCGGGCCGCCCTGTGCCTCACACTCGGAGCTGCTGCCCTTTGCCTTCCTGCCTCGTCTCACACAGTAGGGAAATTAGGGGCTTTGGCCCCCAGGAGACCTGAGCTCCCGTCTCAGCCCACTCACTGCTGGGTGACGTTGCGCGAGTCCCTTGGCCTCTCTGAGCAGCCCAGGGTTTCCTCACATGTGCTTGACATGGCTGGACCTGCCCTGGATTTGTGGGAAGAAGGCAGGAGGGATGGCCAAAGGTGCGGACTTGCCAGTGGCCAAGGGCGCTCTGCCTTTGAGGGGCTGTGTTCCCAGCAGGAAGGGGAGAGAGGATTCTAGAAGCAGTCCAGGAGGCAGGCAGCAGGTTTGGACCTCTGGGGCTGAAGCTTGGAAGTGGCCGTCCTTGCTAGGTGACCTGGTTAGCTTCAAATGCTCCTGGGAGTCCCAAACCCATCTGTCTGGGCTCTGGCCTGGCTCTCAGCTGGCGCCCTGAGCAGCTGGGAGGCCCATGGGCAGGCGGGCAGGCCTGGGGCTCCTTCTGGGCCTGCGGCTGCTCTGAATGATAGGGTCCGCCCCCAAGCAGGGGCACAACCACCTTGGAGGACCCTGGCCTCTCCCACCCCAGTCCTGGGGGCTGCAGGCTGACTCAGGCCCCTGCTGCCCGTTCTCCTGCCCCTCAGAAGCTGTGGCTGGCTGGGAATAGCCGGGGAGGCCCTGCGGACCTGGCCGGCAGCCACAGGGGTAAGTGAGGCCACATGGCGGCCCCGGCGCCCTCTCAGAAGAGCGTCTCCGTCCAGCCCTGGGTCATGCATGTCTGTCCCTTCTGTTCAGTGGCTCCCATGCTCTGAGTGTCCTCCCTGTCCAGCTGTGGAGCCAACTGCCTGGGACTCCTGTGGTCTCTTCTGTCCGCTCTGCCCCTGTCACAATGCGGGTGCCCAGGCTGCAACCTGACATCTTGTCTTCTATGAGGAGGCAAGTTCACAGCTGGGGAAACTGAGGCGGGGAGAGGAAAAGTCACAGGAAGCCCGGAGGAGGCTGGGTGGGATTGAACTTCAGCTAGCCCTGGAGGGCCACGCTCCCCGGCTTGCTCACGGCGGCTTGGTGGCATCGATGGTGGAACCAGCCACAGAGGGCGGGCTGCGGCGAGGGTGCGGCCCTGAGTGCCGAGCAGAACCGAGCCGGGAGTAGCACAGACGCAGCTAACCCCAGCTGCATGCATAGTGCTCTTAGCAGGACCGGGTAGAAAGGTCCAGACACCCCACGCCCACACCTTGCCCATCCCTTGATCCTCTGAGGAAGTGAAATCCTAAAGTAATGGAATTGAGGATCGCTTGGCCCCCTCCTTTCCTGGTTTCCAGGATGGAGGACCATTTGAAGATCCGTCTCCCATGGGATGGGGGGAAGGGGGAATGGTGCTGGGCCCACCGGGGCTTTCCCTGGGGCCTCAGACTCTGGCTTCTGGAATGGGAAGTGGAGGTTGGGGTTCCACCTCCTCTACCTCTCAGTGTCCCCTCCATCCTGGGACTCTCTGCTGCTCTGGCTTGGATGGCACCCTGTCTTCTGCCTGCTCCCCAGGACAGCAGCCAGGCTCCCTGGAGTCTGGACCACAGCCAGTGCCTGGGGCCAGTTAATGTCATTAGTCCAAGCCCAGCAGGTGGCTCCGCCACTGTGGCTCCAGGAGAGAAAGGAGCCCATCATTTCTCACTCGGCAGGCATCCTGGGGCGCAGGCCGGCTGCAGCTCTGAATCTCCTTCCAGTGACCCCAGTCAGGGTCCTCCGAGCCTCTCCAAAGCCACCGTCCATGGCTAGGCCTGTCCCCCAGACCACGGTGTAGGCCGTCAGGGGGAAGGGTCTGCCAGGGTGGTGCCCACCCCCACCGCTGCCGTGCCTGGGTTCCTTGAAAGGGTTTTATACACCAGACCCGCTGGCGTCTGGCAGAGACGCAGTCCTGGGGCCTCTACTTTGCTGGGGCTTGCAGGAGATCAGCAGGCCTTTGAGGGAGGCAGGGTCTGTTCTCATTCCCTGGGAGATACAGACACTTCTTCCCAGGACAAGAGAGGCCCTCAATACCCCCCCCCAAGTATCCAGTCTTGGATATCAGTTCCTTTTTGTAAGAGGAGCACTGAGTGGAGAGTCCAGCTCTAGAAAGCCCGGGACTGGCCTGGCCAGGCCTTGGGGAAGTGGGCTCAGCCTCCAGCAGCCCATAGGACCTCCGGTGCCGCTTGTCTTCTGGGAGCTCTGGTGCTTCCCCGGGGTGGTGTCTTTTAATGGGAAAACTCAACAAACTGGTTATTGGGGGGGGGTGGAGTGTGCTCCTGTAATCTCACAGTTCAAGGTCACAAAGGCTGGAAATGACAGAACCACAGTCAAGGTGGCTGGACACCTTATTAAAGCACTCAGCCTGGAATATCTGCACTTGGGGAGGCTGAGGGAGGAGGATGGGGAGTTCTAGGCCAGATTGGAGCTACATAGCAAGACCCTTTCTCAAAACAACCCTGAGTAAATATGAGAATGACATAGATACAGCTCAGTAATACAGCATCGAGATAGAATAGAGAATCCTGAGATAAATCTGACATAAACCTACAGATAAATCTACAGTGGGGTGCTTTCCAACAAGGATGCCCATAGAAGTCTATGGGGAGGTCAGTCCATGCCACAGATAACTCTGGGACCAACCAGAATATCCAAGGCAAAAGATGAAGTTGGATCCCCTCCCTCACACCACCGATAAAATAACAAGGCACCTAAATGAAAGAGAAAAAAAAAATAAACCCAAAGACTCTTAGAAGAAAAACAGGTAAATTTTGACATCAGGTTAGGCAAAGCCTCCTTAAATATTACACCCAAAGCACAAGTGATAGCTGGGTTACGCTGGAGGCAGAGGTAGGAGGATCACAGTTTGAGGTGATCCTAAGCAAAGTTAACATGAGACCCTATGTAGAAAATAAAAGCAAAAGGACTGGGGGCACAGCCAAAGTGGTAGAGCACTGCCAAAAAAAGGGGGGGAACCAAACCCAACCAAAAGCACATGTGATAAAAGAAAAACCGGATGAAGTAGTCGTCCTTGAAATGAAAGCCTCTATCTCTTCAAAGGACACTGGGAAGAATATGAAAAGATACTGAGAAAATATGCAAATCAGATATCTAACAAGGGACTGGCAAGTAGATTAGATAAAGAACTCTTTCAGCTCAGTAATAAAAAGACTCATCACCGGATTGGAAAGAGATCGAGAGAAAAAAAAAGACCAGGAACGGCATTTCTCCAAAGATGATTTCCAGATGGTCCAGGAGTTGCCTAAAGGACGCTTCAGGGAAATGCAAATCAAACCATGGAGAGCTATCTATCACTCAGCATTGGATCACAGGGCTAGATTATCAAGACAGATAAACTCAAGTGTTGGCAAGGCTGTGGAGATGCTGGTGCCTTCCTCTGTTGCTGGTGGGGGATGTAAAAATGCTGGCAGCTGGGGTGAAGAACTGTCTGGCAGCTCCTCAAGAGGTTAAACATGTGGTCCCCCTTTGAACCAGAGGGTGCACACTGAGGCACGAAGCCAGGAGAGCTGAAACTACCTGCTCACACAAATACTTGTATGTGAAAGTTTATTCATGACAGTCAAAAAGCAAGGCCACCCACTCCCACACCCTTCCATTGACAGAAGACAAACAAGTGTGGCCAATCTACTCGCTGAAATATTATTCAGTGTTAAAAAGGAAAGGTGTATGGACATGCTTCATATTGACATGCTACAACAAACCTTAATTGAGGTGAAAGACAAAAAAAGAAAAGAAAAGAAAATCTCCTTTCCACAGAATGTCCAGACAAGGTAAATCTGCAGGAGCAGGCTGACCTAAATTGGAGGTAGTGGGAAGAGGGACAAGCGGCCTGGGGAGGGATGCTTGAATTCTATCTCAATCTCAATAAGAGCATTTTTTAAAAGAAAAGGAGAGGAAAGGAAAGGCGTGCCCGGTGCCAAAAATGGCAAGCAGCCGAAGTTTCTGAAAACTAAAAGCCAGCACTACGACATGAACTGTATTTAGGAGCTGTTCTTTGGTGTAGAGAGGTGGCAGCTGGATGCAGGTGTGTGTGATGTTGGTGGGGTCTTGCTTCCAGAAGTCTCCTCCACCTGCTGGCCTCATTTGGAAGCCCTGGGAAGAGGGGGTGAGGGGAAATAGGGCCATTTATTAACACTGGCTGGCACCCATGAGTCTGGGCCCCCCTCTGTAAGTCTAGGTTTCCCCTTTTGTGAGACTGGGTCTCCCTTTTGCGAGTCTGGGTCTCCCTTTTGCACAGCAGCTAGATTGGGAGTCTGTCCCTGCTGCTAAAATGAATCAGGTATCGGATACAGGACTTACAATTAGATTAGATAAACTTGCTGGCGGGGTGGGCTCTGGGTGTGTCTGCCCAGCAGGGTGAAGTAGACTCCCACCTTTCAGAGCTGAAATATGCTGCTATCTCAGTTAACTATTTGATCATTTCTGGACTGTAACGGTTAACTCCTGCTCTCCCCCCGCCCCAACCGAATCTCTGTTCTTCTCTCAGCCAGGTCTGCACATGTGGTGGGCACCAGGGAGATCCCGCCTGGCAGGGGCTGTAGCCACTGAGCTCTGTACAAGCTATGGTGCTGTAGTCGGGCCTTCAATCCCCTGCCATTCTTGCCCTTGGTCAATGAGGGGAGCCATATTGCTCTGGGACAAAGACACCCCCCTCCAAGCCCTGAGCAACCCTCCCTCTGGCCATGGTCTCTCCATTAGTGAGATGGGGGACAGTTTGGTTATCACTCCGGATCCTCAAGGGTTGGTTTCAGAGCCACCCTCGATACTGAAATTCCCGGATGCTCAAGTCTTCCCAGGTACATGATATGGCATTTGCAATTAGCCGACATGCATATGCTCATAAGGCTTTAAACCGTCTCTGGATGACTTGTCATAGCACATATAACATAAATGCCATATTCATAAATACTTGTCGTTCAGGGAAGAAGGTCAGGGAACATCCTTCTGTGCGGGGCAGAAGGAATTTTTAAAAGGTATTCTCACTTCAGAGGTTCAGAATCTGCAGGAACCCATGACCTGAGGGGCTGTGGGAAGGGTCAGGGGACAGCTTGCTGAGAAAGGCCCCTGGGCTTGGCAGTATGGGCCAAGAGAGCTCACTGCCTGCCCGTTTTGCACCTGCTTCTTCTCCAGACTCATAGCCCCAGGCACACAGGCTTAGGGGAGGAGGCAAAGCAGGTAGAGTCAGGCTGTGTCTGCTACCCCAAAAGGCCCTTAGGATTCTAGGGAGCCAGGGCACAGGTTGTGGGTCTAGAATGTTCCCTCCTCAGGGTGGCTCAGGCTCCTTGGAGTCTGAATAGTAAGGTCAAAACCAGAGCAAGCTGGGCACCAGTCCAATGGCCTGTAGCCATTCAGGAGACTGAGATCTGAGGACCGCAGTTCAAAGCCAGTCTCAGCAGGGAAGCCTGTGAGATGCTCATCCCCAGTTAACCACCCAAAAGCAGCCAAGTGGTAAAGCACCAGCCTTGAGTAAAAAAGCTCAGGGACAGTGCCCAAGCTCCACACACACACACACACACACACACACACACACACACACACACACACACGAGATTGTGCCAAAAGTAGCTGGTAGAGGTGGTGGAAACAAAAGCAACATAGCCCCATCCAGTATGATGGCGCATACCTGTAATCCAGCTATGCAGGAGGTAGAGTAGAGATGGGATGAAAGACGTTTGAGGCCAGTCTGGGCAAACCTGTCTTAAACTTATGACCACCCTAGGAGGCATCTCAGGCCCGGAGAGGATGATGAACTTGAGGTCAGGTGATGAATCTGAGATGTGGATCCCAAGCAGTAAGTCCTTAACTTATATGCTAAAGGGACAGGACATCAGCAGATGTCGGGGTGAGGTGAGGCAGGCCTGGGGGAGGAGGAAGCGACCCACTTGTGTGCGGTAGGATGGAGCGTACTGGCACACGTGCTGACACAGATAGACATTGCTGTCAAGATACAGGTAGGTAGACCCAGGACTTTTAGAATTGCATTAAAGTTTGCACCTGGGATTCTCAGAGCAAGCACGGTCCCGGGACCAGCCATATCAGCCTCCCTGAGAACTGGAAAGAAGTCAGGTGCTCTGGCCCCACCCACATGATCTGGCTCCACCCAGGTACCCTGGCCCCACCCACATGATCTGGCTCCACCCAGGAACCCTGGTCCCACCCACATGATTGGCTCCACCCAGGGAGCCCTTATCTGCCCACTCAGGACACCAGGCCATCTATGCTGCTGCGTGGCAGGCTCAGCATCCTGCAAAGCCCGCCACACCCCCTAGGCTGCTTCTTAAGCCGAGTCCCTGCAGCTGCGTGCTCCCTCCCTGTGGCTCTGATGGCTGTCACCTCCCGCTGTCTCCTGACACTGACATAGAAATACAAGCCTCAGAACCACAGCAGCTGGGCCCACTGTGCAACCAGCTTGGCCCCATGAGACCTCTTCACGTCTCAGTTTCCCCAACAAGCAGCGGAGGCCAGGGACTCACAAGTGTCGGAGCTGGGAGGGACACAAATCCTACATTGTATGAAGCCCACACACAGAGAGTAAGCTGCCCAGTGAGCCAGGTGGATCAGATGAAGGAGATTTCTGGAGACTGGCCTTGCCTGTGGGCACCACAGAGCAAAGGTTCTCATTACAGGATTTTCTCCCCCAGGGCTGACGATTGCACCCAGGGCCTGGCCTGAGCTAGGCAAGTGCCGCACCACTGAGCTACGTCCTTACCCTTGAGGACAGGAATCTTAGTATATTAAAAGTCCATGCCTGCTGGGTGCCAGTAGCTCACAGCTGTAATCCTACTTACCCAGGAGGTAAGTCGAGGATCAGGGTTGAGGCCTGCCCAGGTGGGAAGTTCTTATGAGGCTTTTATCTCCAATTTAACCACCAAAAGGCTGGGAGTGGAGCTGTGTGTGGCTCAAGTGGTAGAGCAACAGTCTTGAGCAAAAAAGTTAAGGAAGAATGCAAGTCTCTGAGTTCAAGGCCCACAACTGGCGCGCGCACACACGTAGCTGATGAGCTAATGATGGTGCCCAAGCCTCTGGGCAGTCTGTGCAGACTGACTAGAAGCAGGGGAGGGCCCACCTGGCCACGCCCCCAATGACATCACCACTGCGTGATGATGCAGATTGAAGGGGAGGGAGCTGCCTACGGCCACACCCATGCTGATGTCACCGTTCCACTGGGAAGCTGGATTCACACCCCCCAACACCTCACCAGTGCCACCACTGCAGCAGGATCAATGTCCCCTGGGGGTCTGGCCTTGCCAGCAAGGCCGTTTCCCTCAGGTCAGGGCTTGTTCACATAGATTGCCAGGGTCACCAGGGTCTAGCATGCTTTGTTGCTTTGGTAAATATTATTTGATAAGGAAATCAGAAAACACGGAGAGAGGGTAGAGACATTCGGCTAGAACATGACAGCTGGGGGTGGGGGTAGGGGGGTCTTTCTGAGGCCACAGAGGAACGCCCTGGACAGAGTATTGCCACCCCCATATTACAGGGGCATAAACAGAGACACTCAGGAGCCAAACACCCAGTCCAGCTCCAATCATCACCCGGAACCTCCAACACCCCTGAAAGGGGGGGGGGAGGAGCCTAGGAGGTGACAGCTCTTCTGCCCGATCAGGAGCACATCGCAGCTGCAATGCTGCCCCACCCTTCTGGGTAGGGGTAGGGGGTGCCCTGGGCTTGTCCTTGCTCCATGGGAGCACTGAGCCAGCACACTGGGCCCGGGGCCCCGCTGACACCCCCACAGAATCTGTCACACAGCTGCCGGCACAGGGTTGTGCCTCCCTGAGCCTGGGTGGGGTCTCGGGGCCTCGAGGTGGGTGGTCTATGAATGGTCCAGTAGACCAGTGTCCCCAGTCCAAGGACTTCTGCTCGAGGGGCACCTCTCACTCCTGATAATCCATGCACCAGGCCTGTGGGCATCACTGACTAAGCCAAGCCTGTGGTACCCTCACAACTCAGGGCTCCAGGGCTGGAGGAGAAGAGGCCATAAGAGGAGACCCTTGGGGCCAGGCCTGACAGCTACAGCCACCTCTCCCTGCCACTTGGCAGGAGCAGGCATCTGGCTGGCAGTCTGAGGACACACACACACACACACACACACACACACACACGCCCCACACCCCACCGTCCTGGGACACGGAGCCAGGGCCTGCACTCACCCATGACGTTGAGGAAGATGTTTCCTGAGGCCAGGACCACCTTCTCCCTGGTGGCACGGTCGTAGATGCCCACATGACACTCATAGGGGCCGTTGTCTGAGATCCGGACCTCGGGCAGCCTGTGAGGAGGCAGAGGACGGGAGGAGGTGGGCATGGGGGTGGTACCGAGGAGGCAGGCTCCCAGACAACCGATCCAGTACCCGCTGGACAGGGTCCCGGGAGCCTAACGCTGCGGCCCGCACACACTGTGTACTGGGCCGGGAAGCAGGGGAGCATGTGCGCGTGGTGCTCCAACTGCACCCAGGCTCTGCGCAGGACGCCACATACAGGGGGGCTGTGGCCCCAGCGGCTCCTGGAGCAGTAGCTGCTACCAGGCTGGTGGCCAGGCCTACGCACTGAGTGGAGAGATGTCAGGAGCAGCTGCGCTGGGCATGGGGGAGAGGGCAGCCTCGCCCCACCCGCTCCTCATGGCCACCATCCATCCCTTCACGGATGGATTTCATAAGCAGGGAAACGGAGGCACACCCCTCCCTCCCCCGACTCTTACATAGGGAATCTGAATTCCTGCCTTCACAATGCCAGGCTGTCACTCTATACCCAGCCCTGGGGACACTGAAAAGAAACACAGTCAAATTCCTGCACACAAGGAGCTTCCTGTCTAATGAACAAGGAGGAGGGAAGGCCAATCAGCTCCCGCCAAGTTGCATGCGAAGAGTAAGCTTGTGGGAGCCTGGACTGAGGGCCAGGAGTAGTTCTACCTCTGAGGTCCTCAGACCCATACCTCTCCCTGCAACATTCCCTCTAGAAAGCCAGAAAGTGAGAATGCTTGTGGTCTCCATAGCAACTTCTCACCTCTGTCTTTATTACATAGCCCAGAGACAGCCATGGGGTACAAACCCATCGGCATGGTGGTGCTCAAATAAAAGGCCACCAGATTTAAATTTCCGATGATGGTCAGAATATGTCTTGGCTTTCCCCTCTGTCCTCCACACGTTTACAAATGTTGAAAGCATTCTCATTTCACACCCTGTAGGAAAGACAGACAAGGGTCTGGATGTGGCCCATCGGCTTCAGTTTGTGGATTCCTGGTTCTAGATCTTTCTACAGGGTGTAGGGTCAGACGGCTGAGTCAGTATGATCTGCCTCCCTGTGGGGACATGGACGCAGGACTGTTTCCTCCTGCCTTCTATGTGGAAGAGATCAGAGTTAAAATTCTGCTCCTATCATTTGTAGCCCCTGGGACTTTAGGGAAGTGGCTCTCTGTCTCTCTCTTGTCATAAACAAACAAACAAATAAATAAATAAAATAGAGGTGCAGCCAAGGCTGAATGCAGGGACCATGCACAGGACTGGAGGGGGTCACCATGGTCCAGCCATGCATCTTAAGGTCAGCATTCCTGCTAGGCAAGATCTGAGCATGTCTGTGGGCGGTGGGGGCCTCGGCCTGTGGGTGCTGGGGAAGCCTGGTGGCCCCACAGGTTCCAGCCCACGCCGGTGCCATCTTCCAGAGCTGTGTCCCTCCCAGTTTTCCCTGCCTCCATCTGTTTCTGCTGAGCTCCTTTTTTTCTTGTGACTTACTGTCCCCCAAGCCCCCCCCAAACTTGCCACCCACCTCCACCCTGGGCTCCCAGCATCCTTTCATCCCTGCCCTCTCCCTGAGCCAGCCCTCCCCTGCCTCCCTCCCCTTGACCCCACCTGGTGCCCATTAGCATAAACAACATCCTCATTTACATAGACTACATAGAGGTTGACATCTGGTCTACCTACTGTCACCCAGGGCTGAAGACCAGACTGTCTTCCAAGGCCTGGTGGAGAAGATGTCATCCGCCTCCACTCAGCTCAGAAGAAGGCTGGTGACAGCCAAGAACTGAGTCTCTACCCTCCTCTCACCCCCCCCCATCCACACCCGCCCTGGGAAGCCATTTTCTTTGTTTAGAACCCAGCTAGATTGGAAAAGTAGTCTCCTCAGTGGACACCACTGCTGAGTGATTGTCACCCAGAGTGACACGTTCAGGAGACAAGGGTGTCTGACACAGAGGTGACATGTGTGCGTGCGTGTCTTTCCCTGGGGTACGGAGAGCAGGCATGAAAAAGGCTCAGGGGACACGTGTGGCTGGCAGGCTTCGAGGTGATGTCACTGGAGAATAGTGACACGCTGCCACATAGGGGTGTGTGTGTGTGTGTGTGCGTGCACAGCTGGCAGACGCAGGTGTGACATCAACACGGTGACATGGTGAGGAATCACTGCTCCAATGACACGCTCAGCTGACAGAAACACAAGCAATGTGCTCGGGTGATGTGTGGGTGAGACGGCACAGGTGGCATCGGCGGCGGCTCAGGGGACACCTGGATTGGCACAGCCTCCCCACGGGGGGGGAGGGGGCTCCCCACAATCAGATCAGATTCCGCTCCTCCTACTCGACTTCCTCCAAACAGCCATGTGCATCTTGGCCACCTTGACAGTCTCCCCCACTCAATGCGAGCCCCCGGGGGTTCTCCATCCTGACCCCCAGATCCTGAGCCCTCCTCAGATCCCCCCACCATCACTGCCACCCCCCCACCTGGTTCGCAGCTGGTGCTTCCCACTCCGGGAGTCTCAGAGCCTGCCAGTTCCTTCCCGATGAGCTATTCGACAAGAACAATCCAGATCTTTTCAAATGTAAATGAACGAATCCGGCCCCCCTACACCCCTTCAAAGGCTTCTGTCTGCTCTTCACAGGAACACCAGGATCCCTATCCCAACCTCCAGAGCCCAGACCTGCCCTTCCTCTCTGCAGCCACACCTCCTGTCCCAAGAAATGCTTTCGTAAGACACCATCTTTAAAAATGGTCGTTTCAGATCATTTTAGAATTAGGGGAAAGTAGCCAGGGCAACAGAGACCCTGTGTGCCTCCTTTCTCCTCTCATGCCCACCTTGCAGTCCAGGCTAGCCCAGCAGATTCCAGCCTCACCTCCATCCTGCTCCACCAGGGAACAGCTTTTGGCCTGGACCGCCCACCGCTTCTCAGTGCCTTCTCGGACCCCAGGACCCCGTCTCCACTGTGGGCTCCTGAAGTGGACAAAGCAGCCTGACCCCCTCCCCAGGAGAAGGCATCGATCCACGCGTGTGCACACGGGCAGCAGGGGCCAGCGGGGACCTGGGAGGCTGGGGGAGGAGGCCACCTCCCATCGGCGATGGACGGCGATCAATAAACTATTAATAACTGTAAAGGTTTCTGCAGAGATCGCTGTAATACAGTTTAGCGGCTGGAGTTTGCCAACAGCAGCAGCAGCCCTGGAGGGCGAGTAATTGTGTTTTTGAAAGCAGAAGAGCTGGGCAGGTTGGCCGTGCTCCCCCTGCTGCCGTGCGGGCCTCTGCGCAGGGGAGGCCAGGCAAAGGCTGGGCCATCAGGACGCAGCAGTGTTTACACCTACTGTGTGCCACGCCCACAGCTGAGTCTTGGTGATGGACTTGGGCTGGAGTTGATACAGTGATAGTTAGGATTGGTCCGCCCCCAGCCATGCCTGTGCCCAGGCTGTTGGTTCTGCTTGACGTGTCCTTTTCTCCATCTACACGGCAAACCTCGTGATTTAGTGTAATCACGAAAAGCACAGATTTGAAGGATGTCTGATTTGTAAGAGCTCAGTCCCAGTCTTGCTTTGTGCACTAAAGAAAACCATGTCATCATCTGGGTAGCTGGAGGCTCACACCTGTAATTGGCTGAGGTTTGAGGACTGAGAGGTTCAAAGCCAGTGAGGGCAGAAAACTCTGTGAGACTCTTACCTCCAGTGAACCACCTGAAAACCAGAAGTGGCACTGTGGCTCAAAGTGGTAGAGCACTAGCCTTAAGCTGAGGACCTCAGGGACAGCGCCCAGGCCCTGAGTTCAAATCCCATGACCGACCAAAACAAACAAACAACAACCCCCCCCAAAAACAAACCCAACGTGATATTCTCTACAAGCTTTGAGTTTTGTTACCTGTCACAATCACCTCAGGGAACAAATAGGAAAATTAAAAGTGATAATCCAAGCTCCGAGCTGGTGGGTACAGGGTGAACTGGATAGGTACTCCACTAGAAAGTGGCAGACTGGATAGGTACTCCACTAGAAAGCGGTGGACTGGATAGGTACTCCACTAGAAAGCGGCGGACTGGATAGGTACTCCACTAGAAAGTGGTGGGTGGTGCCCTTAGGGGACCACCTCCTCCAGGCAGGCTTTCTTGATTGCCCAGCTACACCTGTCTGGGAGCATCTGGGAGCACATCATTCACCTGCTGTGAGTATCAGGACACACCAGGACGGATGCTCGGCCCTGGGAGCCCAAGGGGGCAGCCGGGCCATGTGGCAGGCACCTCCATGGGCATCTGTGGCAAAAATGAGGCCCAAGAACACAGCCCAGATTGGCATCTAGGAGCTGTTCTTAGCTCTACAGACAGCTGGCTGTGATGTTGGACAAGCATCCTCTGGCTTCTCAGAGCCTCAGTTTCTCTATCCAGTACATGAGTGTGACAATGCCTGTCTCCTGGCACTATTATGTATAGAGATGAATAGAGGGGGGGGTTATACATACTGAATTCCCTCCCCCACCCCTTGTCACACTCAATCCTGTTACCGCCCAGAGGAACATGGTCCCACGCACAGCATTGTGTAAAGCACACCCTAGAAAAGTACAACTGAGGAAACCGAGGCCCGGGGAGAGAAGAGGTAACATGACTGAGGTTGCACAGGCGGGTACCCTGGTGTGAGCCCCAGCGCAATGGGGGTCACAGCCCGGGAGGCTCTCCACCCATCCCTGGTCCTGCCCCATCCACGGGTACTCTCTGGCACCTGCTTCCGCCCCAGCCGTCCCTGGCCGTGTTTGTCTTCTGCGCCAGCCTCCTTTTCGGGTACCGAGGACACACGCTTCCTCCCGATGGGCGAGCCTGGATGGCCTCTGTGTCCTCTCCAGCCCCTTCCCCGCGCTTTCCTCCCTTCCCGTCTTTGTCTTTCTCCTGAGATTCCTGCCAGGCGGGGCCGGAGGGAACAGTGGATGAGTGCTGAGCTCATGGCTGCTCAGCTGCACAGTCAAGACATCCAATATTTGACTTTTGCAGAGAAACAAAGCCTAAGCTAATGAGTGCGTGCAAGCCAAGCCCGGTGTGCTTGGAGGCGCGGGTCCTCTTCTCCTCCTATGTCATTAATTGATTTGAAAAAAATGTAAACCAATTATTAAGAACCTACCACACACCAGGTGCTGTTTTCAGTGTGGAGCGTATAATGAGACAAGACAGACAAAACAGTATATTCCAATGGCAACGCTGGAAAGTCATCTGATAGTCCGTGGGTCTGCACAGGCCCGGCCTCCTTCTTAGAGGGAGCAGGATGGACCTGAAGAACCCGTCTCAAGGTCAAAGGCATCGGACCCAACCTCACGTCTCGTGGCCTCCTGCAAATCTTGCCTTTTGTGCCTGTCATGTTTAGAATTCTGTTTGTAGCTCTGACGAGGTGCCATCCACAAACAGCAGGCTGTCCACGCTGGCAGGTTACACATTACAGGGGCTCCACCCCGCTGCGCGGAGGTACCATCCCATCGCGTGGTCATGCCATATTTTTGTTCATTCAACTGCCAATGGGCACTTGGTTTGTAGTCAGTGTCAACATGCGTGCATGCACGTGAGCACAGGGGGATGCGTGTGAGTGCCTGTGGACTTGTGCAGACGTGTGGGCCTGTGATTTCGTTTCCCTCCAGTAAGCAAGCACAGAGGAGAGGTGTGGCCGGGCTCTGGCAGGGCCTAGCGGTCTTCTGAAGGGACTGTTGCAGGCCACCCTGGTCTGTCTGTGTCCATATTGCGTGGGGAGCTGTTGTCTTAAAGACTCCCTCCAGCCAGGCGCTGGTGGCTCACGCCTGTAATCCTAGCTACTCAGGAGGCTGAGATCTGAGGATCGCGGTTCAAAGCCAGCCCGGGCAGGAAAGACCGTGAGACTCCTATCTCCAATAAACCACCAGAAAACCAGAAGTAGCGCTGTAGCTCAAGTGGTAGAGCGCTCACCTTGAGCTGAAGAGCTGAGGGAGAGTGCCCAGGCCCAGAGTTCAAGCCCCACGACCAACAACAAAAAAAAAAAGACTCCCTCCCCGTGACTCTCCACACCACATGAAGTCCTGCTGGACCCTGGTGTGCAAAGGGAAGAAAAGCTGTGGCTGAGAGAGCCGAGGATGACGGTTCAAACCCACCCCCGGCAGCAGTCTGTAAGACCCCTATCTCCAACTCATCTCAGAAAAAGTCAGAAGCAGAGCTATGGCTCAAGTGGTAGAGGGGTAGGCTTGAGCAAAATAAGGGAGCCCAGGGACAGTGCCCAGGCCTAGAGTTCAAGCCCCAAGACTGGCCAAAAAAAAGCCCCATTGGACCCCCAGTTCCTGATGAAAAACAAAAGCCAAAGAGCTTGGGAGTAGGGGAGGGGCTCTGGACTTCTTTGTGGGCTCCTCTGACCCCTTTCTCCAGTAGAGGAGACCATGGGGCTCTGGCACGTCCCCTTCTCTCTGTGCCACACTTCAGCTCTGGTCTGCACCCCTGTTTTCCTTTGTGCCACCATCTCCTAGCCACCCAGCCCTACCAGTGACCTTGTGCTCCACCCCCAGGATCCTGCAGACAGGATGGTGGGAGGTGGGGTGGTGGGCGGCCCGGGAGCCCTAACCGGCTGTTTTGCAGGCTCAGATCTGGTGGGGTGGGGGCCCAGAAAGGAAGAAGCATGGGCCAGATGGGGAGCAGGAAAACGCGGTGTGGCCACAGTGTCTCTGGCCGAAATACGGCCATCCATGGAAGAGGGAGCCGCTGCAGGGCTTGGCTCGTGTCATCTCTCCTATGTAAAAAAAAAAGCAGTTTGTAATTCAAACGTCTTCATTTTACACTCAGTGCCTCATTCTGGGGCGCGCGCTGCCAACGCTCAGGTAGCAACGGGTCCTTTGAGGCTTTGCTTTTAATGAAGAGACCAGAAAGCCTTTCGATTGTGTAAGCATTGTTCGTGTGGAAACAGAGCCGCTCAGGGGCCGGAAAGAGCTCTTTCTCACAAGTAGGTTAAACACACCTCCTGCAATCTTATTAGCACCGAGCACGCCAGGGCCCTGCCGCCCCTCGCCCATCCCTGCTGGGGGCCTCCCCAGGGTGACTTCCTGAAGCTTTTCTGTTTTGCATCTCCCAGGCTTTGCGTTTTCCCTCCTCCCAACACCTGCTGTCTCAGCCAGGTTCAGCGTCATGCCCTTTGATGCTGGGGAAACTCCGGCAGACCAACCGGGGCCACCCGGGCCACAGCCGCCAGGCAGAGCTAATAAAAACGGTTGTAAAGTCTCGGGCTGCCCTGGGTACTGTTAGAGTGTTTGTTAATAAGACAGAAAAGGTTTGCTCTGTGTAGGGGGTGGGGTGTGTGTGCGTCCTACGCTCTGCTCTTGTCCTCTTCCTGAATAATTTGCAGCTGGAAGCTGGGCGTGGCTCGGATCAGCGTGTTTGGCTGGGCGGCTCAGGTGTGCATCCGAGTGGCAGGCCCTGGCTGCTCCCTGTCCCTGGCCTTCCTCCCCATCCCCACCAGAGGATCGAAGTGATTTAATGACTCTCCTAGGAATCAGAGGGGCTGCACATGTGAGCCTCTGAGGGGGACTCTCGGGTCTGGGAAAGCAGGGGTGGGGGTGGGTATGGATCTAGGCTCGTTCTGGGATGGGAGAACTCAGGGAGCTGCTGGGTCCACACTCAGCTCTGAATGTGCCCAGGAATTAGCTGAGTATCTGAGTGGTCTGCCTGGGGTGGAGCCTGGGAGTGGCCAGTTGGCTCCTAGATAAACATAGGGCTGCTGATGGCCGGCGAACCTCGCTTTATGGCTCTGACCCCAGAATCTCTACACTCCAGGGCTCACTTGTCAGCCCAAACAGCAGTAGCTCGAGCAATGGAAGCATTGAACAATGCAGGGTACCGGTGACTCACACCTGCAATCCCTGCTACTCAGGAGGCTGAGATAGGAGGATCGTGATCCAAAGCCAGCCCAGGAAAGAAGGTCGATGAGACTCTTATCTCGAATTAACCAGCACAGGAGGCGGCGGCATGGTTCCAGTGGCGGAGTGCCAGCATTGCATGACACATCCAAGCAAGAGTGCTCAACTCCAAGTTCAAGCACCAGTACGAGCACCAGCGGCCGGGACCCATGGCAGGGGCCTCCGACACCGCTGGATGGAAGTTGGTTGTTTGACAACAGCCGGCCCCCACAGAGCTCGCCATACTCTGCCACCTGCGGCCTCTGCCACACTC
Organism: Dipodomys ordii; assembly: GCF_000151885.1. NCBI lineage: Eukaryota > Metazoa > Chordata > Mammalia > Rodentia > Heteromyidae > Dipodomys > Dipodomys ordii. The sequence goes on from NW_012267222.1 coordinate 18,005,881, forward strand.
CTTGGACCTCTGGGCGTGGCTGACAGGGCCTCCGTGGCCTTGTGACCCAGCTACGTGTCTGTTTCGTGAAGCCCGCTTCTCTGGCATGGGAGGAGGGTCCAACATGCGCCTAGTTTTAGCACCAGGAGTCCCAAGTTCCAGAAAGCCCCAGCTCAGACAAACCAGGGCAGTTGGTGGCCCTGGATTAACCGAGGGGCCCAGCAGACACACCTGGTGTGCAGGTGTTCAGGAGAGGCTTGAGGCCTGGCCACTGGGAGACGGTGTGGCCACACTCTCACACCCAGGTGGACATGGACCCGGTTCTGTGCCACTGAGACTGGGGTCATGGTGGTTGACAATCTCGATGACCCAGGGGCTGCGTGAGCCAGATATAGCTGGTATTGTTATTATTACTGTTATCATTATTGTTACTGATCACACAAAGCTAAAGACTTTGGGTCCAACTTCTCCCCAGCCAAATAGGAAAAAGGCCTGGCAGCATGGCCAAGTTGAGTCTCTGGCCCTGTTTCAGTCATTCTCCTATGGGGGCCAGGAGATGGCTTCCCTTCCCCTTCCTTCTTATATACTTGCTGAAGAAAACTGGCAAAAATTCTAATTAATAGAGGGGGGGAAAAGACACATGAAGTTACCAGTGCGTGTCTGGGCAGAGTTGGACACACCTGTAGTCTCAGCTACTCGGCAGGAGGATCACCTGAACTCGGTAGTTCAAGGCCAGACTTGGCAACCTGGGGAGATGGGGGGGAGGAATAGAGAGGGAGAGAAAGGGAAAGGGAGAGACAGGGGAGAGGAGAGGGAACGAAGGAGAGAGGGAGAGAAAGGGATAGGGAGAGGAGACAGGAAGCCAGGGAGGGAGGGAGAGGAGAAGGAGGGGGAGGAGGACTGGGATGATGAATGTGGAAAGATGTTCACAGCCCCCCTCTGGGGGGTGGGGGGAAGCGGGGAGGGAGGGAGCGGGGATGTCGGTAATGTGGAGGGCAGTAATGGATTTTTAGGGGAATTGGATGGGCCCAGTGCACATAGCGCTTTGTCAGTGGTTCTGCTCTGGGAGCACACGGGCCCGGCAGACAGACAGTGGCCTGTGACAGCGTGGGTCCCCGCGGGGTCATCCCTCAGCCTCCCTTCCTGCGGAGGAGTTTAGTTAATGAGGCCTCAGGGAGGGGAGCAAGGCGGTTGATTTCCTGCGTGGCAGGTCTGGGCTTCAGCACACACGCACACACACAGACACACACACACAGACACACACACACACACGTGGCAGGTCTGGGCTTCAGCACGCACGCACGCACACACACACACACACACACACACACACACACACACACACACACACTTGGAGCAGAGCCTTCTCCAGCCCAGAGCTCGCTAGTGGCTCATGCCTGTAATCCTGGGTCCTCCTGGTCGGGGGTGGGATGAGGTCTGAGGACTGAGGTTCAAAGCCAGCCCAGGGCGGGAAAGTCCATGAGACTCTGATCTCCAATGAACACCCCCCCACCCCCAAACCAGAAGTGGAGGTGTGGCTCAAAGTGGTAGAGCGTTAGCCTTGAGCAAAAACCATTTAGGGAGAGCTCCCAGGTCCTGAGTTCAAGCCCCAGGACCCACAAACAGGCAAACAACAACAAAATGCTTGTCCAGGCCCTGACCCTTAAGGATCACAGGCCTGCTGGTTGCCACATCTGTGTGGTGTTCTTTGTACCCAGGCTGGGACATTCCCCCTTTGCCCGTGGCACTGAGCTGAGGCAGGAGGGGACGTGAGGAGGGGAGGGAAGAGAAGGGGAGGGCAATGCTGAGCTAGGACACTGTGCTGTCACCTGCGTCCTGTCCCCTTTCCTCTCTTCCTCCCAGTAGCCTGAGCTCTTCTTCTAGGCATCCCCCCCCCACCAATGGCTTCCATTAGATAAATATCTGAGCACGAGACCTGGCACCTCCTCCTGGGCTTAGAAGCCCTTTGGGAGGTGCAGCTCTGGGCTGGCAGGGCAGGGTGAGGAGTCAGGAGGAGGCCCTCCGTCCCCACCCCTCCCAGCACTGTGGGGATCCGGACGGGCCTTCCACGGGAGCCTGGCCTTCTCCCTCACAATTACAACTCTTTTCTTTTCTTTTTTTTTTTTTAGCATGGGTCCTAAGGCTTGAACTCCAAGCCTGGGTGCTGTCTCCGAGTTTCTTTTGCTCAAGGCTGGTAGCCCTCTATCACTTCAGCCACAGTGTCACTTCTGGCTGTTTTGGGGGGTAGTTTATTCAAAATCAGAGTCTTCTGGACTTTCTTGCCTGGGCTGGCTTTGAACTGTGATCTTCAGATCTCAACCTCCTGGGTAGTTGGGATTACAGGTATGAGCTACTGGTACCTGGCTGTGACAAACTCTTGAGCCATGAGTTCAAAGCACCCAAGAGGTCACCTTGGAAGGCCTCATAACTTCCCTCCCCACCCCATACACACACAGAGCCCAGATCTAAGAAGTCAGTGACCAGGGCCCTGGCTGAGAGAAGGTCTGGGGTGGTGACCCCCACCAAACCAGGCCCTGGCCTGCTGTCCATCTTGGCCCTTCTGGCTCCGCCCCCCCTCAACTCACCTCTCCTCCCTTGTTGCACCCCCCTTTGTCGCTGTCCCCCCCATCTGCAGGCCCCAAGCCCTGCCCCGCTCCCCTCCAGACCTCTCTTTCCTGGCCCCAGCTGCTACCATGGAAACCACTTTCTCCTCCTGGCCCAATTTGCTTCACTTAGCCTCTCCCGACTCTGCAGCTCAACCCAGGGTGCCAGGGTGGGCAAGGCCCAGGGGCCAGCGGCTCAGGGGTTCCTTCCCCCTCCTCCTCACCCCACCGCACTGAGACCCAGAAAGACACCACACGGGTGTTGTCCAAAGGGAAAACATCCTGCTCCTACCACAAGCAAGGCCGGCATGTCCTAATGCGTGCCTCCGGCAGCTTCTGGGTACCTACTGTGTGCAAGGCACTGTCTCTGGCAGCTCCCTGGGTACCTACTGTGTGCAAGGCACTTTAGAAGCAGGTCTCCTTCAACCCTCCCCACAAGCTCCACCACAGAGATGAGAACAACAAAACGATGGTGACGACGACGGATCCTTCCAGATCTTTTAGGTTTAACACGCTAGAGATGTGTGATCAGGGACAAGTTACTTACAATGGGTGCCTCAGTTTCCCCACCTGTAAGATGCCCTTCATCTTCACAAAGGCCCACAGATGCGCTTCATGCAGCAATGCCACAGGGGAGGGAACTGCCCCGGGCTGCTTGCCAATCCCGACTCGGGTCTCTGGGTCAGCAAACCTCGGGCTGAGCCCTTGCAGCCCAGCACCAGGCGGCACGCTGTTACTGTCAGATGGCTTGGGTCGCCCCCAAATTGAGACTCAGAAGGCTCATCCCATGTGGGCACGGGAGGAAGTGGCTTTGAGGGGCGGCTAGGGTGGGCTCATAAAGAGGCCCTGGCGACTGCCTCTCCCACGTGAGGATGGAGCCGTCCCTGGCTCTTGGCTCCACGGCCAGTCGAGCGCCATCTTGACCTTGGCCTTTCCAGTCTCCAGGTCTGTTGTTCAGCAGCTACCTGGTTTATGGCCTTAGGTTACAGCAGCCCTTCGGGACTCAGATATCACCCCCCCTCCCCCCACTGCTCACTGCTTTTCTTTTCTTTCCTTCCTTCCTTTCTTGGAAGTACAGGGGAGTTGAACTCAGGGAGGTCTCTAGCTAGGCAAGGTGAGCTACCACTTGAGCCATGGCCTCAGGCCTTTTGCTTTTCGTTTCTTCCATTCAGCGAGGGCCTCATACTAATTTTGCACAGGGGAGCCTTGAACTATGGTCCTCCTATCTTCCACTTCCAGAGTAGCTGGGATGCTAGTCAGGTACCACCACACCCAGCCACTCGGATAGCTTTTCAAGGTGGAGTCATCTGGGTCACCACCAGCAGAACGAAAGCCCTGCTTCAGAGTGGACAGTCCCTGAGGTGAGTGAGACCAGGAGAGCCAAGGTCGCTGACTCAGACGCATGTGAGAGGGAGAGAGAGAGAGAGAGAGAGGGAAGGAGAGAGAGAGAGAGAGAGAGAGAGCGCCAAACCATGCCCTTTGGCCTTTTGCCTGTGGAGATGACATTTTTTGTTTTTTTTGTCCTGGAAGCAAAGTCAGAAGCCATCACTCACATGAGTCTCTGTAATCTGGACCCGAAAAACGTCCAGAGAGCAAACCATTCAGCCACTGTCAGACAGAAGGATGGGAGGAAAGCTCAAAGAGAAGGCCCTTGACCCCCAGGAAGGCAGCATTGCACCAGGTTCCCAGGAGCCTGGTCAACCAGGGGTGGGGCAGCCCAGCCCCTGTGTGTGTGTGTGAGTGTGTGTGTGTGTGTGTGTGTGAGTGTGTGTGCACGCGTGCGCGTGTGCACTCACACGTGGCTGCCAGTCTGCCTAGCCTCCTGCAGGGCAGATGGACACAGCCAGGATGCCACACCCCCTTCCCACCCCAGTGAATTCACAGATCTGGAGACAGGCCCACAGGAGACCAGCAATTTGTCAGAGTTTACCCAGCTAATAGCCCAGAGCAGGAATGTGGGTCTGGCCTCCACCAAGAGTGCGAGACTTCTGAGCATGGCCAGAGGAGGTCTCGGTCCTTCGGGACAGCCCCCGGGCAGCGGAAACACAGGGCCAATTACTCCAGTTGGTTAAAGCAAACCTTGGCTTTCTCTGCCAAGCTGCAGCTGCATCGGGGAGCCCTAGAGAGGGCTCTGTGAACCAGGTCAGCGGATGAGTGACCCACGGCCGAACCCGATTCCTGCTGCTTCATCAAAGCTGAGCTAAAAAGAGCCTCGCCTTGGCAGGGGAAAATTGAAACTCCCAACTCTCTTTCAAGGCTTTTAAACAGGTCAGCTCACCAAAAACCCAATCTTTCAGCCTGGCTTCTCGGAAAAAAAAAAAAAAGTAGGGCAGGCCAATTATGCTTCCCAGGCCTGAGTTATGTGGGGTTGAAGGGCAGGAGGGGCAGGCCGGGGTGCCCAGGGCTGCAGGCAGACAGGAGATGGAGGGGTTCGCCAAAGTCTCCCATCAACCTCTTTGTCAAAACGAAATCAGCACGGCTGGACTGAGCCCGCAGCAAGACCCGCCCCTGGCACTGATAGACATTTATCCTTGCGAGGCTGGCAAGGCTCCCGCAGCAGGAGGTGCTGACTGCCTAGCGGTGTGGCCGCGCACCCTCTGCACGCTTTCTCTGAGAAAGAGCCTACTATGTGGCAGGGCCTGCTCTGCGTCCTGGAGACAGAACTGTGAATAACCCACTGTAGTTAGGAGCCCACATTCCACATGGGGGCGACAGCTGTATCTAAGTGACCTTTCTCTCCCCTTCCTTCCTTCCTTCCTTCCTTCCTTCTTTACTTTCCTCCCTTCTTTCCTTTCTTTTTCTTCCTTTTGTTTTCTTTCTTCTCCCCCTCCTCTTCCCTCCTCCTTCCCTCTCTCCTCCTCTCCCTCCCTCAGTGCTTGAGATCAAACCCAAGGTCCAGTAGAGCCCAGTCCCGTAAGGAGGGATGAACACAAGGCGCTGCCCTGTGGTCTTTGGGTTTGCATGCTGCCGCTCACTTTGCTGGGTGTGTGAATTCCGTGGAACACGTTGGAAAGCTGAGGCTCTGTGACGTCGGTGACCACGAAGGCAAAGCGGCTCAGAGCCCAAGTCAAAGGCAAGGTCGCCTCTTCGAGGGCCCAAGTCCAGCAGGAAGTTTGTTTTTGTTTTTAATAGCATCCCAGGCTGAACATCCCTCATCTCCCCCCCCACAAATTCTCCCAAATCTCAAAACGCTTCGAGCATCCAGACAAGCGGAGCCCCTCACACCACGAGACCACGTTTCCTGAATGCGATGCTCAGGAGGCGTGGTGCGAAGTGACCTTCGTGTGAAGAAAGAAACTTCCTGCTCTGCCTCGGGTCTCCCCTGCACCTAGAGACCTCGTTAGGTTCAGTGCAAATACTCCGCAAAGACCGAGAACGTTGCACGTCAGAAGCATTTGGGAGCAGTGTGCGGACACGTGGGTGGGCTGACAGCATTTCCCAGAGTCCTTTGGAGCTCATCCTGCTATGGAGGGGGAAGACACACCAGGTCGCTCGCCACACCCCTACGGGGCTCAAACACCGGCACCCTCGCCGGGGCCCACACAGATCACAGTCCTGTTTAACCAGTACACACTCAGGTGCACGCACACACATGTGCATATGTGTATACACATGCATATGCACCCATGCATGGACACATGCATGTGTGCACATACACACACACACCCCTTCTTGGACTAGATGAGGCTGGAAAAAGTGAGCAGCGGCTTGGCAGGCCGGTGTGGCTGTGGACCTGTCACCGGACCCCTGGCTGTCACCGTCTGCTACTTCTGCTAGTTGCCAGCTGAAGGTGGCGTGCTGGGAGGGGGTGGGCAAAGTGGCGGTAAGGAAGGGAGCCTGGGTTGAGGAGGGGGTCCGGGGGTGGGGGCAGGGGCCCTCCTTCTTTTCCACGGCGGCCATGTTCAGCAGTTATGCTGGTCCACGCCAAGGCCGGCCCTGGGGATGGCGTGGCCCAGGGGCTGTCTCTGAGGCCCGGGTTTCATTCCAGCCTCCCTTTCCCGTGCTCTCCCTGTGATCCAGACATCAGCGTCCATGGGATATCAGGTCAGCCTGGAGCCCAGTGTCTGACTCTGAACCTGTCCCCTTCAGTGCTCTGCTCTGTGACCCGGAGCGAGATACCGTGCCACTCTGTGCTGTGGGGGCATGTCAGGATGGGGCCTGCCCTGGCTGGTGTGGGTGGGTTAGCCTGTGTGGGATGCAGCTCGGTGCCCAGAGACAGGCAGAGGGAAAGGTCCTCCTGCCCAGGGACCAAGGACACCCCCGATAATGGGGCTAGAGATGGCTCTTCAGGGCCGGGGGCTGCAGCCCACCTTTCAAAGGATTCCCGGATGTCCAGGTCCTGGCCTGCAGGTCCCTTGGGGCCAGTGGTCCCTCTCATCCTCCTCTTCCTCCTCCTGGGAACTGGGAGCCCCTTCTATGGGAGGGGTGAGGCTTAGTGAACCTCACACCCCTCCCCAAGAAATCTTCCCAGACCGGGGTCCCATCTGAGCCCTGCCACCAGGGGGCGCTGGAGGTGCAGGCAGGTCATTTAATTCAGTGAGTGGATGGTGGCTTGGGGGAGGGAGGGACGGTGGAGAGGGTCAAGGCTGGGCTGCAGAACTGGCCTGGCCAGATTCTGAGGTGATATCAGAACTGAGTGCTCTGTACCCTCCTCTCAAGTCCTCTCCTCACACCAGAATGGGCAGCTGGGGACACAGGAGAACCTGAGAGCCAGTGATGACGCTCAGAGCCCCTATCCCCAGGGCCAGGGGCACAGGGAGTGGGGGATGGAGGCCTGTCCACTTGCAGCCACCACCCCCTCACACGCCGGGCTCTAGACCTGGACTGGGCTCCAGGTCCAGTCAGCGAGCAATGGAGATGGGGGAGGGGAGCAGAGCACATACCGCACCCACTCATTTAGTCCCTACTGGCCTGCAGTTATCACATGCTCATTTACAGCTGGGGAAACTGAGCCGCGGACCGGTCAATTATACACCCACGGCCGCGTCCAAGAGGATGGCGGTGGGATCTGATCCAGCCACCCTGGGGGGTTGCTGAGGGGCAGGCTGTGTGCGGGAGGAGGCCCCCTGAATCCCTGACCAACGGGCCAGGTTCTCCAGCCTTCGGAAGGCCCCAGAAAGCTGCTGGAGCCTGCTGGTGTCATCAGCGGGAGCCTGGGCCGGAGCTTGCGCCCTGCGGGCCTGGCCTGGACGCGTCCACACCCGGGGGAGGGGCGGGACGGCCGCTTTGCCGGATGTGCTCCGGGTCTCCAGGGCGACCTGCCCGCTGCTCGGCACCATCGCCTGGCACAGCCCCGCGGGTGACAGGCATGGCTGACAACCCCAATTGGCCTCTGTCACACCTCTGGTTTGGGGTTAGCGCCGGGTCTTGGTTTCCCATCAGCAGAAGGCTAGGCCTTCCAGAAAGTGAGCAGAGAGGCAAGCGGGAAGCTCCTGGAGAGAGTGCTTCAGCTTTGCTTCTAACCACACACTGAGGGCTCTGGCGGGGCCGGCTCTGTGCCGGGAAGCACAGGGTTCCACACAGGAGCCTATCAAACCCCAGCATGCCTGTCCATCCGTCCACCCATCCATCCACCCAACCAGCTATCCATCCATCTACCCACACACTCACCATCTACTCATCCATCCACTCAGTATCTACCCACTTATCCATCCATCCATCTACTATCTACCCACCCATCCATCATCCATTCACTATCCATCCATCCATCCATCCACCCACTATCTACTCACCTCTCCATCCATCCATCCACCATCAATCCACCCATCCATCCATCTAACCACTTACTATCTACCCACCTATTCTACCTATCTGTTCCCTATCTACCCACCTATCCATCCATCATCTCCCCACCTATCCATCCATCCACCATCTACCTATCCATCCATTCATCCACTCACTACTCATTCATCCATCCACCATCTATCCACCTATCCATCTACCCACCCACTCATTCATCACTTACCCATCCATTTATCCATCTACCCATTTATTATCTACCCATCCATCCATCATCTACCCACCTATCAATCCACCTGTCCATTCATCCACCTACCCACTCACAATCTTCCCATTCACCAGTCTACCTATCCATCCATCCATCCATTTACCTATCTGCTCACATCTATCTGTCCATCTACCACTTATCTATCCACCCATCTACCTACCCATTCAAGCTTCTATCATTTATTCATCCATTCATTAATTTATCCATGTGTGCATCCATCCATTTATCCATCCATCCACCATCTACTTATACATGTCATCCACCATCCATCCATCCATCCATCCACCCATCTACCTATCTATCCACCAACCTCCCCTATCAGTCCATCTGTCCATCTACAAAACTTCTGTCTACCTGTCCACCTGCCCCTCACTATTCATCCAGGTATCATCTACCCACTCACCATCCATCCACTAATGCACCTTCCCAGTCATCTTCTACCTATCCATCTACACATCTCCTATCGATTTGCCTACCCACCCATCCATCCATCCACCCACCATCTAGTAATCTATCCATTTATTCATCCATTCTTCCTATCCACCAATCCATCTCTCCATTCACCATCCATCCATCCATCCATTCATCCATCCACCCATCCATCTGTCTACCCATCCACTTATCCATCCATCCATCTGTCCATCCACCCATCCATCCATCCATCTGTCCATTCACCCATCCATCCATCCATCATCCATCCATCCGTTCTCCCATCCATCCATCCATCCATCCATCCATCCATCCATGCACCAGTTCCTCCTTGTCTGCCATGTGTGTCTCAGTGGCATGTGGGGAATTAATAAAGAGACAAGAGGGAGCAAGAGGGTGTGATTCCTGCCCAATTGTAATGACGCATGCCCGGATGGAAAGGCCCCTCTGGTACATGTGTGATGGACAGTGTGGTGAGTGACCTGGGGAGGCAGGCGTGCAGCAGGCTCCACCACAGAAGGCCCTGGCCGAGCTCTATTGAAAGCTGAGCAGCAGGGCCAGGAGGGCAGAGGTCACAGGAGAGAGGACACCTGGCTTCCAGTGACAAGGTCTCCACGGGCCAGGTGAGGCCGGCTCAGGACAGCGCAGGGTCAGGTCAAGGGCGTCCATGGCTGAGATCCTTCCTCCAGCTGTGGGTGTCAAGATACACTGCTGGCTAGGTGCCAGTGGCTACACCTGTAATCCAAGCTTCTCAGGAGGCTGAGATCCGAGGATCATGGTTTAAAGTCAGCCGGGGCAGGAAAGTCCATGACACTCCTATTTCCAATGAAGCAGAAAAACAAAAGCAAAAACAAAAAACCTGCCAGAAGTGGAGCAGTGGCTCAAGTGGTAAAACAGAAAAGGCTCAGGGACAACGCGCAGCCCCAGCTGAGTTCAAGCTCAGGACTGGCACACACAGACACACAGACACAGACAGACAGGCAGACACACACTCTCGACAGGCCTTCGCCCTACTATGCGCTCTTGTGTGGTTCCTCCCACTCACCCGCCAGCCACTTCCGCCGACCCCTCTCTCCAGCCCCTTTCCTCCTGGACTGCCCATCAGCCAGGCTTAGGGCTCCCTAGAGCCCCAGGGGTCACCTCTGTCACAGTGCTCGCCCCTGGGCATGGATGCTGCTGGCTTATTCCATGGCCCCACCGGCCACAGCCCCAGACCTGCAGCCCATGGCAGCCTGAACCCCTAGCCGGCCATGCCACCGTCATGAGTCCCTGGAAGACGCCTTTCCTTTGACAAAGTGGGCATATGAGAGGAGACCCTGCCGGGCTCCCGTAAGGAAGGCTTGTAGCAATCACAGCAGAGAGCCGGCCCTGTGCTCTCCATGCCCTCCAGAAACCCTCGTGCCAGTGCTGGGGTTAATTAGCCACAGACGATCTTTGTTCACACAGAACAACCAGCAGGAAGTCTAGCCTCACCCAGTGTAACCAAGGCAGGCGAAGGCCAGGGCAGCCGGGACCAGCCGGGGTCTGTCCATCCTGCCCTCCGACCCCCTCCACCCAAGAGACACACACACTATTTTCTTTTGTCCTCCAAGCCCCTCCCTGGGCTGCGCTCCCGAAGAAGGCAGACGCGTGAGAAAGGGTTCATCAAGGTGGTTCTCAGCTGCCTCGTCATTTAAAATACACAAGTCAATTCGGTGCTTATCGAGTGAGTTATGCCTTATTAGAGGCACGGTGAGCCGAGGAGACTTGGCCAGGTTGAAATGTGAGAAATTGGTCCCGGCCGTGAGAGTAATGACAGCGCCGCTCCGGCGTGTGGTCCTGCCTGATGATATTTCCATTCGCTCTCATTGATTAGTTTATTAGCTTTACAGGTGGGCGTAGAAAGCTACGCCACAACACGACGCTAATTTGATCAGAGTCAAATTGTCACCCCTCGCCGGAGTGGGAAGAAGAGAGCCTGGCTTCGGAACTCTTCCCAAGCTTTCCAGGGCTCTGGGTAGCAGCTCAGAGCCGAGCCTCGGGTTGCCCATCGGTCCTGGCTGCTCCGGTCCCCAGGAGGGTGGCCCGAGGAGGGTGGATACTTAGCTGCTCTGGGTCTTGGTTTTCTCACCTGTAAAGTGGGAGCGATGTGAATTCCTACCTACAGGGTAAGGAAGGGCCTCTGGTAGGTTGCCCAGCTCCAGGGGACGAGCACATCACCCCTCATCTTAAGTGTCTGGTAGGGTTTGCTTACTCTTCACAGAGCCCACCTGAGGGGTGTCAGGGCCCTGGGACCCCCCAGCTGGCTGATTCTCCACCTCTAGTTAGGTTTCTTTGGCTCCTCTCCTGGGCTGTCTCCACCCATCCACCCTTCCAGCTATTCATTCCTCCATCATTCATTCATCATCCCTCTATCCACCCATCCACCAATCCACCCACTGATCCATCCACCCATCCATCCATCCATCCATCATCCATCCATCCACCCATCCATCTATCCATCCATCCATCCACTCATCCACCCACCCATCTATCCATCCACTCATCTATCCATCCATCCACCCATCCACTCATCCACCCATCCATCTATTCATCCATCCATCCACTCATCTACCCACTCATCTATCCATCCACTCATCCACCCATACATCTATCCATCCATCTACTCATCCACCCACCCATCTATCCATCCACTCATCAATCCATCCATCCATCTATCCATCCATCCATCCACTCATCCACCCACTCATCTATCCATCCACTCATCCACCCATACATCTATCCATCCATCTACTCATCCACCCACCCATCTATCCATCCACTCATCCATCCATCCATCCACTCATCCACCCATCCATTCATCTACCCATCCATCCGTCCATCCAGCCATCCATCATCTATCCATCCACCCATTCATCATACATCCATCCACCCATCCACCTGTCCATCCATTCATACATCATCCATTTCATTTTCTATCCATCTAACTATCTCTCCACCCAACCACCCTTTCATCTGTTCATCCATATATCCATCAACTCATCTACCTAGCCATTCTTTTATTTACAGTCTACCCATCCTTCTGTTTCCCCATCTATCCCTCCATCTACCAGTCCATCCGTCTGCCCAATTGTCCATTCATCCATTCATCTGTCCATCTACCTATCCCTTTATCCATCTGTTGGTCCATCTACCATCATCCATTCATCCCCCCATGCATGCACGCATCTTTATCCAGCCCACCACCCTTTCATCCATCCATTCCTATGTCCATCAAGTCATCTACTTATTCTATCCATCCATTCATTTTTCCATCCACCCATCAATCCTGTCTACCACCTACCTGCTTTTCCATCTGTTCATCCATCCATCCATCCATCCATCCATCCATCCATCCATCGGTTGGTCTATTTATCTATCTACCATCTTTTTTTCTACCTACCATCTTCTACCCATCCAGGGACCCATGCGCCTACGCACCCATCCATCCATGCGGGCATGCATCCACCCCTTCATTATGGAGTGCCTTCTGCACCCTCCGCAGTGACTTTGGCTGAGTCGTTTAACCTCTCCCCTCTGCCCTCTCTCAGTCTAAATTTCCTAGACCCTCAGCTCAGCATCAATTCACCTAGCCTCAAGCCCCGAAACACAACTGCCCTGGCACCATGGGGTTTTAATCAGACCACACTAATATAGTAACGAGCACATCGGAATCACAAGCAGCAAGCTGTGGAGCGACGAGACACCTTGGTGGCTCTGAACTCTGTACTGAATCAGGTCTTCCCAGTGCATCTTCAGCCCTCACTTTTTTTTAATACTAGCAATAAAATGGTTACATAATTAGTAATAAAGCTGATGGCCTAGTTACTGACTTTTTTTTTTGCTTTGAAGAGGGTGCTGTGTGTGTGTGTGTGTGTGTGTGTGTGTGTGTGTGTGTGTAGATAATTTCTAACAGCTCTGGTTTTCTGACTGCAGTTATATAAATTATGTGCTATTTGAAATCAGCCATTCTTTATCCCGCAGGCTATAGGTCACAGAGAGACTGCATAGAGAGGAAATGGTTCTCTGTCTAGAGTCAGAAATTCAAGTTTTGACTCTGCAACTGACTTGCTGTGTGACCTTAGGGAAACCTCCTGCAGTCTCTGAGCATTTGTTTCCCCATCTGGAGAATGAGAGTGTGTGCTGGATGAGTGGATCTGGGTTTGGGGGAGGGGATGGTGTTTTAATTGTTGCTGTTGTTGTGGTGGTGGTGGTGTGTGTGTGTGCAGTGACAAGTATGACTGTACGAGAGCTTGAACTCAGGGCCTGGGCACTGTCCCTGAGCATTTTTGCTCAAGGCTGATGGTCTACCACTTGAGCCACAGCTCCATGTCCAGCTTTTTGCTGATTAACTGGAGATGGGCGTTTCACGCAGTTTCCTGCCCAGGCCTCAAACTGAGATCCTCAGCTTTCAGCTTCCTGGGTACCGAGGATACCAGGCGTGAGCCACTGGCTCCGGGCTGCTCGGCGTCTGTCTGTGCGTCTGTCCCTGCGTCTGCCTGGCTCCAGGCTTCCATCAGCCTGCCTGCTGTGTCTGCTCTGGGACCCACAGCCCACCAACCCCACCTGGGAAGCCCTGTGCCCTGTGCCCCGCCCCCCCGCCTTGTGTCCACTGCCTGAGGCCACCACGCACCCAAGAGCACCCGCCCCTCCCCGTCCATCTCGGTCTCCTGACGCCCAGAGGTCACGAAGTGCTTCGAGGACAGCCTGCTGATCGCTGGAGATGTTAAGTCCACATGTGGACTGCCTGGCCGGCTCCCTAGCTCCACACCCCCGCTGGGACCGCTGGAGGGACAAGATTGGCTCCTGATGATGGTGCTGCCGGGAAGAGCTGCCCCATCGCAACACCCAGGCTCACCACCAGAGGGCAGCAGACGGCTTTCAAAGCATCGACCCCCCTCCAGCCCAGACCCCCGACAGAGGGGTTCCGGAGGTCCCCCCCTCCCGGCCTGGGGGTTCCACGGGGAACGGGGGGGGGGCTCCGTGGTTACCGCAGTGGATTCGGCAGTGCACATCTCAGCCCTCCGTCGTCAAAGTCTCCACTCAGCCCTGACCTGAGCCAGCAGAGGCGTCCTGATGGAGACCCCAAAGCGGGGCAGAGCAGGGATCCAGGCTGCTGGGGAGAGGCTGGGGCCTGCCAGGGCTGCAGGCCACGAGAACGTTCCGGAGAGAGGAGGAGGTGGAGGAGGAGGACGTGCTGCTGTGCAGGTATGGGCAGGGAGCCCGGGGAAGCGCAAATGCAAACCAGCCATGGGAGAAGAAGAAGTAAATGGAAAGGGAAAAGGAAAGGGAAA
>NW_012267222.1:18020395-18045884 GCF_000151885.1 Dipodomys ordii
CGGGACTGTGGAGTGGGGCAGGCACAGTCCCAGTGGGGCAGCCTCGGGCAGTCCTGCAGGGCTGCTCAGGCCTCAGCGTGGCATCTGAGGGGCAGCGGGCCGTGGCCCCGGGCCGGCAAGGCTGAGGCACAAGGAAGAGCTGCCAGGCTCCGGGGCAGGATGGATTCGGCCTCCTGGGCATCTGAGCTCAGCCGGGAGCTGTAGGGCTGTACTGGGCTTCCGGGGAAGGAGGGGAGGAGGGAGGAGGGAGGACACAGGGAGGGGACCTCGAGGCGGTGGACGAGGCTCAGGGATGTGTCTTGCAGGGCACCGCCCCGATGACCCCGCAGCCAGCCGGGCCCTGGGTGAGAGCTGAGAGGAACCTGGGGGGAGGAGGGGGGAAATGGACACTGGCTGGTGGGCCTGGCATGGGGGGGGGATCTCTGCTTGGCACCCCCCCATACACACAGAGCTGGAGGGACAAGGCCATGGCTTGGGCCGGGGCAGCTCTCGGGCCTCAGGCGGGGCCTGGGCACCGATGCTGCCCGGGGAACCCTTCGGCCCTGGTGGGCGCACAGGAGTGGGAGGAACGGGCCGCTCCGAGTCTCAGCACCAGCATCTCTGCCCTGAGCCCTGCTCCAAACGCGTGCTGTGGGGAAGGGCCCGGGCCTGGGGTTAGAAGGTGGCAGCAGCGCATGGCCGATTCTTCCCTTGTGGTCGGAACTGCAGCTCTCCCCTAAATCCCTGGGCCTGAGTAGAGACCGGACTTCTTCAACTTGGGCCCGGAAGCCAGAGGGCAGGTGTGTGTGTGTGTGTGTGTGTGTGTGTGTGTGTGACAGTGGGTAATTCCTCAGAGATCCCGGCTCTTTGGATCCCACCCTGAATGTGTCTATTTCAAAACCACAGCTGAGTCCGAAGGGCCCCTGGACCTAGGCACCAAAGAGACTCCTACCCGGGGTGGCCTTGGGGCTCCTAGGGTACCCACTGACCCCAGTGCCTTTGCACATGTGTCCCACTCACCCCCCCCTCGCCTCAAGCACCCACCCCACACCCCGCCAGCTCCTCTTGGCCGAAAGCCTTCTTATGCTTCAAGGGCCACTTCAAATGCCACCGTCACCACCATTTCCCAAGCCCGCCACTCTGATTCCTCAGGGAATGATGTCTGAATCTCTCTGGGGATGGCTACTGCTTTATTTCTCCAGGGTGAGCCGTTTATCTCCCTGTTCTATCTCTCTGGGCTGTGAATGGCCAGTGTGTGTGTGTGTGGGGGGGTGTCCTGGGGGTACTGAGGTGGGAAGAATGCACTGAGCCCCAGGGGACCCAGGGGCCCATGGACTGGACGGGACGGGATGGGAGGGGAGGGGAGTAAAGGCCGAGCTCAGGTCCCCTCCACCCCCCGCCCGGCTCACACAACTTGGGAAGATCCATCTGTGCCTTCAATCCTCCACCAGGCCCCAGGCAGGCCCTGCCAGGCCCAGCCAGCCGTTCCCAGATGCACGGCGCACGCGCATTCCTAGGCCACAGGGTGAGGGGCGCAGCCTCCCCGGGAAAGTCTTCATGTTCCATCTCTCTGTCTCCTCACTTAGTCACTGAGGGAGCTTGGCAAACCCGGGTCACAGCAGCCCACAGCCCTCCGTGGCTGCCGGTACAGACTTGCTTCCCTGTGGTCTGGCCATGCTAGTCACTGGCAACCCCTGGATCACGCCAAACTCACTCACCACAGGACCTTTGCACTTGCTATGCACTCTCCATGGAATGGCTTTCTTACCCCACGCCCCCACCAGCTTGGCCTGGCTGGCTTCTTCTTATGCCATAGGTCCCTGCTTGGACACCGTGTCCTACTCAGCGTCAGACTGTTCCAAATGAACTGGCTTCACATGAGGAGCCTCGGATCTCAGCCTCCTGAGTGGCTAGGATTACAAGTGGGAGCCTGAATGCCGACTCACAGGGTATCTTAAGAGGAAGGGATCTGAGAGGTGGCAGGCCTCGCTCTCTCACACACAGACACACACACACAGACACAGACAGACAGACAGACAGACACACACACAGACACAGACACAGACACACACACACACAGACACAGACACACACACACACAGACACACACACATACATACACAGACACAGACACACACACACACAGACACAGACACACACAGACACACACACATACATACACAGACACAGACACACACACACACAGACACAGACACACACACACACACACACACACACACACACACACACAGGACAGGAACCTCCTCCCTCCTGAAGGTGAGGGACATGGAAAAGACTCAGCGATTGAGCCCATGGGTGTTCCCGGCCCACGGCCTGTCTGTCATCCTGCCGCCTTCCCACCCCTGGCCACCAAACCCAGTCTGTGAAGACGGATAGAAGGAAATTCCCCCCCCCCCCCCGTACACCACCAATCTGCCCCCCACCAAGCCAGTGCCTGGCTCAGAACAGGTGGGCGGGGCCAAGATGTCCAGTGACATGCGCCCTGGGAGCTGGGAGAAGTTACTGGAAGAGAAAGAAGCCGGCGCAGGCCACGCGAGGAAGATGCCGCTGGGGGTGCTGACCTCCAGCCCCCTGGGAGCCCAGACCCGGGAGGGCGGGCGCCTGGGCCCCGGAGGAGGGTGAAGGCCATGGGCAGGAGGGGCAGCCCCCACCACACAGGCAGGAGGGGCAGCCTCCACCACACGGGCCTCCTTCTACAGACCTCCTTCCACAGGCCTCCTCCTCAGTTCCTTCTGCCCCTGGGTCTCAGCCAGGTGCCCTTCCTGGAGGGGAGCCGCTGCCTGGCCACGGCCCGCACAGCCTCCAGACCTGCTCCGCCCGTCCATCCCAGCCCGGCCGGCGGGGGACCCTGGGCGCGCCCGTGTTCCTGGTGCTGTGCAATGGCTTCCTCTTCCTCCAGGCCCTGCAGAGCCTGGCATTCCCGTCCCCCTGCTGTGCCCCGGGCCCCGGGCTGGGCACCTAGAAGATGCCCAGACGCTGAGGCCTGGAACTGAGGAGAGGCTAAGAAGAAAATCGAGGCAGCGGGGAGATGAGGCTGGGAAGAGACAATGCCCTATGCCCCGAAGGTCTGGGAGACAGTGGGCCCAGGACGATGTCCTTGGGGGCGGGGGGGGGAGGACAGGCTGGACAGCACTTCCAAGGACACTTGGCCTTTGCCCTGGCTTCTGCGCCTCCTCCTCCTCCATTGGATGGTGAGGGGGAAGAACCAGAGCCCCTAGATGGAATCGGACCCAGGAAAGCCCCACACAGTGGTGGAAAAGCCAAGATCGGGGCCTCCCCTGGCAACCCCAACATCGCCAGGGCTGCTCCGCGCCTCCCGGAGGCCTGGGCTCCCAGCTGAGAGGAAGCAGCGCAGACGCAGACGCACAGCTGCAGAGCCCACGACGCGGTGCAGGCGCACTAATTTGTAAATATCTTCATTTATATGTAAATGCAGAATCTCCCCCTGGCAGCTTTCCCTAAACTGGGATCTGCCTGGGGACCCCAGTGGAATGGTGTGTGTGTGGGGGGGCTCAGGAAGAAGGGGGAGACCCGGCCTCCACCCCCCAAAGCAACGTGCCCGCAGGTGACCTTCACCTTGGCCTTCCCTGCGTGGGGTCAAGGACTTGCTTGTCTGTGCTCTGTGAGATTCTCCTCAACCATGCTCTTTACGTCTTCCCGGGGGGCAGCCGTGCCCCTCAGCACCTGGCCACACTTTGTGGGGGGCTCAGGGATCCTCAGCTCCTGATGGCCACCTCCCTCAGAGGCTGTGTGTGGGGGGGTGCTGCCCTCCTGTGCTGAGGCCCCACCGACCTCCCATGAGCCCCTGACCCAGCCTGCCTCACAGATAGGGGAGGGGGAGGAGAGAGGAGAGGCCCTAGACCAAGGCCACCTTGGGGCGGATGTTGGCTGAGCTGGGATTCCAACCCCAGTCTTCCTGGAAGGCATGAGGGGGTACAGGGCGGGTTCTCAAAGGTGCCCTGGAGGCCCTGGACTTGTGGGGCCCAGACCCCCTCTGGGGCTCCAGCAGGCCCCAGCAGCCGCCTGAGAGTTTACTCGCCACAAATCTCCGCGGAGCCCAACATAGTCAAACATACCTATAGTCTCAGCCCAGGCCAAGGCAGGAAACTCTCGAGCTCAAACATTAGAAATATCTTGACTCAAAACTAAAAACAAAGCTTCTCTCCGGCTCCCAGAATGATTATTTTCCTCCCCGATCTTGGTGGTACTGGGATTTGAACGCAGAGCCTTTGAGCTTGCTCACTCCGCTGGCACTCTACCATTTGAACCACACCTCCAGCTCAGCTTTTAGAGTTTGTGGAGTCCACAAACTTTCCTGCCCCAGGCTGGCTCCGAACCTCGATTGTATACCTCTCGGCCTTCTGAGTAGCTGGGATTACAGGCGTGAGCCGCCAGCCATTGGTGCCCAGCTCTGTAGGGAGGTCTCTGTCTTTGTCCTCTTGGCAGTATCTGGCTTGCCCTGGGTGAGCGTATTTTTGGACACCCCGATTCCTTGGGTACCGGAGTGATGACTGGGTGGACGAAGGCGGGCACACGGCCATTTCCACAGCGCCCCCTCCCCCCGGCAGCAGATGCCCCCGGTGAGCGAGCAGCCAGCACAGAGTCAGAGAGGAAGAGCACCAGCCCCCCCACTCCTGCCCTCACTCCCCCCCGACCAGATTCCCTCTGTGGAAGCCTTATCCCCCCCACCCCCATCCACCCCCAAACCCACCCAGTGCCAGGCCTCAGGCTAGGGGAGTACGCTCGGGTCTGTGGTCCCTCACAGCGTGGAGCGTTGCCTCCTCCCCCCCGCCCCGCCCCGGGGGCTCGGGGTCCAGGACGACGGGGCTCTGCGTCCAGCCCTGAGGAGCCCAGTGGAGGGGGGCGGGTACCACGTGGCCCTCTGGCCGGAGGAGCACCCAGCAAAGCCCTGCACGGATGCGGGCACAGACGAGCCCTTCTCCTGCCCTGCCAGCCACAGTGGCTCTCCAGCTGCCAGACAAAGCATTGGCTTGCACAGTGTGAAAGTTTGTGCGCGTGTGTGTGTGTGTTCACCTTCAGTGTGGGCATGGATCTATTCCATCCATCTCCAAAAATGCAGTGAGACCCTACCCCACCCCCAATCTGGAGAAGGGGTTGGTCCTGGAAGGCACCCCAGCCCTCCCACTGAACCAGGATTGGTCGAAAGGAGGTGCCACATAGGTGGGCATGCCAGGTGGGGTTCTGAAGGCTGATGAGGAGTTTACTAGGTGCTCAAAGGGGAAAGGCCCTCTGGAAAGAGAGACCTGTGTGCAGCAGAGCACCATGAGGCCCAGACTCCTGGGGAGTGTGAGGCCGTGGGCAGCCACCCTCCTACAGCCCACGGCAGGCCGGGGATGAGGCTGAGTGAGACTCGCTTCTGTGCCCTTCCAGAGAGCAGGTCAAGACGCTCCCGCCGGGCAGCACTGGCTCTGCCAGGCCTGTCTGTGTGCCTTAGGACACCATGCTCAACCTCTCTGGGTCTCCGTGTGCTTTGACGGGAAACCCAAGTTACAGGGTGCTCAGAAGAGCGGGGAAGGGGGGCTGCCCCCTGCCTGCCTCTCCCTGCCACCCAGGGCTCGGCCCTCCACCGATGGGACCCCGAGCGGGCGCCGAGAGCCGAGCCTGGGCCCTGCTTTCCCAGCCCGGAGCTAGGCCTGGATGTGCAGGGCTGGAGAAGCAGCAGCATGGCCTGGGCCTCCCCTCACCTCCCCCTCCGTCCCCTCCCCCTCCCCTCACCTCACGGTGGACTGGTACACCAGGTCCTCCCTCTTGCGGTAATTCTCCATGTGCGAGTAGTTGGTGGAGAACATGGCGTCAAATGTGAAGATCTTCTGCTTGATCGTGCCGCCATCCGTCACCTGCCGGGAGCAGAGAGGCGGCCACGGGTGAGCAGGTGCGGGCACCCCCTCCGCAGGCGCCCGCTCCCCTCCCCTTCCCTCATCCCCCCTCCCCGACCCAGGCAAGGAGCCAAGAGGGATGAGCCCTCCCACAGGGCAGGCCCAGGACCCCAGCCTGGGTCTGGGGCTCTCGGCGATCCATGGCCAGGCATCGGGGTCCCCAGGCACCCCAGAATCTGTGCCCTAGAGGCCCAGGCCCTGAGGAGAAGAAAGACGGAGAGACAGCCGGGCGCCGGTGGCTCAGGCCTGTCATCCTAGCTACTTGGGAGGCTGAGATCTGAGGATCGCGGTTCAAAGCCAGATGGGGCAGCAAAGACTAGGAGTGAGGCTCTTCATCTTGGATTAACCAGCAAAAAGCCAGAAGGGGAGCTGTGGCTCGAGCAGTAGAGCGCAAAAGCTGAGGACCAGCATCCAGGCCCTGGGTTTACGCCCCAGGCCCTCATTCCTCCCCAGCAGCTCACCTCTCCCAGTCCTGGCCTCCAGACGATCATCCAGTAACACACAGATCTGGGAGACCGAAGGCAGCGGCAGGCGCTGTGTCTGCCATTCTGCCTCCGGGAGGCCCCCAAATGGAGGGTCTTACAAGAACATCCAGGCAGGCCCAGAAAGCAGTGCTCAAGACCCTGCAAGGCAAGCCTGCGTCCAGCTGCTGCCAGAAGAGAGGACGCGGGAGGTGGGAGGGCACTGTCAGCCAGAGGAGGGGGTCAGAGCGCCAAGAAAGGCAAGACACATTCAGTGAAGTTCTGCTCCTTTCCCCTCAGGCCCAGAATGGCCGAGTGAACTGCGAGGTGGGACAGCCCGCCCCCTAGGGAATGGGGCGCGGACAGGGCGTCACAGAGGTGTCCCAGTGGTGCCACGTCTCACCTGCCCTCTGCAGGGATTGCAGGAGTGAGTCTAGGAAGAACAGGCCCTTCTTGGGCAGAGGTCGGGTGAGGCCAAGGCCCTGGGGCAGGAAGAAAGAGCTGGGGGTGGGGGGGAGTGGACACAGAGGATGCTGGGAAGGAGATGGAGGATCATGGAGCGCCGCCAGGCAAAGGAGAGCAACTTCCCTGAAAGAGCCGATCACCGAGGGCCCCCTTGGCCTTTGGGGAGTCCAGCTGCAGGGCTGGGGAGACCGAGGCAGGGGACAGGAAGAAGCAGTCCTCACGAAGCCCCCAGCCTTGTCTTTCTGCACTCTGGACAGGCCAAGACTGAGGCCACGCAAGTCCCAGGGACATGGAGGCTGGCACTGAAAGAGGTGATCGTCAACCTCACGCCTGGGGTACAGTTGTTAGGCAGTGCTGAGTGTCCCGGCCCCCCTGGCTGTCCCTGCCTGCTCTTGCCAGGCCCCCCTCCCCCAGGCCCGGCCACCCCCTGCAGCCTCACCACCTCCCAGCTAATGAAGGTGTTACTCCACCAAGCAGTGAGAGAGCCCGTGTTGTCACCGCTTCAATTATTTATCTGTTTACTCGGCTGTAGCTTTAGGCTTGTCTCAGCAACTCCATGACAGACGGAGCTCCCGGCCTCCCGTGCGCAGCCGGGCTCCACTTTCACAGCCTGCGGAGGAGGCTGCTGGGTGGAGGAGGCGGAGGGCGGAGGAGGTCACGGGCCGAGGCTGGCGGCCCCATGCCTGGGAACCCATTCATCCAGGGGGACTCCCGTGTGGGATGCTAAAAGGGGCTTCTCCACGACAACAGAACTGGGGAACTGAGAGCTGCCCCCTGCCAGACACGGCTGTGCCCACAGTGACGCAGATTCAGCACCAGCACTTATTGAGCACCCAGGGTGTGCCGGGCATAGCTCTCATGGGGCACAGATCACTCCCTCCTGTGAAGAAGGGGGGGGTCTCCAACACCAAGGGTCATCAGGATGGAGGTGCATTCACAGAGGGCCAAGAGAGCCAAGCGTGACACACCAGGAGAGCGGCCTAGCGGGGGGCTGTCGCTCATGCCTGTCCTCCTAGCTGCTCAGGAGGCTGAGATCTGAGGATGGAAGTTCAAAGGCAGACTGAACAGGAAAATCCAAGACACTCTTGGATTGACCAGCAAAGAAGCCAGAAGTGAGCTGTGGCTCAAGTGGTAGAGCGCTAGCCTTGAGCAGGAAAATGTTCAGGGACCGTGCCCAGGCCCCGAGTTCAAGCCCCTGGTGGGCATGTGTGAGCACTGTCTGGTGATTTGGGGTCCACTCAGCTGGGGCCTCCCTCCCTCTTTTCTCCCTTTTTCTCCCCTCCCTCCCTCTTCTTGCTCTCCCTCCCTCCTTCCCTCCCTCCAGGTGCGGCTTTTATCTCCTTCTAAAACACAGCAGCCCTTATCGGCCCAATCTCAAATTTCACTCCATTTTTTTTATTACACAAAGGAGGAAAAAAAAAATCTGTCAGTAAAACTGTCTCTTCGAATTTATTCTCTGGGACGGAGGGTTTTATCACTAGGAAAATATACCCACTCCCACATGCACGCCCCCCCACACCCCAGATAAAGCAGGCGAGAATTACCCGAGTCGTAAATCGCTGTTCGGGCTGAGGGCTGGGCCGGGGAGTTTCAAGGACAAGGCTGGTTTACGTTTCTCTCTCCCGGGGCGTCTCTGGGGTCTGGCTGCCAGGCAGAAGCATGGAGCTTTCTCCCAGAACCTACCCAGGGGACCAAGACCTAGCACTGCTCCCAGGCCCCCAGGGTGGCATGCTGACAGGCCACCCTCTAGGCCCTGTCCCCGGCCCTCCGACCTCCCTCCTCCACTTCCTGTAAGACTCAGGACAGCTGTGGCTGGAGTTTGACAGGCTGCATTCAGGCAGGTAAGGCTGCAGGGTAGAGGCCCCAAGACAGAGGCTGGGTAAGGTGGAGTTCCATCCAGGCTGTGGGCAGGTGCCAGGCTGAGAGCTGGGTCCCCGGTTCCCTGGTCCCGAGCACTACCAGGCCCCGGGGTGGGGCAGGGCCACGGGCATAGCACCGCCCACGCTGCCTGACCTGTGGTCGTTGGGTTCCTAGGAAGGCAGAGGCTGCAGCGATGGGTACTTGCTAAGAGTTACTGGGTGATCCTCACAGTACTCAGGGAGGCTGCGGGTGTGTCTTACAGAGGCAGGAAAGGAAGTGGGGACCCAGGAATTGCTGTTTCTCCCCAAACCAGCAGGTGACCAGAGCAGGGAGTGTGGCAGACAGGCAGGCAGACACGGGGAAGCTGCTACAGAAGAGATATCCGGTCCCCAAGCCACGCACTGGGGACCAAGGACATGTGACATGCCCGCTTCTACTATCCTGGTTATGCTCAGGCAGTGAAGATCAGGAGGATAAACACTCCAGCCCCCCCCATCTCACTCAATAAAGGAGGGTGGAGGGCGGAAGGCAGAGGGCGGAGGGCGTGTGGCCCAAGCCTGCCACCCCAGCTCTGCAGGAGGCCAAGGCGGGCTTGCCACCTCAGGCCAGCCCTGGTACCACGTGAAGATGTTCTCTGAAAACTGAAGTTATCTGCTGCACACCTGTGACCCCTGTAAATGCGAGGCCCTGAGTTCAAACCTCAGCACTGCCGAATCAGAAGACACTCCACAAGATTCTGCCCAAGACAGCATCACAGTTATTCATGGAGCTATGACAGGAGGAGGAGGGAGAGAGAGACAGACAGACAGACAGACAGAGACAGAGACAGAGAGACAGAAAGAGAGACAGAGACAGACATAGAGATGGAGACAGAGACAGAGAGACAGAGAGAGACAGAGACAGATAGAGAGAGACAGAGACAGAGAGACAGAAAGAGAGACAGACAGAGACAGAGACAGATAGAGAGACACAGAGACAGAGACAGAGACAGAGAGACAGAAAAAGAGACAGACAGAGACAGAAACACAGAGAGAGAGACAGAGAGACAGAGAGAGACAGAGAGACAGAGACAGAGAGACAGAGAGGTGCCCGCCACCTCTGCACACCCTCCCTTGTATCATGAGTCTGGGAACCAGGAGCACGCAGTCTGGCATCTAGGTGCTCAACACAGTACCTGACACACACAAATCACCAGCAAGACGAGGAACCATCCCGGGAGGCATGTGCCATGGCTCCCATGTTGCAGATAAAGAGGCGAGGCCCAGAAAAGAGGTGAGTTAGAGCCCACTCTCCCAGCATAGCTGAGGAAAAGAGCAGGAGCAGGTCTCATTGCAGGTTGTAGATGTGTGTGTGTGTGTGTATGTGTGTGTATGTGTGTGTGTGTGTGTGTGTGTGTGTGTGTGTGTGTGTGTGTATGGGGTCTGAGCCTGCAGGCACCTTCTGGGGCTTGGAATTGGGGTGAGGGGATCTCATAGCCTTTGATTCAGGGTCTACCTCTGCCTTGTTTTCTGTGAAAATGAGAAGCATTATTCCTTCCGGCCAGGCACTTAGGTGAGGGCCCCGTGTAAAAGAACACACACAGAGCTTCACGTGGGAGCTCAGGGGGCCCCTTTACCCACAGAGGACATGCTCCCCAAATAAAAACATAAAAATCAACCCAGCCGGGCGCTGGTGGCTCACGCCTGTAATCCTAGCTACTCAGGAGGCTGAGATCTGAGGATCACAGCTCAGAGCCAGCCCCGGCAAAAAAGTCTGTGAAACTCTTTATCTCCAATTAACCATGAGAAAACTGGAAATGGTGCTGTGGCTCAAGTGGTAGAGCGCTTGCCTTGACCTGAAGAGCTGAGGGACAGCACCTAGGCCCAGAGTTCAGGCCTCACAACTGACAAAAACCAAACAAACAAAAACCCAACCCTCAGCTCTGGGTCCTACATGTGCCGTAGACTTTTATACTTTTCCTACATACAGGGACAGATCTATGATAACACAGCATCCCCACAATGAGGCACAAGCAAGAGTAGCAACAGTAAGATTCGCAACAGTAACCAGAAGGAAACAGAATGATTACCACAATGTACAGCCAATTAGGTCCCAGGATCTAGTTGAAGATGGCTGCCACCAAGCTGGGTGAATTTTTTAAGTGCAGCCACTGTGGAATGACCAAGAAACTTAGTCCAGTCAAATAGTGTGTGGGTCCCTCCCCCCCCTGCCACCCCCTCCCCCCATGGCCTGTCCACCTTGTTTTAGTTTGGAAAACCAAATAAGTCTCCAACTTCAGCCACCACTGCCATGTCCCTCAGTGTTGTCATCCGAAAAAATAAAAGGTGGCATGTGTGTGTGTGTGAGTGTGTGTGTGTGTGTGTGTGTGTGTGTGTGTGTGAGTGTGGTGTGGTGGGGGCCGTAATCACCTGCTTCCACCCCCAACCTCCCACTCTTTGTGTTGCACAAAACCAATTACAGGTTGGAAATGGCTGTAATAAAGTTGATATCCCACTTACGGGCCAATCCTGCGGCGGCTGCGAAGTGTAATAGCGGCGGAGTGGAACCCAGTGGCTCTGCCGGAGCTGTTTAAATTGTCTGCCTACATTATCCTCTCTCCTCTCCTGCCGGCAAGGGATTTGCTCTCCTTAGAGATGCAGCGGCGGAGGCCCGTGTGTCCAGGGAGGTGAGAGGGTTTTCAATGCGCTGATTAGCTATGGAGAACCAAGGCCCCTCCCAGCCCGTACCTGTCAGGCACAGGTTCAAAGCCCAGCCTGGCCAGCCAGGCTCCCCAGCTGGGGATGGATGGGCAGCCGTGATGCCTGCCTTCCAGAGCTGCTGAGGAGAAGGTCACAGCGACCAGGTGCGATCCTCTCCCAGGAGGTGAATTCTCATCGACACGACTGATCACAAGCCTCAGTTTCCTGTCCGGTAACGCAAGCCACGGTGCTGTCCCAGAGCCTCTGAGGATCTGGGGATCATGGTTTGAAGCCAGCCCAGGCAGAAAAGTCCATAAGGTTCTTATCTGCCACCAACCAGAAAAAAACCTGGAAGTTGAGCCGTGACTCAAGTGGTAGAGTACCAGCCTTGAGTGAAAAAGCTGAGCGACAGCGCCCAGGCCCTGAGTTCAAGCTCCAGTACTAGCACACGTGCGTGCACACACACACACACACACACACACACACACACACGCAAGCACACGCAAGCACACACACACACAATGATGAGGATCGAACCTGTGCCCTACAGTTAGAAAATACTGTAAGGAACAACAACAAAGGAGAAGGTGAAGAACCTTTCCAGAAACTCCCTCCATGCAATTGTTACCTCCTTCCCCATCTCACTCAGCCTGGGTCTGGCCTGGGGGCGCAGCACATAGTCTGTCCTCGATGTCTATGAAATAGACATGGCTCAGTGACAGAGCAATTGACTCCTTGCTCTCTGTCCAGACTCCTGGATTATGCTGAGATGCTTCCTCGGGGCTGGGGACCAAGATGGCGTCGGATCAGCCAGCTTCCTGAGGGGACGGCATCCACGCCGTCAACCCCAGACCCCGGCCTGAGGCGTTCGTGATGCATCTGTGCATTTTTCGCCTTAGCATCTTGTGTGCACGGTGTGCAGCTGGAGGCAGCCGCTGGCTGGGCGGAGTCCCGGGAAGATCTGACTGTGTTGAAGTGGGAGTTCCCTCCACCCCAACCCCAGCAGCTCAGAACAGAGATGTAGTGTTCAACGCTGTGTCCCCAACTTCTAAAACAGATTGGGCCACATAGCACACTCCATTCATAGTGTGTGTGTGTGTGTGTGTGTGTGTGTGTGTGTGTGTGCATGAGTGTGTGCTGGTCCTTGGGCTTTAACACAAGGCTTTTGTGCTCAAAGCTAGTGTTCTACCACTTAAGCCATGACTCTACTTCTGGTATTTTGCTAGTTGATTGGAAAAGAGAACCTCACAGACTTCTCTGCCTAACCAGGCTTGGAACCTTGATCCTCAGATCTGTTTCTGAACTAGCTAGGATTACAGAAGTGAGCTACAGCATTCAGCAGCAACTGTTTTTTTTAATAGATGTGAACCTCTTTTTCTTTAAACAGCTGCAGCGACTCCAGTCAGAGATGCGATCTCACTCACCCAGGCTGCCAGCTACTCCTGTGTAGGGAAACTCAAGGTCTGTTTCCAAAGTCTAAGCTGGAGCGAGTCCGGCAGGAGGGCTGGGTTAAGTTTGTGGGGTCAAGGGCAAGGAAGAGAGTGGGTATTGTAGGTGGAGGGATGTCCCTCCCCAGGCAGAGACACCCCACCCCCGGGAAGTGAGGAGAAGGGAGGTGGACAGGAAGTGGGGGATAGAGATGTAGCCACATGATGGTCCAGTGTGCAGATGTGGGTGCCCGTCTCTTGTTACCATGGTGACCTGGACCGCTCTTCCCCTAAGCCTCCCACCCACCTGTTCTCCATCCTGAATCGGCTCCTGCAGCTCAGACACAGGGGGGTGGGTGGGGGATGGGTACAAGGAAGGATGCTCGCTTCCTAGGGACACGAAGGAGGGGGGGAAACCCTGAAGTTAAGCGCCACCCCCACCCCAGGTGGCCAGATTCTACCCCTACTCGGTTTCCTCCGAGAGTTCTGGTTTCTGGCAGGGCTGGTCTCGGGGTAATTGGCTCCCCCCACCCCCGCACATGTGGGAGATCCGGTTGACAGAGACAGCTGGTGTCATAAATTGCCTGTCGCATCTGGTTACTGTGCAATGGCAGACAGCCGCTCGGGGACGGGGCAGGCGGGCGGGGGACCGGCTGCTGTCTTCCCCATGGGCCTGCGCACCACGCGTGGGCAGGTGCTTGGGCAGGTGCTGGGGGCGGGGTGCTACGGGAGTGAGCGTGAGGGTGGTAGGGAAGCAGGCTGTGTGGATGGGGAAGGAGAGTGTGTCTGAGTGGCAAGAATCCTCTGTGCGTGTGCACGCATGTGTGTGTGCAGACACGCACCTACCTGCAGGTTTGCAGACCCTGTCCCCTCCCCCTTCCTGCTCCAGACCAGAGGACCTGGGGGGCGTCAGCTAGGTGTGTGGGGTGAAGAGTTGCTACTGGCCAGCCCTGCCCCCTTGCCTTCTTCCATGCCCACGCTGGCTTCAGCCTAATATAAAAGCCACAGCCATGACCCGAGACCCCTCCCCCACTCCACCTGATACAAGTGGGGATGCTCTGAGGCCCCTGTCCCTGCCCCCTGTACCCCAAGAGGCAGGAGATGGGCAGATGGTGGACCTTCGAGGCACAGTGGCCACCAGAGACAGTGTGAGGAGGGGGTGGGGTGGGGTGAGTGTTTCCCTGGATTAGATTCGGTGAACTCCAGGTGGAATTGTCTGGATTCTGAAACCTTTTGTTCCTGCCTCTGTTCTTCGTTAGTTGTTGTATGATGATAGGGTCTCACGGTGTAGCCCGGGCTGGTTTTGACCTCTCCATCCTCCTGCCTCAGCCTACCGGATGCTGGGAGGTAGACCTGGTCACCATGTGTGGTAGCCATGAAGCTGGGTATGGTAGTGACTCGACACCACAAGTTCAAGTCCAATTCTAGACATCACGCCTGGTCGATGAAATGTGTCTGGCAGGCACGCCGTCTCTGGGCAGCTGGTGGGTGCAAGGTGTTCCTCCGTGTGCTTGGGGTGGGGGGAGGCCCCAGCCCTGAGCTGGGAACTCCATGACCAGCTGTGAGAAACTCAGCACGACAGACATCATTGTTATTATTATTGTTATTTGTGTGTGTGCCAGTGCTGGGACTTGAACTCAAGGCCTAGGCACTGGCCCCTGGGCTTTTGTTGCTCAAGGCTAGAGCTTTACCACTTGAGCTACAGCTCCATGTCTGGCCTTTGGGTGGTTAACTGGCGATAAGAGTCTTACAGACTTTCCTCCACTGGCTGGCTTTGAACCCCAATCCTCAGATTTAGCCTCCTGAGTAGCTAGGATTACAGGCCTGGGCCACCAGCACCTGGCTTATTGATATTATTTTATGAGGAGCAGGAGAACACCAGGAGCCTCTGAAGGCCTTTTTGGGGGAGAGGCTGGTACCAGCGCATCCCAGATGCCCCCGGCCACGGTGTGCGTGCTGACCCAGGAGCAAGGTGTGTAGATTTGGCTGTGAACTGAGTCTTTGGAGTCCAGGAACCAGTCAGGGAGTGGTTGGGGGCTGGGACCTAGCTGGATCCCCTCTGATCCCGTGTCTGCCTCAGTGCGGGAGGCCTTGGCTGTGACCCCTCGCGGCAGGCCTTGTGCCAACCTCGTCGGCGAGCACACGTGTGAGGACAGGTTGTGTCAGCAGAGGTTCTGCACAGGGACAGCTGCCCGGCTTGGGCCAGTCCGGCTGGCTGGAGCAGGCGGGAGGGGGTGCTGCTGGGACTCACGGGTGAGGGGATCTCTCTCTGCCAATCAGCCTGGGCCGTGGTGCTCGGCCAGCTCTGTAAACAATCAGGCTGTGTCAGCAGGCCTGGCTGCCGGCCGGGCCTGGCGGTGGCCTCTACCAGCCTGTGTACCTGCTAAACATGGGCAGCTGGGCTGGCAGGCGTGGCTGGCCAGCACGTCCTGGCCTCTGTAATTAACGCCGTGTGCAGGGCTGCTCAGCCGAGCGGAGCCTGTCTGTCCACCTGCCGGCTGGTCCTGGGAAGAGCTCTGGACCAGGAACTCTGGCAGCCTGCTAGGGAAGACACATCTTAGACTGGGGCTCTGGGGTCCACGCCCCATCCCTGCTCAGGTGTCAACTGGAAGTGGATGCTGGGAAATGTGCCTTCTTTCTCTCTGGGCCTCAGTTTCCTCATCTGGCCAGTGGGATGGGATGGTGGCCCAGTGGGTTCTTCTCTGGGGGCCAACAAGAGGGTGGGAGAGGTGAACCTGTAGTGTGCACACCTTCCTCCTCCTCCTCCTCCTCTTCTGCTTCTTTTTCTTTCTCCTCCTCTTCCTGTTTCCCCTCTTCTTCCTTCTCCTCTTCCTTCTCTTCCCCTTTCCTCACTCAACGTAGACAGAGGGGGCCTTGAATGGTGTGAATGGCTCGGGGAGGGCGGCCTGGGGGAGGGGCTGCTTGCTGCTTTCTCCACTTCCCTGTGGGGTTCTCTCCAGTGCATGCAGTGGCTTGGGCATCTGGCTTCTCAGTCCCAGAAACACAACCCTGAGCGTTGCTCTGTGTATACTCCAAATGGACCTACTAAGTGCTCCTCAGGGCTGGGCCCCACGCTGCGGCTTACCGCCTCACATTCTACACCCCAGGGGCTGATCTTCAGTTTCAAAACACCAAAGAACTGTAAAGTCACCGATGGAGCCACCACTGGTGTCTACAATGAAAGGCCACCCATGTGTGCATTGCTGGATTTCTCTCCTATACATCTTTCGTCTTCACTCACTGGATCCATCCATCCACCAACCATCTACCCATCCATCCATCCACCCACCCATCCATTCATTCATATATACATAATACACTCACTCATCCATCCACCTACCCGCCCACCCACCTATCCAACCATCTATCTATCCATCTACTATCTTCCATCCATACTTCAATCCATTCATGCGCCCTTCCACCTACTACCCATCCATCTATCCATCCATCCATCCATCCAGCTGCCCATCCTTTGATCTTCCTATCCATTCATCCATCCTCCATGCATCCAACCATCCATTTGCTCATCCATGTGCCCATCCATCCATCCATCCATCCTTCCACCCATCCATCCATACTTCTACCCATCCATCCATCCATCTGCCCACCATTTGCCCAACCATCCATCTCCCATCCATTTATACATCCATCCATCTGTCTACCCATCTATCCATCCATCCATCTATCCATCCAGCCTTCAACCATTTATCCATACTTCCACCCATCCATCTATCCATCTACCCACCCATCTGCCCAACCATCCATCAATCCTCACCCACCTAGATGCCTTATTCTCAAGTCTACAGCATAAGTCTCGTCATTCAGAGTTGGACACTTATTTACCAGTCTTTTTTTTGGGGGGTCTGAAACCTAGACTGGTATCTGAGGCTTGCTTTCTCTCATTAGCTGGTGCTCTATGACCTAAACCATGCCTCCAACCCTTGCAAGTATTTTTTTGGTCGGTCGTGGGGCTTGAACTCTGGGCCTGGGTGCTGTCCTTCAGCTCAAGGCCAGCGCTCTACCACTTGAGCTACAGCGCCACTTCTGGTTTTCTGGTGGTATATTGGAGATAGGAGTCTCACAGTCTTTCCTGCCTGGGCTGGCTTTGAACCGTGATCTTCAGATCTCAGCCTCCTGAGTAGCTAGGATTACAGGGGTGAGCCACCAGCGCCCGGCCTTTGCAAGTATTTTTAAAGGTAAAATTTATATACCATGAATGTCCACAGAAACACACACCCATGTCACAATACCCCCTCTTGTCACAGAACCACACGACTCTAGAAAGCTCTAGAAAGCTCTCCCTGAGGCAGCCCGGTCTTGGTTTTCTTCCCACCATTTCCCCCCCCCCCCCATTTAGGATGTTATATGAATCTATCTAGTTTTAGTGGAGACTCTCATGATATTATCAATGAAATTCTTGAGACCTACCCATGCCATGTGAGCTACAGTTTATTCCTTAAGAAAAAAATCACTGTGTAGTACTCCACCCTTAGCAGACAACGGGGTGTAACCATTGCTTTGCTACCAGGTATCAACACAGTCTTCAGTCAGACTCTGCTAAATAAAAGGTGCTGGAATATTCTTACGCATGATTTAAACAAATAAAAAAGGAATGCTCTTTTAATTTCTTTTAGGGCTGTTTTGTATGACAGAGCTGGTTCATTGTGGCAAGAGTTCCATAATCACCTACTATGTGTGAGTCCTGTGCTAAACATGTAGTGAACAAGCTGCCTAATAAAAAAAAATCACCCAGTATATGAAAAAGAAAAAAAAATCACAAAATCGTTATCAGGCTTAGAATGAACATTTGGTATTATTACAACCAGAAAAAAAATCCTATTTGCTTTTCATTATAGATCTGGTTGTGTTTTGTTTTCTTCTTCCCAGAAAGCAAAGGAACTTCATGGGCAGAATGATTTTTTTAAAAAAAGGAAGGAGAATCCGGGTGCTGAGGGCTCACGTCTGTAATAATCCTAGCTACATGGGAGGCTGCAGATCTGAGAATCCTGGTTCAAAGCCAGCCTGGGCAGAAAAAAAATCCATGTGATTTTACCTCCAATTAATCAGCAAAGAAGCTGGAAATGGAGGTATGACTCAAGTGGTAGAGCACCAGCTGTGAGGGGAAGGAAAAAAAAAGCTCAGGGGAGGTGTGAGGGCTTGAGTTCAAGCCCCAGTAAGATGCAGCATGCTGACCTGGCTTTTGAGAGGCCAGGTCAGTGTAGCCTGGGGACCTGGTCCCCTCACCTGGGTGGGGACAGAGCAGCCGTGGTCCCAGGGGCGGCAGGGGGGACAGGGCAGAGTCAGCCATCACAACTTAATGCCCTCCGGGCCTTTGCACAGGACCCAGCCTCCCCTCAGGAAGTGGGCATCACACAGAGGAGACCGACCACTCGACCATTCGGTACATGCCTTGAGATGAGGGAGGACAGAAGGGAAGCCGCCGGAGGTCAGGTCACGTAAGGACTTCATGGCTGAGCTTTATTCTTTCCGGGCAGGGGTGGGGGATTGGAGGGGGGGGAGACATCGGAGGGTCTTACGCCAGAGGGTGACCTGGACAGGCTTCATGTGTTTAACAAAGTTCTTTGAGGCCGGATGCGGCGGCTCGCACCCGCGACTCCAGTTACTTAGCAGGAGGAAGTTGGAGGGATGGAGGTTTGGGGCTAGCCTAGAAGAAAAGGTAGCGAGACCTCATCTCGGATAATGAGCTGAGCCTGGCAGTGCGTGCTTGTCAACCCCGTTACACGGAAGGCATCCGTGGAGGAGGACAGAGAACTACCTGAGAAACAACTAAAGCCAAAAATGGCCGGCAGTGTGGTTCAGGCGGGAGAGTGCCTGCCTAGCAAGCGCAAGCCCAGACAGACCTGGTGCCACACACACACAAAGTCCCTTTAGCTGTTGGTGGGGCTGGAGCCAGGCCCCCTTCCAGCTGTGGGGACGGGCCAGCCCCTGCCTGGGCATGAAGAAGACAGAGGCAGGGCACCCCCTGTATCTGGAGAATCTTAATGCATGTGTAAAGGTCAAATAGAGGACATTCTAGAAGATCTCAGACTTTGGCACAGCTATCTTAAAAGCGCAGATGGAGGCCATGGCCCATGGTCAGGCAGTGTGTGTGTGTGTGTGTGTGTGTGCGCACGGGTGAAATCCCACCTCTCCCTGAACACAAGCCCTGTCCCCTTGGCTGGCATGGCTACGCACACAGCTGGGACACAGGCAGACATAGTCACAGCCGGAAGCCCAGGGACAAGGGCATGAATGGGCTGACGTGACAGGGCCACAGGCCCAGCCCTCGATAACACTGGGGTGCTTGGGGCTGGGATGTGTGCGTGTGTAGTGGTGAGCTCTCCGTCTCCAGAGGCATGTAAGCAACAGTGAGATGATGCTGAGCCCCGTGAAGGGGCCATGGACACCTTCTCCCCTTCTCTTCAGCTTGCTGTGTCAAACTGACACTGTCCTCTTCTTCTAGGCCTCACTGGCCTGCTAAACCAGGCCCCAAACTGCCTGACGGGTCAGGTACATATCACGTCATCAAAGCCGCAGCCAATGGCGGTGAGTGGTGTGTAATCTGAGGCTGATGGATGGAAAGCAGGAGCAGCGTGGATAGTGCCCAGTGCCCCAGTGTCTGGACATCTGGTCTACCCTCAGACAAAGGAGCCCAAGAGACCTCCCTGAGATCTCCTGCCGAGGGGGGAAGACAGCCGGGTCCCCAGCCCAGCCCGTGTCCAGTGTAGCACAGCCACGGTCATGAAGGTGGCCTCCAGCCGACCATGGGGGTGGGTCCTGCTTTGGATCCCTGGCAGCACCGATGCTGAGCTCCGAGTCCAGCTACCCGGGGTGGGGGCGGGGTCCGGTCCGTGTGCTCCGGGCTCGGGGAGGATTCAGGAAGGCCCCAGCCACACGTGCCAGGGGAAAGGATGGCTCGGAATTGGTTTCTCCCTTGTTTAAATTGAGGTCTTCAAAGGCGCCACTTCAACAAGCCAGGGTGGGGGATGAGAACGGGGCGCGGGGTGCAGCGCGAGGGCTCCGGAGTCTTCAATTCTGCTCTCTGCAGGGAGCCGAGTGGAAAATGAAGCTGCCAGCCAGCAGAGCCGGGAGGGAAGCGGCGGTGGCAGGAGGGTGGAGGAGGGCTGCGTGCCCACGGCTACAAACGGGACTCTTCCAAACAGGGCATGGTAGGAGTTCCGGGGACCAGAAGGAAGCTTCTAGAATGCTTATGTGGGGGGAAACTGCCCCAGAGAGTGAGAGGACAGGTTAAGGTCACACAGCAAGTTTCCTTGCTAAGGAGGTGCCTTCCAGGAAGAAGCCTGGTTCTTTTACAAAGGATCCTAGCGGGAGGGGAGGGGAGGGGAGGCAGACAGGGAAGGGCAGGGCTCCTTGCTGCTAGGGTGTCCGTTGGGGCACACTCACTTCCACCTGGTAAAGATCAGCAAAGTGATCGTTGAAAGTAGAATGAAAGGAGAGACTGCAGCTGGATGGTCTGATGGCATGGACAGTCTGATGGTGTGGGCAGTCTGATGGCATGGATGGTCTGATGGCATAGTTGTGGATGCTCCTTAGTCTGAGGAGGCATCAGACTGATGTGGAGACACAGCTCCACCTCTGAAGGATTCCCCAGCCAAGCATAGACCCTGCACCTCAAGGAAACTTCCAGGCCAGGGGGGACCTTCTGTATGGGAACTGCTCAGGGGGCACCCAGTCTCCCTATTTCCTCCTCTTCCTTCTCCTCTTCTCCCTCCTCCTCCTGTTCCTTCTCTTCTTCCTCTTCCTCCTTCCCTCCCTCCCTCCAACCAGCTATGGCACCTCATCCCTGTGACCTTCTAGATTCTCCTCGTGTGTGTGTGTGTGTGTGTGTGTGTGTGTGTGTGTGTACCAATACTAGAACTCAGAGTCTGGGTGCTTTTTTGCTCCAGGCTGCTTCTTTCCCGCTTGAGCCATGCCTCCGCTTCTGGCTTTGTGTTGGTTAGGTGGAGATGTTGAATCTCACAGACTTTCCTGCCTGGACTGCCTTCCACATGGGATCCTTAGATCTGTTTCCCGAGTAGCTGGGTTATGGGTGTGAGCCATGACACCTGCCCCTCCTGGATTACTTTTAGCCTCACAGAAGAGACGGCGCCTACTGTCAGCCATGCCCCAAGGCCCACACTTGCTCCAGGCTGTCCCTCAAATCCAGCCAGTATGATTGCCTCTCTTGCTCACCCATGGCAGCAGGGCCACCCCAGGCTGCTCCCCCAGCCCCTCACCCCTGCTCCAGCCCTCCCTCCCTCCCTCCACGCAGGTGCTCAGCCCACCCCCAGGCACCACCCTGCCGGAGGAGGCTGGAGGAGGGGGGACCCCAGCGACAATCCATCCATCCTGGGGGGGGGAACGGCTGGAATTGATGGCGGCGGCATAGGATTCTATATTAACACGGAGAAGAGACAATCCCCGCTTCCACTCGCAGAGCGGTGAGGGCGGCTGAGGACGGTGGGAGGGCAGCCGTCGGCCTGCGGCTTCCCCCACCTTCTGCTCTGAGCCTCTCGGGTGGGTTCCAGTCCTGTCCTTCCTTTCTAAACGACTGGGGTGGGGGTAGGGGAGGAACTGGCCCTGTCCAACAATTGTGACAGGGCTGTCTTTCTGGCGTGGAGTGAGCCCTACGCAGCACCGGGACAGGACCCGGCCAAGCATGGCCACGCACCATCATAGTCTGAGCCTTCACAGGTGTCTGGGGTCCCTCACAGCCTCCCACCCCTCCATGCCTCCCACCCCAACGAGCTCACCCCACTGGCCATTTCCTACCAAGCACCAAAGAAGCAAACCGCAGGGCTGGAGCCCCAGCTGCCTGGGCCTTGAGCTTGGGGGCATGGGGCAGCTCCAGGGGGTGCCGAGGGTTTACATTTCATGTTGGACTGTCTGGCAGAAAGTCACCGGCTCCCCGGGCCACAGCTGCTGCCAATGGCTGGAACACGAAGCCCGCCCACTTCCATCTTGTAAAGATCCATGGAGGGGGTCGTGGAAGCAGAATAAAATAAATTCTGTTCACCGTGATGTGGCTGGGTAGAGAATGACCAGCAGGCTGGAGGGGGACACGGGGTGCCGGGCCCAGCATCCCTGCCTTCAGAGGTGTGTGCGTACCACGCACCCACCTACCTACCCACCACCAGGGGCTGGCATGGGGCTGCGTGCCCGGGAGCCAGCACCAAATCCATCCCAAAGATCCCATCCCTGGAAGGCACGTTCCAGCTCAGGATGGGCAGACATTTGCTGTAAGAGGCAGAAAGTTGCTGTTTTAAGCTCTGCGGGCCACGTGGCTGTAACCACTAAATCTGCAATCGAAAACCTGTATCAAGGAACACGCTCCACGGTGTTCAAGTGATCCTGGCGGTGGACCTGGCTGATCTCAGCAACTCCAGGAGCCCTGGGCTGGGCATGCAGAGACCCCGGGCTGGGGATCGGCTCTTCTGACTCCAGCAACAGAGGCAAGGCCAGTCCAAAGACTGTGGCGGACACAGGCTGTCTGCTGCCCTTGGCCAGCTCAGGCTGTGGGCCTGATGTCCCTTCCCCTCCCCTTCCTGTCACTGTGGGCCTGATGTCCCCTCCCCTTCCTGTCACTGCTGGGCAGGCTGGGGCCTCCTCCAGGACCTCTTCCTGCCCTGCCCCTCAGGACCCAGGGAGTCCCTTCCCTGGAGCATCTGTGCGGAAAGGACAGAGGATGCCCAGGGGGTGCTCGGAGAGCAGGTCCTAAGTGGGGTCAGGGCAGAGGAGACAGGCGGCACTCTGGGGAAAACTGGCTCCCTCTTTCCCACCCTCCGACCACCCAGGAACTTCCTCCACTTCCTAAGTGAGGTCCTCACCTCCTCTATGATGCCCCCCCAGATGGACTCTCAGGTACCCTCTTGCCTGCAGCCCCCCCAAGTCAGCTGTGTCCCCATCCCATGGCTTTTATTTCCTAATTACCCACTGGACAGGGCTGAAGCTCACATGCCTCTGAGGGCCTTTTGTTACACAGCGCTACCCATGGCAAAGAAGAACTGACACACATGTGGCCAGGAATCTGGGCTCGGGAGTCTAGCTGCCTGAGATCAGCTTCTGCTCCCCCACGGAGGGCTGTGTGGCTTGGAAATAGTTGCCTTGCCTCTCTGGACTTTGGTTTCCTCATCGACACAGTGCAAATGATAATAGGGAAGGGTCAGGATTGAATGAGACCCTCCACGGAGGCGCCTAGAAACAGCTTAGAAACAGTGCTGAACGCACAGCCAGGGCATTCATCAGTGACTCAAAACAACATGTCTAATTCAGGGGCCATGAGGGTAAACTTCGGGGTCCCCTCCCTCTCCTCTGCAGAGACAGAAGCCCCCCAACTCGAGGCTCCCTTAAGCCTTGTGCACCTTCTAACCCAATTCCTCCCTGCAGCTCAGAAGAAAATCCTGCTGGAGTCAGGGCCTGGAAGACCCTGGCGGAGCCTCGCCTGCCTGCCCACAGGAGGACTCCTTGTCTGGGCACGTGGGAGATCCCTGGCTGAGCGCAGCTGGTGTCCAAAGTGTGTGTGAAGAAGAGCGTTCAGCCAGCTGGGGGTGTGGGGACACGGGGCGGGGTGCCCTCCCTCCAGCTGCCTGGAAACTGGGTGGTGGCGGCAGGGAGGCTAGCAGTGGGTGAAGATGAGGACAGGGACTGGGTGGAAAGAGGGAGGTAGGGAGCAAGGGAGGGAGGAGGGAGGGAAGAGAAGAGAGAGAGAGAAGGAGAGAGAGAGGGAGAGAGGGGGAGAGAGAGAAGGAGAGAGAGACAGAGAGACAGAGACAGAGAGACAGAGAGAGAGAGACAGAGAGAGAGAGAGAGACAGAGAGAGAGCGCACCCAGGAAGGCAGGGGTGGCTGTGAGCTACTCTCTATGCATAGACAAGTGGGGGGGGGGACAGGTATCTAAGCAGTGCTTTTCTAGAAGCACAAGCCTGGGGTGGGGGAGAGGCATCCCCAGAGCATGCCAGGCCCAGAACCTTCTCCAGACATGAAGACCAGCGCCACGCTAGGACCAGGAGTGTCCAGACCTCAGGACTCATGTCGACTTTGGGACAGCGGCTGGGGAAACTCGAGATTGCGCAGAGCGTGTGCGTGCACACGTGTGTGCGCCCTCCCCGCACACTGCTATTTCTGCAGCGGACAGCCCCGCTAAGTGAGATAAATAAAGGCTATAAATCTGCTGCCACTGAGGCTGGGCTCGGTCACCCCGAGGTTTAAGTTGGGCCCACCAAATGGATCATGTGGGGTGGGGTAGGTGGGGCTGGGGGGGAACCCCTTTCAGTTTCTAGACCTTTCTGGGATTCCAGGTTGAGGGGGGCGGGGGGGGCAGGGGCTGCGAGCCACAGTGAAAATTCTGGCATCACAGCTGCTGTTTGGGTGGGTGAGGTTTCCACCCTGAGCAGGATGGGCCGGCCCTGCCTGCACACGCCCCGTCCCCATTTCACCAGGGAGCAATCAGGGCTCCACGCAGGACTCCAGCGGGCTGATAACATCCCTGCCTTATCCCAGAGGGAGGATTTCTCAGACCAGGCCATGTTTCCAGCCAGCTAGGTACAGCAGAACCCGATGCAGCGAACAGCTGGTCCTGAGGGCAGAGGCCGCTCCCCTTCAGACCCCACCCCCCTCCACTACACCCCACATGCTGTGGTCTGGGAGTGGGAGCGTGCCCATCCCCCACACCAAGTCCCCCCTCCCCCCCACCCCAGGAAGGGAGGACTTTCCTCCTCTTCTCTCTCCTCTGGCACCAGTTAAACAAAACCACCCAGGCGGGTAGGGTCACCTGACAATGCAGCATGTAATATCTAAGTGGGAACAACAAGGCATCACATGGGCCGGTTTGCAATTGCCTGAGATAAAACTATTTTCTTTTCAATCTTCCGAGGAAAAGTGACAGATAATAACCAGCCTGGAGATTGTAATATTATTAGGGCCAAAATGTAAGATAAAACCCCTTAAACTGCTTCCTCTTACAAGGAACCAAATAGTTCTTCAACTCATTTAAATAAGGTGATTGTTTTTCCTTGCTCATTATCCTAGGGGCTTGGCTACCCTGCAGCCCTGCCCTGCCCCCCCCCAGGAGGGATGGTCCTGTTTCTTCTGGCACCTTCGGGGGAGGGGAAGCGGTGGGGGGTGTTTCTAATCAGGTCTCCCAGCAGTGATAGGCCAAGCATGAATAAACCCCCATCAGCATCAGTGTGCTTGCTGCATACAGAAAGTGCCCAATGAGTGCTCACCGTCATTAGTGAAGCTGTCACGAGTATGTGTGAACGTGCCCCGGTTCTGCTCAAATGGAGACGGGTCACTGTGCACCAGCTAGGAAATGAGGCCAGAGGCAGAGGAAGCCCTGGGCAGGGCTCAGGCTGTGGGGGGCGGGGACCAGGAGCCCCCTGGACAGAGGCTCAGTTGCCTTTAAGACAGGCCATTTCTTAGTCCAAAAGCCCATGGAAACTACGCTGGCTCAGCCTGGTCAGTGCCAGGGCAGCTGGGAAAAAGCAGCTGAGACGGAAGCCATCCCTTCCTGGGCA
The DNA here is from genome assembly GCF_000151885.1 of Dipodomys ordii. Taxonomy (NCBI): domain Eukaryota; kingdom Metazoa; phylum Chordata; class Mammalia; order Rodentia; family Heteromyidae; genus Dipodomys; species Dipodomys ordii. The sequence goes on from NW_012267222.1 coordinate 18,045,698, forward strand.
ACTGTTCCAGAAGGTTCTCAGTGCAGCCTGCCTTCTACACACACACACACACACACACACACACACACACACACACACACACCACACATACACACCACACACACACACACACCACATACACACATACACACACATACACACCACATACACACATACACACACATACACACCACACACACACACCACA